>NC_087447.1:618560-921590 GCF_036321535.1 Camelus dromedarius | reverse complement strand
GTTAGTCCAGACACTTTCTCCTTGTGTTTTTCAGTGTTTCTGTGGAAAACAAAATCTTAGAGCTTCCCGGCCCACCACAGAGTCATTCTGACAGTGTAAGTCTGTGAGGCCAAACTCACATAAATGAATACATGAAAAGCACATACACGGGAGAGAAGAGAAGGCTCTTTGCACAGCAGAATGCACATTGGAAGAGTGGAAATGACTAGAAATGGGTCAGTGGATGCTGACACTAGTGTGGCAGGCTGGGGGTGGGGGACCCTACGTGGTCCCTGAGCGTCCCCCACGAGACCCTTGTTAGTGTGAATTCTGCCCCCGTTGCCGTGCTGCTTGCTCTCGTGTTCCGGCACCTGCCCTCTCCTCTCCCTGTATCGGCGCTATTTTTTTCTGTGCCACTTGTGTTTAAGAAGCTTGTGCCTTTACCCTAAATGGTGATTTCTCAGTGGAAGAACCTGACAGACACACCCTGAGCCCACATGAACATCTTGGTTGTGGGTCCTCTCGACATCCTGTGCCCCCGGGTGTGAGGCATCGAGAAGGACAAAGCGTCACTCTGCTCACTCCTGATAATGTGTGCGCCCCAACCGCAGGACAAGGAAGCTGCAGACAGACCCAGGTTGGGGGGTGCCATGCACCACAGCTGGCCCCTACTCCTCAGAAAGTCCATGGTCGAGAGGTGCAGAGAAAGGCTGGGCACAGGCTCCAAGTTGCAGGTGACCAAGAGGACTGCAGTCCACTGATGAGCAGTCCTGGGTCAAGTCCGGGCTGGGGGAGATGGACACCAGCAGGACAGCACAGGGTCAGAGGCCAGGTCTGCGCCATCATCAGTCCCCACACTGTTTCTAGAACACCCGTGTACTCAGGGTAAATGGGCAAGCTTCCTAGGCTCCAGTAGTGTAGAAAAAAAAAAACACATCGATACAGAGAGAAGAGAGGGCTCGAGCACACAAGAGCAAACAGCACAGCAAAGGGGGCAAAACTCAAACATGCGTGAATGTGGCTACAGGTGGATGGGAGCTCCTCATACGATTTCTGCAAATTATCCATAGACTAGAAACCATATCCAAGTAGAGCTCTCCAGAATGCTCCATGCTGGCTGTGATCGGGGGAACAGAGGGCAGGGAGACCAACAGGGGCCAGTGCAGCTGGCATGGCAGGGTCACAGTGGTGGGTGGCGGGGGAGGGCAACGGGGAACGGGGACAGAGGGGGGAGGAGGGAAGCAGTGGGGGGAGTGGGGAGGGATAGCCACCCTATGGTCTGGCAGAGCCGCCCGAGCAGGGGCCCACAATGACTTGGCAGGTCCCAAGGCAGGTGCAGGAGATGCCTCCCCTCCCTTCTCCCTGCTACCTTCTCCACTCCCTCCCCCTCCTCCATCTCCCCAGCCCGCCAGTACAGGGCCAGGGTCTTGGGGGGTCATGGGGGTCCCCCTTGAGGGGAGCAGAACCTGGGTGAGGGGCAGGCGTGGCCCCGAGCAGCCCCACGGTGGGCAGAAAAGGTGTGGACAGAAGCGAAGGTCAGAGGCAGGCCCCGGGGCCAGCGTTTGCTCAGGATTAGAAGAGCGTGAGGGAGAATAAACAGTAGCAGGCGGCGTGTCCTGGTCGCCAGCAGAGATTTCCAGGTGTCCACGGGCAAACGGGCCCTCCCTCTCCTCCAGGAACCCCGGTGTTGACCCAGCACCGCAGGGTTGGCAGAGGGGCCCCAACGCAGCCCTGCACGGTCCGGGGCCACCTTCTCACCTTGGCCAGTGCTGAGACAGGCGTCCGCTACTGAGGCCGAGGTGGCCGGGCATCCAAACCCAGGTCCCCCTGCTGTCCTCCCCCACCGGCCTCAGGGCCCGGCAGTGACCGGTGACCCAGCACCGTCCTGGGCCACGCCGCCCCCGTCTGAGCGCAGGCCCCGGGGCGGGGGAGGCAGAGCGGCAGGGCACGGTGCGCCCCCAGGGCCCGTCCCTCTTGGGGGTCACGGGCTCCAGCGGGCTCTGTCGTCTCCGAGGTCCCTGACTTCACCCTGCGGCATTTTCTTGGGGAGGCTCAAGGGTGCCCTCACACCTGGCTATCTTGTTTCTGTCCTACCAGGGCCCCCGCCTCACCCCAACGTCTGGGGTGTGGACGATGAGGTGAGCTGGCAGAGGGGGGGCACCCCAGCGATTGGTGAACTTGAAATCTGAACTGTAACGGGAGAGGGTTGTGCATGGCGGGGGTCCTGGTGGCCAAGCAAGGCCTGGAGAGGCGTGCCTAGTGAGTCGGACTCGTGTGGGGGTCAGCCCGCGGGAGGAAACACGGGGGCCGCCTTGCCCACGCCCGCCCCACGCCCACATCTGCCCTGCAGAGCAGCCGAGCTGGGCAGGGACCCCTCAGAACTTGGGGCCACTCAGGATCCACCTTACTGGCCAGCAGGATGGTGGGACCGGCCAGGGAGCAGCAGTGACCACATTCTCTCTCCTGCTGCCCACTGCCCCAGACCCCTGCCGAGGAAGCTGCCTGGCCTCTGGAGGAGGGAATTCTGCTGAGCAGAGCAGCCCCCGCCCTCCGCTCCCAGGTCCCCGGTGCCCTGGCCCCACCGTGTCCGTGTCTGCACATCAGGCCGGGGACTGTGTGAGGAACGCCCCCAGGTGCAGTGTGGGCGGGTACGCTCGCTTCTCCGGAGAGGCAGGTGCCAAGGTAGCCTGGCCGCCCCGGGAGGAGAGGCGGGGCGGTGGGAGCCCCGGGTGGGAGGCCCAGGCCCACTGAGAGCTCGGCGTGGCCTGGAGCAGCAGGCCTGCTCCCACTGCTCTCGCAGGACCTGGGTTCTTGGTCCCACAAGACACTGAACGGTCCCCTTGTGGGACTGTGGACACTCAGGGGCCATCAGCCAAGGGCGAGAGGAAACTTGTCCAGGATGCGGCCAGCAGGAAGCAGAGACCCCACCCCAGAGGTGGAGCCCCAGCCCCACTCTCTGCTGAGGCCCCGTCGGGGCTGGAGGCTGAGGGCTGGGTGGAGGGCGTGCAGGAAGGGGCTGGATCTGAGACGGGGCTGACGCCCCTCCACCCCGGGGGCTCAGCCTGGGGCAGGCGAGCCTGAGTCTAGGGGCCGTGAGGCCTAGGCCACCGCTCTCACCTGCGGGATAGTGTCCAGACACCCAGTCTGCTGTGTGCACACGGGGTGCTCCTGGGACTGGCTTCTCTGCGGGGAGCAGGAAGGGCCGGGGGGAGCCCCAGGCAGGGGCGGGACACCCATGCCCCTGGGGATTTCCGGCCCTTCATGGCCTCCAGTGTGCTGGGTCCCCTCAAACGGACGGCACTTGCTGACAGGCTGTGCCCTGAGTGCATCCCACCTGCTCCTTCACTGCATGGGGGTGGGGGTGGTGGCAGTCACAGGACAGGGTGGCCCTGACCTTGGTGTGGGTGCAAGAGGACCCCTCAGGGCCTGTCCACTGGGCAGTGGGGGCACCAAGTCCCTGACCCCATGGGGGGCCACCCAGACCACTTGTCTTGGAGGAGGGGTGGTTCGCGTCCAGCAGAGTCACCTCGGATCTGCCCGGGGGCCCCTCCTGCCCGCCCTGCCCAGACAGCTCCCTGCTTGGCCCCAGTTCCCCTGGGGCGGGCGCTGGGCCAGGCGGGGGTCTTGAGTCACAGGCTGATCACTGGTCACACAGAGCCCGTGCTCCCCGTTGGAAGCACGCGTCATCCTGCACATCCGAGCTCTGGGCTGATTTTCGGTCTTTGGTTTTGGTTTGCAGCTTCCGGCACCACCCACGTCCCACTGCCCGTCCCAGCCTGGCTCTGGGAACCTGAGTCATAAACACGTTTGCTCTTTGGAACCTCAGTCATAAACACATTTTCCTCCTGAACCCTGGACACACACGGGCTTTACACTCTAACAGCCTGACGTTTTATTTTTATTCTGTTCTGGAAGGAGAAGGAAACCTGGGTGTGCCCTTCGAGGTGGGTTTTATGAGCGGGAGAGAGCCCAGGTCGGCCGTCCTGCCCTCAGGCCGGCGAACAGCAGCCCAGAGTCGGTGTCATCAGAGCCCGGCCGTTGCCAGCGCCCCGAGGAAGGGCTGCCTCCCCGCCTCCCGCCACAGAGCCAGCCTCCCAAGTCTTCCCCACGGCGGCGAGGTCCTCCCTCCCGAGGGCCTGAGTCTCCTGGAGCCCAGGGCGGAGGAGACCCACCTTCCCCCCTTTCTTTTCAATCTGCACCCACTGCCTTGACAGTCCCCTCACCTGAGGAGCCGAAGCTCCGCCTCCTCGCATTCTCACCCCTGCCCGCCTCCCAGCCTCCTGCCCAGCCCCTGAACCACACGTCCACCGTCCACCGGCCCCCCAACATCCCCGCCAGGCGTCGAGCGGTCAAACGCAGTGTGGCCCAGCCCCTCCCTCAGCTACCTTCCCCCTGAGGGAGGGGTCCTGTCTCTCCACCCATCACCGCCTCCCACCCCTGGTCCATCGACCGGCCTGTCCCCTGTACCTTGGAGCCCCCCCCCCGCCGAGCCCCAGTGGTCTCCTGCTCTTCCCTCACCCCCTCTACCCGCCCTCACCCAGCAGTGGGCACCTGACAGACAAGGTGGACCTCGGCCACTGCTGCCCGGTCCCCTGGCGCCCCTCACCCACGGCCAAGGCTTGGTTCTGACTGACCCGAGGTCCCAGTGGGCCCGGCCCAGCCACCTTCCAGCCCCTCTTCCACCCACCTCGGGCACTCTCGCGTCCCCCACCTCTGACCCTGGTCCTGCCAGGCGCCTGCCAGGCTCCATCCTGCCCTCCCTCCCAAGCTGGCCTCTGAGTGGCTGTCCAACCCCAATCTCTGCTTTGTTGCCCCGGGGTGGTCACGCATGTTCTTATTCCCAGTGGTCTGTCCCCTCCCCTCCCCAGCACCAGGCTTGCATGCGGCTCCCCACAGGACAGGCCCCTAAGCAGGGCTCTCCTCGGGGCCATCGGCTCCTCTGATCCAAGAGCTGCCATGTGGCACAACATCCAGTGCAGCCCTGGCCCCTCCTGCACTGGCCAGGCAGTGCCCTCTGATCTTCTTTGTCCGGACGTCGGAGGACCTCTCCCGTCCATGCAGATTTGGCCATGACCGTGCCGGCATCCTCTGAGGACGGAGGTGCCTGTGTACCACACCCTCCCCGCTGCGCCCTGCCCCTTTCCGTGTTCCACGTGTCCCCGCTGGGTCAGTTGTGAAAAGCCAACCCCCTGCCAAGGGCCAGGTCTGTGGCGGAAGAGGTCAGAGCTGTGGCCTACGTGTGCCCGGGACCCGGCCAGCCGCTGACACCTGGCTCTGGCCTCAGACCAAGCAGCCTTCTCCAGTGGATCTGGGCCAGGGTTCCAAGTGTCCCTGGGCGGGCTGGGCGTGCTGGGGGCCAAGGTCAGGAGGTGGGTGTGTCCCGACCCACCCCCACGTCACAGGCTCCCTGGTGTCCTGTGTCTGTGTCCCTGTCCCTCTTATCCCCCATCTCCAGGAACCCCCAGCATGAGGGTGGGACATGCCTTCGCCATCTGACCGGAGCAGGACCCAGAACCGTGAACACATCATGCAGCCCCTGAACGGATGGCCCTGCCAAGGCCAGACTCCGCGGGGAGCTGAGGAGGGGGTCGCAACCTGTCCAGGCCAGCCCTGGCTCACAGGCCCCAGGGGGACGAGCCACTCCCCCTCCCCTCCCAGCATCCAGGAGGGGCGGGGGCCCGAGCGCAGCCTGGAGGAGCCACCCTGCGGGCTGGGCCATGGTGGCCTCGGTGGGCCACATCCAGCTTCGCCGCTCTTTCGGGGAAACGATGACTTGCGTAACCCAGCCAGGGCTGCGGGCCTGGGGTGGCAGCAAGGGCCCGCTATCCGGTTACTCCTGCTGGCCGGCCTCGGCTCCGGGCGGGGCGGGGCGCGCGCTCCCCGGGGGGTGAGGGATCAGTCATGGAGCATGGGGGAGGCGTCCGTCCGTTCCCCTGGAGAGGAAGTGGTGGCTGCTGCGACACCCGCTCCCCTGGGGGTGTGGACAGTGGTGCTGGTCAGGTGCGGGCTGTGGCTGTGGGGTCAGCTGGTCACTGGGGCAGGGGATTCCGGAGCCGAAGGGCTAAGAATTTCCTGCTCCCAAGAAGGATGTCTCCCCTCTCACTCGGGGTCCCCTGGGCCCAAGGGGTCGTGGTGTCACGGCCGGGGGCCCCTGGGCACCCACTTGGTCTCTGACCGGCCGCGCTGTCAGTGCCACTCCCCAGGCGGCCAGAGCAGACAGCGGGGTCAGGCGGGCGGCCGGGCAACTGGACATCGTGCTCAGGCCTCGCCCGGCAGGACAGGGCAGACAGTGGGCGGGGGGCAGTGCTGGCCAGGCGGGCGCGCTGCACAGACTGTAAGGGGTGGCCCTCACCCCAGTGCGGGGTCCTCGCGGCCCCGCTGGCCTTGGGGGACCGCCCAGCCTCGGAGGACATCAGCTGCCTCCCGGGGCCCCTGTGCCCCCGACTCCTCTTCCTGAGCCCCTGGTCCCAGCTGGAGGCGCCGGGACCACTGTGCTGCCACCTTGTGACGGCCACAGGGACTGCAGCCAGGGCCTGGAGGGAAATTTGGTGCCACCATCCCCAAACCCACCGGCCCCCAGTCGCAGCTCAGCCTGGGTCTGAGTAACCAAGGCAGCGTGAGGTGGACTCAGAGGGCACCTAGTTCCAGGAGCTGGGGCAGGAGACAAAGGACGCAAGTCCAGCTTCCGCTGTCCCCACCACTGAGCGCCCGCAAGCTGCCCGCACAGGCCCCGGCCTCCCTCTGTGAGATGAGGGGTCAGCAAGAGGACGGCCGGCAGCCCGTCTCCCTCTCGTTGTCAAGGAGGACAGGAGGTGAGGCATCCGCCCCGGCCCTGCATCTGCCCCTGCCCGGCCACTCCAGCCCCTGCCCGGTGTCCACAGATCCTCGAAGCCCCCTCTGGCCCAGGAGAAGGGCACTGGGATGTGTGGGGTGATGGGAGGACTGGCAGGACCCTGAGCCCCAGGACGACCCCGGTGGCCAGCACTCTCCAGCCTGTGGGCCCCCTGCCCCACAGGGTCCAGGTCAGGCCGGCCCCCCAGCAATGGCTGGAGTCAGCTGGCTGGGCCCAGACCCTGCTGGCTCGTCTACGGGTCCCCCTCCCCACACTTGGGCTGTGGGGCTCGGGACAGCCACCAGCTTTCCTGTGCTGGACGCTGTCCTGAACCCTCTGCCACCCTGCCACACCCGGCGGGAATCCCCTGGCCAGGCCCTCAGAGCATGGGGCAGCCTGGTCGACCCTCCCAGCGCTGCTGTGGGGCTGGGCCCAGCCTGAGGCCAGGGTGTCCAGGGCTCCCCCAAGGCCTCCAAGGCAGAGGGGGCCGGGCTCTAGGAACACAGTTCTCAGGGTGGGTTAGGGGAGGATGGCGCGCGACAGGACCTCTGAGGGCATGGTCTCCCGTGGGCCTGCGGGCGTACGCACACACACACACACACACACACACATGTGCATCGCACACTGAGCTCGGCTTCAGTGTGATGAGAGATCCGGAGTTTGCGGAGCGAAGACAGAGCCCTCCCATCTGACAGGCCAGGGATGCCCGTCTTGAGTCCCTGGGTGCGCCCCATGGGGCCCCCTCCCTCACCCCCTCATGCACACCCTCCGTCTGTCTGAGCGCATGGAACACGGGGCAGCAGGCCTCCCCAGGCAGCCCCGGCCCACATCTGCCCCGCTCCCTGCTCCTGCGTTTTATGGACAAGCTTAAAAATCACACCGAGTCCACAAGCTGCAAAATGCTCCTGGTGTATTTAGAAAACCCGTGGCCCTTTCCCGAGGCCCAGGGCTGAGGCAGGGGTGAGGCTCGGCCTCCCAGTGGCCAGCAGCACAGACAGCTGCCAGGTCCAAGTGCCCATCGAGGGTCAGGCCCTTATGTGAGGCTGAAGCCTGGGGAGAGCAGGCTGGAACCCCAGCCAGAGGAGCCCCGCCCGCCCCGGCTGGTCCTGAGCAGGGGCTGCAGGTCCTTCAGGGCCACTGCACATCTGGGGCGGGCCAGACCCTGGAGAGGGCGGAGACGGGTGGACAGTGCATCGTAGACTTGGATCACTGGAGAACGTTCTTGTTGAGTGTCCAGGAGGGAGGCCGCCGGGGCCTGAGGGCAGGGCTCTGGTTGTCTACTGGAGAGGCCTGGGACCCAGGGCCCCTGTTCCCCAGTGCTTCTGCCCCTTCTCCTTGCTCTGCTCCTTGCTGTGCTCCTCGCTCTGCTCCTTGCTGTGCTCCTTGCTGTGCTCCTTGCTGTGCTCCTTGCTCTGCTCCTTGCTGTGCTCCTTGCTCTGCTCCTTGCTGTGCTCCTTGCTCTGCTCCTTGCTGTGCTCAGGCTCCCACTCCTCCGAGTGGCCGAGGTCTCCAGGCGAGTCGCACCTCTGGCCCACGCAGCCACACTCCTCCACTTCAGTGTAGCTGATGGCCCTGCGGGAGCCGTCGGCGCAGTGCAGCGTCACGTTCCTTGGAGACACCCGCAGCTCCTGACAGCACCGGCAGCTGTTCGGCGCCCCGCTGGCTTCCAGCGAGTACCTGTGGACGGGGCCGGCTCAGCACTGGCTCTGCCTATGGGCCGCCCGGCCCACGCAGCACCCGCACCACCAGTGCTCTGGAGGCAGGTGGACAGCCTTTCACTGCGGCTCCATGTGCCAGTCACCGTGGCTCAATCCCAGCCCCCCGAGGCTCCCAACAACCACTTGTCCCACAAGCCACGAACAGGGACCCCTAGTCTGGGGTCTCAGTCAACAGAAGGGCAGGATTCCCCAGCCCAGCCCAGCCCCCCACCCAGCCGCAGGACCCTGCTGTCTGGGGTGGCAGTTACAGCCCCCCCATTCCTGCCCCTTCACCACCACCTCATCCGCCTGCCCCGAGCCCTGGGGGGGACAGGCTGTGTCTTCCCCAACACTGCCTGCAGGAGCTCCTGGGCCTGACCAAGGTAGGGGCCCACGTACATGGAGGCGGTGTCCCCACATTTGCCCTGGCAGTAGGAGAGGCGCACAGGCTCGGGGGAGCTGCAGCCCTGCTGCTGGAGGACCTGGTGCTTGTGGTGCACGGAACAGCTGGACCCTGGGGAGGGACAGGACGCGGGAGGTGGGGCAGAGGGTCAGCCCCGGCGGGCGCTCCCGGCCTTCCTCCGGGCAGGTGGGAATCAGCGCCCCGCCTTCCACCCCCACAGACACGCCCACTCACCGCTGGTTTTGCATAAGAGACAGCATCCGTCCTCACTCAAGCTAGCCTTGTCCTGTGCGGGCAAAGTGTGTCAGTGCTGGGGCAGCCCCCGTGGAAACGGGGAGCGGGACACAGGCCAGGCTCAGACAGGCGTGGGCAGCGCCCCACGCAGGAGGCGGCGCCCCTGCCCCACCGCGCCAGGCTGCCCATGGCCGTCCCGTCCCGTCCAGGGTCTGGCCCTCCCGTGGCCCCTGTCAGCTCCACTGGGCAGGGCAGGCTGCCGGGACTCACCACTGAGCAGCTGAGGGGGGGGCACTCCTTCCTTACGGTCGTCACCACGAGCACATCCCGCTGTTTCTCACACTTGTGTGTCACGCAGGGGCTGTCGGGGTCTGACCAGGACTCACCGGCCTGCAAGGAGGCCCGACCGGCAGGTGAGGGGCCATCCCCAGGGCCCTTGCTCCAGCAGGGGAGGGCGCAGCGTCTGTCTGCTAGCACCCAGACCCAGGGCCTCCGGAGGTCCCCCTGGCCTCTGCCCTGTGCAGGCCTTGCACTGACGGCTCTCCAGGGCCCCGGTGCCCCAGGACACTGCCCACCCGGCACCGCACCGTCCTGTGGGCTCATGGCCCTCTGGAGGGTGGGGCTGGCCCCGAGTCCTGGCCTCCCTGGAGCCCGCGGCCTGCCCTGCCCCAGAGTCACCCCAAGACCCCGAAGCCCTCGGGCTGGGCCCTGTGGCTACTACTCACAGGAACGAGGACGGCAGAGCTGTCGCTGACGTTCACGACACAGGCCACCGGCACACACGAGCCGCAGCACTGGCTGCCCTGCACCTGGTACTCGAAGCCCTGCAGGGAGGCACAGACGTGCGGCCTGAGCCCGGGCTGGGCGCTGCCAGGGGCGGGGGTGTGGGCACGGGCACTCACCACCTGGCAGTGGGTGTTGCAGATCTGGGTCTCACAGCTGATCACAAACGTGTCCGCCTGGGGGCCCCCGGGCACCTCACAGCGACAGGTTTCGCACAGGTTGGAAGAGACCACGGCGCCAGGCTGGGGGAGCCAGGGTGACCAGTGTGAGTGAGCCGCGGGGGGCTGGTGCCCCTGCCTCCAGGCCCGGCCCCGCCGGGCTGACTCGCCCCCCTGGGGCAACCCTCGGCAGTGCCCCCTCCCTGTCTCAGGGACAGACCCCCAAGGCTGCACCTCAGGGAGGTCACGAGCTCTCAAGGATCCGGCCAGGGAAACGGAGGTGGGGACCCCGTCACGGTCAGGGTATGGGCTGTGGGCTCTCCTGAAGTCCACCCAAGCCCCAGAGGCCTGGCACTGCCAGGGACCCCGCCTCGGGGAGAAGCTGGCCGGCCCAGGGCACCCCACGCCCTGGAGGCCGCGGGGGTCTTGACCTCCAGCTGGTCCTTACCTGGTACACAGTGCCGTTGACGCTGCAGACGGTCCAGCCTGCCCAGGGGAGACAAGCAGACCTGCAGGGCCACCCTCATCACCCAGCACCCCACCCTCGCCTCCTGCTGCGCAACCGCTGCCCCCACCCGTCAGGACTGCGTCCCGGCCCCTGGACAACTGCTCGGTGACGGCCACCCCAGGGGCCCTGAGCCAGGACACTCACTGCAGCTTTGGCTCGGACAGCAAGCCCCCTCCTTGTGCGTCAGGATGGAGCGGGCGCCCTCGGGGCAGCCCACGGGCCGGGGGCAGTAACTGGTGTTGCAGGCTGCAGAGAGTGGACAGGAGGGGGCGTCAGGAGGCCTGCCTTCCGCTCTGCCTGTGTTCGCCCACCCCAGCCTGAGTGCTGAGCGCTGACCACCCAGTGGGCAGGTAGTGGGCTCTCAGCTGGGGCGGAGGAGACCCTGACCTCGTGGTATGCCCACACCCCCGAGCCTTCCCTCGGGAGGTCAGCAGATGGGGCCACACTGGGAGCGAGGAGGGGCAGCACCAGGACCTCGGGACCCTCAGGGCAAAGCCAGCCAGCCCTGAGCCAGTGCGTGCGTGACCCCCACACGCCCCAGACTTACCACAGTGATACTGAGGACAACACTGCCCGGGCTGCGGGTCTGCAGGCTCAGGCGTGAAGCCGGGCTCGGGGCAGGCGGGGGGTGGCGGGCAGGCCTGATTCCGGCAGCGCATAGTCTGGGGGCTGCCCTCGCAGGTGCACTCCTGGCAGTCAATGTGAACAGTGTGGCCGGGCTGTAAGGGGAGGGACGTGTGAGCCCCAGCTGTCGGTCACCCGTCTGCCCCGGAGCAGCAGCAGCCAGCAGGAAGAGCAGGGAGCAGGCGGCTGAGGGCTGCTGGGGCTCCGTGGGGCCCACAGGGGCCGGGAGACAGGGACCGGGGAGCTGTGTGGGCAACCGGCCTCCCTCCTCGCCGCTCCCACCTTCACAGGGCAGGAGGGGCTCTCCATGGAGGACGGGGCACGGCCAGGCTGGGGCCGGCACCCACACTCTCCTACAGGGGCCTATGGGCGCCCGCACATGGAAGCCTCCTGGGTCTTGCTGGGAAGGCTCTGCCCACCTCCCTGCCTCTCCTCTGAGCCTCTGGTGCAGAGAAGAAGCCCCCAGCCCCCAAGGGTGCTGTGCTCACCTCCACAGGCTCCCCGTGGGGCCCCAGACAACCTGCAAGGAGAGAGATGGAGGTCACGCTGGGCAGCCACAGCCCCCAACCCGTCAGGGGCAGACCTCATGCTGGGGGCCAGGGACCAGGGGCTGGGGTGGACTAGGCCATGGTGGAAAGCTCTGGAGTCTGGCTGAGCAGAGCAGACCCCAAGGGGGTCGTGGGATCCCAGCCCCGGGGACGTACTGGTGCAGTCGTCGGGCACGCAGACCTCCGTGCTCCTGCTGAACAGCGACCTGCCCTCTGGGCAGAAGCAGCCTTCAGTGAATGGAGCCTCTTCCCGAAGGACCCTGCGGGAGCAGGAGGTGAGCACGGCCGGCCCCCCAGGGCAGGGAGAGGCGGCTTGGGGGCTCCCGGGGGAAACATGGGGTCCTGGAGGAAGAGGGCGGGCGCTTACGCAGCGTTGGTGCTGTGGTTGGTGTAGCAGTAGGAGGGGTTGGACGGGCCACAGGGCTGGTACACCTTGTCAGCAGGACAGGTGAAGGCTGCGAGGAGAGGGAAGCCACGCCTGAGGCTGGAGTGCACCAACAGAGCCCCGAGGCTCTGACCCTGGGCCCCCTCTGGCTGGGCTGTCTGGGCACCCTGTGCTGTGTGCTCTGCACCGCCCTCTTTATCAGAACCCACGACCACCACCCCCTGTGCCAGGCGCTGTGATCTGGGTGCCCCCTCTTTTCTCTCCAGGAAACAAATGCACTCTGTTCTGGGCTCAGCCCTGCTCCTCCAGGAAGCCCACCCTGACCACCCAGTCCCACCAGTGGCCCAGCACATCTGGTCCCAGGCCACCTGGTCCCAGGCCACAAGCTGATTGCCACTGCCCAGTGGGACGGGGGCTGTCTGAGGCCAGGGAAGGCACTCACGGCATGTGCGGTTGGTTTGGCCCCTCCAGTCGACGCAGACGCCATGAGATGCACAGAGCGAAGCGTACAGCTCCAGGCTAGAGCACGTCACATCCGAGTGGGGCATGTGGCACTGGTCGAAGAGGCAGCCTTGGTAGTACAGCCATGGCGGGAGCACCGCGTGGCACAGCTCAAAGACCCTGCGGCACAGGGACACATGGGTCGTGGGGCAGGTCTGCAGTGGGGCTGCCAGGCTGCGGGCATTCGCTGGCGAAGGGCCCCACGGGAGGGAGCCGCCGGGTCAACCGTGTGCAGCGTGTCCCCGGCCCCTGGGGCGATCCGTGTGTGGCGGGGAGGGTGTCCAGCTGTACACAGCCTTTGCTTTCTGCAAATTCTCTGCTGGGCGCCCCCCTGCCCCGCTCACATGGGTGCTACCCGAGTGAGGACTTGTGCCCTGACCCACAGCGTGCTGCCGGCCAGCCTTGCTGGGCTCTGCGCGTGGCGCTCCAGCTGCACGACTCTGCTTGGAGCCCAGGCTGGTCCCTCTCCCTCAGGAGTCCCTGCAGGCCCCCGTCTTCCTGTCACCCCAGAAACATGAGATCAGCAGGACTACTGCCCACCCAACCCCTGCCTCAGCCCCCGCCCCAGCCCGGGAGTCTCACTCGCTCAGAATGAGCTGGCAGATTGGTGACGGTGGGCACGGGGCGGCCGTGGTCCTGGGTATAATGGGCGTCGGGGGAGGCCCGTCACAGGATGGCTGGTCAGGGACGGTCACCTTCCAGTGGCTGGACATGTCAGAGCAGGAGGCCACCACTGCCCCCCCGGGCAGTCGACACTCATCTTCCTGGTTGTTGGTGCAGGTGCCTGGGGCGTGGAGGCAGCAGTCAGGTGGCTGGGGACAGCAGTGACACCCAAGCCCTCCCTTGGGGCACAGTGTCCCCGAGCTGGGGGTCGGGACCCGATGTCCCCAGGCAGCTCTCCGGGGGCTACCATGGGACCGGCTCCCTGGCCTCTGTGTGCTTCCTTCTCCCTCCGGGAAGCCGGCCCCCAGGGCAGTTCCCAGGCAGGACGGACAGGTGTGGGCCTCAGGTGTGAGTCCTGTAGCAGGACCCCTGTGCAGCCAGAAAGCAGAATTGCCTGCGGGCCCCAGGCCACATGGGCAGCCTCACCCCCCGCCAAGAATGCAGCTCCTGGAGGGACGCACCAAGGCTGACCCTTGTCCCCTACTGGACACTCTCAGCTGCATTTAACGACCAGAGGGAGGACCCGAGCCCAGAGAGCCAGGGCGGGGCCGGGCCCGGCACTCACCACACTGCCCCTCTGTGTTGTTGGCGAACTTGCTGAAAGGCACCTCCACCGAGAAGATGAGGCCGCTGAACATGACCTGGACGCCGAGCTCAGGGATGGTCGCGTACATCTTGATGCCAGTCTGGGAGACGACGATGCCGTCCTTTTGGAAGCCGGGACTGACCACCTTCTCGTTGAAGATGATCTAGACGGGTGAGGCGGGAGGTAAGCCGCTGCCCAGCGCCTGCTGCCCACCCGGCACGCGCGAGCTGCCCGGGGTCCCCACCTCATTGGTCATCACCCCGTGGACTGGCTTGCGGGTCAGCACGACGCGGTCCTGCCGGTACTCGATGATGATGGACTGCGGGCAGGACAGCCTGTCCTCAGCGTCGCAGAAGTAGTTTTGGATGAGCACCCGGAAGTGCCCGAACACCGGCACGATCTGCTGCACCAGCACGTACGTGCAGTTGTCCAGGAATGTGTAGTAGGTGCCGTCGAAGGTGATGTAGTGGGGGTCGCCCCAGCCGCTGCACACACCTGCGGGCGTGAGGAGCCGCCTGACCGGAGCCCACACCCCGGGGCCCCAGAGGGCACGTGTGTCCCTGCGCCCAGGGGAGTGGCGGGCCCGCCCTGCGGTCAGCACTCGCGCCAGCGCCCTGTGCAGCAGCTGCAAGCGCCGCCTGAGGGGCGGGACCAGACTCCCTCCCTCTTCACCCACCCCGCGCGGCCCCGGGGGCTCTGGGCTCGGGCAGGGTTCCGCTGGGCACCCCGGGAGGAGGCCGGGCACCATGACCTCTGCCCTGTTGCTGGGGGGTCCTTCCCAGGCCCGAGATCCTGTCCCGCCTTAGTGGAGCCCCCTTCTCTGCCCGCCCGCCCGCCGGGCTCACATTGACACTCGTAGTGGCTTAAGCAGCAGCCCTCGTCGTCAGCCACGCTCACGGGGGGGTAGCCGTTGGCGCAGGTCAGCTCCTTCACCGCTGGGCACTGGCGCGGCCTCACAGTGATGACCCCGTTGCCCTTGCAGGTGGCCTGAGAGCAGTTGGGCATGGCCCAGGTCTCGCCTTCCTGCGGAGGAAGGACAGCTGCAGGGCCTCGCCCCCGACCCGGCGCCGACCCTCAGGGCTCAGAGCTGGCCTGGGCCTCCCCGGAGAGAGAAGCCAGCAGGGGCACCGGGGTTGGGACCGGCACCCCCACCCGACTGTTCCCTCCGCATCCCCACTGGAGGGAGGGTCTCTGAGTGGGTGCAGGTTGCCCCCTCCCCACTCTGCCCAGTTGCAACTGCTCCCCACGTGCGGACTACCCGGACCCCGCTCCTTGGCTGTCGACCCTGCCCAGAGCATCCCCGCCTGCTCTGGCCCCCTTATCAGAAAGCAGAGTCTGAACCCTGGACCCCACGCCCTGGCATCCCAGTCCAGAAGTTCTGGGCGACCAGAAACGGCCTCTCCCCATGGGCAGCCTGAATCGGTCCGGGAGGCACCGACCCCCACGCACACGTGACGCCACGGCCTAATGGGGAAGGCGCGGGGGGGCCCTGCATGCGCCCCTGAGCCCAGGGGCGGCAGGAAAGGTGGGATTACCGTCCTCGGGGGCACTGCATTTGGGCATCCCTTCGGAGGCACCGACGTAGACGGGGAGGACCATGGTGGGGAGGTGGTCGGGGGAAGAGACGGTGTGCTGGTGGGACAGGTGTGGTCAGTCCGCCTGACCACATGGCAGTCCAGGCTGCACACGGCGTAATAGCAGTGGTCGGAGAGGTCGGTCTGCTGGTAAATGATGGACCCTGCAAGACAAAGGGACAGGCGGTCCAGGCAGAGCAGGGGTCCCAGCAGGAGGGGCTCAGGCTGGTGGTCAGCTCGGCGGCTGGCCCGGCAGGTGGCCTTCACTCAGATATGAAGGGCATATTCTCAGTGACAGCTACTTCTGACCCCGTCCACAGCCCCAAGCCCGGTCACAGAACAGGGGACCCCTCCCCTCCCCTCACACAGTAGCTCTGAGAACAGGACAGCAGCCAGCAGGGTCAGCACACACCAGACACCGTGGACAGGAGCCACGTACCCGCAGGGTAGAAACTGCCGGACACGCTGCAGTAGCACGTTGTGGTGGAGGGCTCCGTGGGGCTGGGCGGTGTCACCGAGGACACCGTGGAGGTGGACTCTGGGGACAGAGGAGTCTTGGATAAAGTCACAGAGGAGGTCACAGGAGGGAAAGGGCAGCCTTCTGGGGGCTCACAGCACAGCACTCGGATCTGGTAGTTGAAGCACGTCGTGAACGGGCCGCTCTGGTCCCGGTTCCGGCACACCAGGCCCACTTTGGGGTTGCACTGCACCACCTGGCCCAGCTCGGCGATGCTGACCTCCGGGTGGCTCTCCGCTCGGCACTCCAGGCGGGCGATGTGCTCGGGTAGGTGGCAGATCTTCTCTCCTCTTCCGGTGATGTTGCTGTAGGTTTCAGAGTCTCCTCCATCGGGCCCAGGGGAGGGGACGTCCACATCGAACCACCTGGTCCACGCGCACTGTGGCCAGCAGGTGGTGGCCCCGGATGTGGAGTAGGGAGTCCCAGGTGTAGGGACAGAGGTCGTGCTGGTCGTCGGAGAGGAGGGGGGGCCGGTTGTGCGCGCGGAGGTCGTGCTGGTCGTCGGAGAGGAGGGGGGGCCGGTTGTGCGCGCGGAGGTCGTGCTGGTCGTCGGAGAGGAGGGGGGGCCGGTTGTGCGCGCGGAGGTCGTGCTGGTCGTCGGAGAGGAGGGGGGGCCGGTTGTGCGCGCGGAGGTCGTGCTGGTCGTCGGAGAGGAGGGGGGGCCGGTTGTGCGCGCGGAGGTCGTGCTGGTCGTCGGAGAGGAGGGGGGGCCGGTTGTCCGCGCGGAGGTCGTGCTGGTCGTCGGAGAGGAGGGGGGGCCGGTTGTGCGCGCGGAGGTCGTGCTGGTCGTCGGAGAGGGGGGGGGGCCGGTTGTGCGCGCGGAGGTCGTGCTGGTCGTCGGAGAGGAGGGGGGGCCGGTTGTCCGCGCGGAGGTCGTGCTGGTCGTCGGAGAGGAGGGGGGGCCGGTTGTGCGCGCGGAGGTCGTGCTGGTCGTCGGAGAGGGGGGGGGGCCGGTTGTGCGCGCGGAGGTCGTGCTGGTCGTCGGAGAGGAGGGGGGGCCGGTTGTGCGCGCGGAGGTCGTGCTGGTCGTCGGAGAGGAGGGGGGGCCGGTTGTGCGCGCGGAGGTCGTGCTGGTCGTCGGAGAGGAGGGGGGGCCGGTTGTGCGCGCGGAGGTCGTGCTGGTCGTCGGAGAGGAGGGGGGGCCGGTTGTCCGCGCGGAGGTCGTGCTGGTCGTCGGAGAGGAGGGGGGGCCGGTTGTGCGCGCGGAGGTCGTGCTGGTCGTCGGAGAGGGGGGGGGGCCGGTTGTGCGCGCGGAGGTCGTGCTGGTCGTCGGAGAGGAGGGGGGGCCGGTTGTGCGCGCGGAGGTCGTGCTGGTCGTCGGAGAGGAGGGGGGGCCGGTTGTGCGCGCGGAGGTCGTGCTGGTCGTCGGAGAGGAGGGGGGGCCGGTTGTGCGCGCGGAGGTCGTGCTGGTCGTCGGAGAGGAGGGGGGGCCGGTTGTGCGCGCGGAGGTCGTGCTGGTCGTCGGAGAGGAGGGGGGGCCGGTTGTCCGCGCGGAGGTCGTGCTGGTCGTCGGAGAGGAGGGGGGGCCGGTTGTGCGCGCGGAGGTCGTGCTGGTCGTCGGAGAGGGGGGGGGGCCGGTTGTGCGCGCGGAGGTCGTGCTGGTCGTCGGAGAGGAGGGGGGGCCGGTTGTGCGCGCGGAGGTCGTGCTGGTCGTCGGAGAGGAGGGGGGGCCGGTTGTGCGCGCGGAGGTCGTGCTGGTCGTCGGAGAGGAGGGGGGGCCGGTTGTGCGCGCGGAGGTCGTGCTGGTCGTCGGAGAGGAGGGGGGGCCGGTTGTGCGCGCGGAGGTCGTGCTGGTCGTCGGAGAGGAGGGGGGGCCGGTTGTGCGCGCGGAGGTCGTGCTGGTCGTCGGAGAGGAGGGGGGGCCGGTTGTGCGCGCGGAGGTCGTGCTGGTCGTCGGAGAGGAGGGGGGGCCGGTTGTGCGCGCGGAGGTCGTGCTGGTCGTCGGAGAGGAGGGGGGGCCGGTTGTGCGCGCGGAGGTCGTGCTGGTCGTCGGAGAGGGGGGGGGGCCGGTTGTGCGCGCGGAGGTCGTGCTGGTCGTCGGAGAGGAGGGGGGGCCGGTTGTGCGCGCGGAGGTCGTGCTGGTCGTCGGAGAGGAGGGGGGGCCGGTTGTGCGCGCGGAGGTCGTGCTGGTCGTCGGAGAGGAGGGGGGGCCGGTTGTGCGCGCGGAGGTCGTGCTGGTCGTCGGAGAGGAGGGGGGGCCGGTTGTGCGCGCGGAGGTCGTGCTGGTCGTCGGAGAGGAGGCGGGGCTGGTCCCAGGTGGGGAGGGCTCATGTGTGCTGGGGGTGACCCTGCTTGCTGGGGACACGGGTGGGGAGCCGGTGCTGCTGTGGAGGGTGGAAGGTGAGGGCAGGACAGTGGTCCAGGCAGTGCTGGTTTCGCGTGTGGTCCAGTGCGTGGCCCCGGGCGTGGTGAAGGGGGAGGTGTTTGTCGTGCACACATTCACCACCTCACAGCACAGGATCCGGATTTCATAGTTGTAGCAAATTGGGGGCAGCTGGTCCTCGTTGCGGCATATCAGCCCCACCGTCTTGTCACAGATCAGGTCCTGCCCCAGTTCCTGCAGCGGGGTGTTCGGGAAACGCTCTGCCCTGCACTGCACGTTCCTGGGATTTGCGCAGAATTTATATCCTTTGGATCTCAGATTCTGAAAAGTGTCAAAATCTCCACTCTTTCTCCCTGATCCAGGATAGCTGCCATCAATCCACTCAGTCCAAGTGCATGATTCTCGCAGACAGGGGTTGTCGCTGGGCGTCAATGTGCCAGGGGGAATGGAGGTCCCCGGGGCTGTGGTCGGCACAGAGGTTGTGGTTGAAACTGTTGAAACTGACATTGGGCTGGAAGTCGAGGGGGTTCCTTTTACAAGTGTAGTGGGACCTGGGGCATGTGTAGTGGGACCTGGGATAGGTGTAGTGGAACCTGGGATAGGTGTAGTGGAACCTGGGATAGGTGTAGTGGAACCTGGGGCAGGTGTGGTGGAACCTGGGGCATGTGTGGTGGTACCTGGGACAGGTGTGGTGGTACCTGGGGCAGGTGTAGGTGTACCTGGAGTAGGTGTCGTGGAACCTGGGGCAGGTGTAGTGGAACCTGGGGCAGGTGTGGTGGAACCTGGGGCAGGTGTGGTGGTACCTGGGACAGGTGTGGTGGAACCTGGGGCAGGTGTGGTGGTACCTGGGACAGGTGTGGTACCTGGGGCAGGTGTGGTGGAACCTGGGACAGGTGTGGTGGTACCTGGGACAGGTGTGGTGGAACCTGGGACAGGTGTGGTGGTACCTGGGGCAGGTGTGGTGGAACCTGGGACAGGTGTGGTGGTACCTGGGGCAGGTGTGGTGGAACCTGGGGGAGGTGTGGTGGAACCTGGGACAGGTGTGGTGGTACCTGGGACAGGTGTGGTGGAACCTGGGGCAGGTATGGTGGTACCTGGGGCAGGTGTGGTGGAACCTGGGGCAGGTGTAGGTGTACCTGGGACAGGTGTGGTGGAACCTGGGGCAGGTGTGGTGGTACCTGGGGCAGGTGTGGTGGAACCTGGGGCAGGTGTGGTGGTACCTGGGGCAGGTGTGGTGGAACCTGGGGCAGGTGTAGGTGTACCTGGGACAGGTGTGGTGGAACCTGGGGCAGGTGTGGTACCTGGGGCAGGTGTGGTGGTACCTGGGGCAGGTGTGGTGGAACCTGGGGGAGGTGTGGTGGAACCTGGGGCAGGTGTAGTGGAACCTGGGGCAGGTGTGGTGGAACCTGGAGCAGGTGTAGTGGTACCTGGGACAGGTGTGGTGGAACCTGGGGCAGGTGTGGTGGAACCTGGGGCAGGTGTGGTGGTACCTGGGACAGGTGTGGTGGAACCTGGGGCAGGTGTGGTGGAACCTGGAGCAGGTGTGGTGGTACCTGGAGCAGGTGTGGTGGAACCTGGGGCAGGTGTGGTGGTACCTGGGGCAGGTGTGGTGGTACCTGGGGCAGGTGTGGTGGAACCTGGGGCAGGTGTAGGTGTACCTGGGACAGGTGTGGTGGAACCTGGGGCAGGTGTGGTGGAACCTGGGGCAGGTGTGGTACCTGGGGCAGGTGTGGTGGTACCTGGGGCAGGTGTGGTGGAACCTGGGGGAGGTGTGGTGGAACCTGGGGCAGGTGTGGTGGAACCTGGGGCAGGTGTGGTGGTACCTGGGGCAGGTGTGGTGGAACCTGGGGCAGGTGTGTTGCTAGTCGTGGAGACAGTGGTTAGGCCAGTTGTGGTGATGGGGGCTGAGGAAGAAGTGTTCCCTGAGGGCACTGAGGTGGTCCTGCTGGTCCTGGTGTCAGCTGTCCTGGAGGTGACAGGAGAGGTGGTGCTGCTGAGGGTGCAGTCCTCGGGGGAGCAGCACAGGATCCTGATCTGGTAGTTTTCACAGAGCCCGGAAGCCTGGTCCCTGTTGTAGCAAGTCAGCCCCACCTGCGGGCTGCACTCCACGTGCTGCCCCAGGACTTGGAGTGGCACCCCAGCGGCGCCCTCGGCCCGGCACTCCACCTGCCTCGGTGCTCGGCAAACCTGGTACCCATGGGCACGGAGGTTCTCCAGTGTGTCGAAGTCCCCGCTGTCTGTGCCGCGTCCCGGACGGCTGACGTCCAGCCACTGTGACCACTGGCACTGCTGCTCACAGCCCGGGGTGGGTGAGGGGGTGGCTACTGAAGACAGCATTCTCGGGGACGTGCCCGGGGCGGTGGATGGGGTGCTGCTCGGGGTGTGTGCCGTGCTCTCGGTAGGGCTGGGGCGCGTGCCAGGTGGAGGCGTCAGGCCCAGGACTGAGGGCAAGAGACAGCGGAAAGGCCGGGCGTCAGGACACGGCTCCCCGAGTCCTTGAGGCCACCCCGCCCTGCCTCTTCCGTCAGCTGCCTGGAGGCCTCACCACGTCTGTCTGCCTGTGTGTCTCCGCCCACGACAGGAGCCGGGGGAGGCCCCGGGGCCCTGGGCCGTGTGGCTGTGGCGCTCATCGCAGCTGAGCCAGGAGGCGAGCTGGGCTCACTTAAGGGAAGCCTGTTCCCCAGAATCTGCACGTGTCGCCCCAAAAGCCAAAGGGACAGGGGCTCTTCGACGTTTGGGGAAGCTCTGGTACGGCCCCTAGATGCCCCGGAAGAGGGTAAAGCCTCGAGGCGCCTGGCACGTGCACGACGGAAGAAGACTGGATGGCAGCGCACCTGGGCAGGGGCTCCCAGGTGGTCCTCGCCCTGGGGGCCGGCCTGGGGAGCCTCTGCTCGCAGCCCCTGCCCCGTGCTGGGAGCCTCAGCCCTGAGAGCACGACTGAGGGCGTGGGTCCTGCCAGGGAGCCTGGAGGAGGCTGGCCCTTCCCGGCTGCGGGGAGGCTGGCCGTCCCGGCCCCTTCCTCACTCCCAGGCGAGGGGCAGCCCTGCCTGGTACCCAGTGCGTCCGCCTTACCGAGCGTCGTAGAGAAGGAGAAGGTGGTTTCCGGGGTGGGGGAGGTAGAGCTGCAGGCGTAGACCCTCCTCTCGATGGTGCCGTTGGCCCCGCAGCGGGCGGAGATGCAGCCCCCCGTGCCGTCTGCCGTGTGGTAGATGATGTCCCCGGGACGGAAGTGCTGGCCGCCGTAGGTGCAGACACAGGCTGAGGGGAGCAGGGAGCTGGCGGTCAGGGGCTGGGGGGCAGGCGGGGACCCGGGACCCCAGACGAGGAGGGCCACCCCTGCTCACCGTCCGAGTCATAGGTGCAGCGCACGCCGCTCTCAGTGCAAACGCTGGCAACAGAAGAAAGCAGGTGAGTCTGGGGGCGTAGGGCAAGCCCCGTGCCGGGGCGGGCAGGACAGTGGGGTCACACCCCGTCAGGGGGCCCCTCCAGTCAGTGACCAGAGGAGGCCGGTTCCAGCATGGCCAGAGAGTCCCTCGGGCCTTCTGATGGCCGCTTCCTCTCAAGGGTGTCTGTCTTGGGGATCCTCGGTGGGTGTCACGTTTCAGCTTCCCCTCTGCCCCCTTCCTTCACCCGCCAGCCTCATCCTGCAGCAAGGAAGCTCCTCGGTGGACCCCACAGCAAACCCAGGCTGGAGGGCTCCTCCCGGCCCTCAAGGGAGGAGGCCCTCCTGGGAGGTGGCTGGTGGGGCCTTTCCCCAACGGCAGGGGGCCGGGAGAACCCCCCACATGCTCCAGGCTCCTCTCAGCTCCAGCCAAGGACTCACCAGGAGTGGCAGTTCTCATCCGAGGGCACGGCTGAGCCAGGCCGGTAGGACTTGCCCTGGACGCGGCAGGGCGGCGGTGGGGGTGGGGTCGGGCAGGACGCCACACACTGCATCTGGTCCTCGTCAAAGATGGGGGCTTCTGGTGGGCACTTGGGGTAGCAGCCTGTGGGCCAGAGAGGCCTGAGTCCCAGCCAGACGAACTGCGCGTCACCTGACCCCCCACCTCCCGCCTCCACTCAGTGCCCAGCCCTGGACGTCGCCCACAACGCTGTGGGGGGCTCAAGGCTACAGCTCCACAGGCACCACAGGGGGTCAGAGGACCCCCAGGACAGACCCCGCACCCCCGGGCCCCTGGGCCGCCCCTCCCAGCCAGCAGGGCAGCAGCCCACCTTCCAGGCCGTGCACGCCGTGCAGGCACTGGCCGCTGGGGTTCCGGCAGGTCTTCAGGCAGGGGGCGCCGCAGGGAAGGTAGTGCCACTCGCACTGGCCCTGGGGGTTGTAGTAGTCGCAGAAGAGGGCTGCGGGGAGGGGGCAGGGGGCTCAGGGCCAGGCGCGAGTGCCGCCCTTGGAGGACAGCCTGGGGGCTCCCCGTGCCCCAATCCTTGACCACGAGCCGTTCTAAAGACGCATCCCTCCCCTGTGCCTGTGGACGTGGCCTCGGGGGCGTGGGGTCTGCGGGCCACAGGGGGCGGCAAGGAGCGTGGTCAGCGGGCTTCTCACGGATGCGGCACCTTGAGGCGGGGGACTTCAGCTGGAGCTGCCCCCCAGCTCCGCCCCCTCCGCCCGGCTCCGCAGGTTTGGGGGAGCTCAGCAGATCCCCTTCAAGCCCTCCCACCCCTCCTGCATTCAGCACAACTCTCGTCACTGCCTGTGTCCCCGTCCTGCCCTAATGGACGCGTCCGTGGGCACTCACGGCAGATGTCCGGGGTCCGCCAGGACACGCACACGCCCGCTTCGTGGCAGGCCCGGGCGTAGGCGGCCACGGCCGTGCAGAAGCACTCACAGTCACCCCCAGAGTCACAGGCGCAGGCGTCGCTCACGCAGGCCTCGTAGTACCTGGCCGGCTCCACCTGCGGAGAAGAGGCTTCAGGCGCCGGGCCCACCCTCCCATGGCTCTCGGGGACTGGCATGGCTTGGTGTCGGCCTGGGCCAATTTCCCTGGAGCTCAGGTCCCACGTGGCCGGCCAGACAGGTGGCCCCAGAGGGTGGCAAGGAGCCACTGGGCCCCCACCCTGTCCCTTCCTCCCCAGGGGCCCGGAGGAGTGCCCCACGTACATGGGCATGGCAGGCACTGAAGGCGTCCCCGCTGATGATGCTGCACTGCTTCTGGGCCCAGGACTTGCGGTACGGATTGGCCGTACAGGGGTCCTTGGGGTCCTGGGCGTCCGGGCAGGACGGGGAGAATTTCCAGCTGTTGCCAAACTCCAGCACGTCGCCCACCACGGACTGGCTCCGCGTGGTGAGGTCGTTGAGGGCGTTGTCATCAAAGTTCCCGCACAGCCCGCAGACCCTCCCCTGTGGACGCAGAGACGGGGGCTCAGGCTCAGAGCCCTGCGACCCCATTCACCCCCACCCATGGGGCCCACAGCTTCCCCAGAGCAGCCCCACCGGGCGCCCAAGTCTCTCTGGAGGCGAGGGCACGGGGGAGACAGCACAGTGGGCTACGAGCTGTAACCCCGAGCCGGGCTCGGGTCCTGACCCGACACCGGGGAGCGTGGCCCTGCGAGGGAAGAGCGTCTCCGCGGGCGAGAGCGAGCTGAGAGCGAGCTGGGGCGGCTGGGCCAGTGCCTGTACCCCTAAAGGACAGGGGGCATGTGGACGCAGACAGAGTGAAGACAGTAACGGGAGGCAGAGGTTGGGGTGACGGGGTGACCGGGGCCGCGGGAGCTGGAGGAGGCGGGAGGAACCCTCCCCCAGAGCCTTGGGAGGGAATCCGGCCCCAGGACACCTCGACTGGACTTCTGGTGTCCAGAGCTGTGAGAGCAGGGGGCCAGCAGTGTGTGGCGGCTCCTGCTGCCGCTCTGTCCCTCCCTGTCTGTCTGTCTCCCTCTCTGCCTCTGTCTTTCTCTCCGTCTCTGTCTCTCCCCGACTGCACCCCTGCTCCCAGCCGACCCTGGGCCTGGGGTGAGGGCGGCGGCCTCCCAGGGGGCCCACCTTGAACTCGGGGCTGAGTATTAGGAAGATGCTGGTCTTCTTGTCCCACAACAGCACCAGGCCGACCTCCGTGTCCACCACCAGGTAGATGCCCATCTGGCGGATGGAGAAGGGCGGCTGCTGCCCCGGGTCCTTCTCGATCACCTCTGCTTTGCCGTCACTCAGCTTCAGCTCGTAGCTCTGTGTGGGGCAGGGCCAGTGAGGCTCTGGATGGGGACCCTGCCACCTCCCGAGTCGGCCCGCGGCCCCACGGCCCCTGTCCTGGGAGTACAGCCTTCCCAGGGGCTCCCCCCGGGCCCCACTCACCCCCAGGAAGACTTTGATGGCCTTGGAGCAGGTGGTCCCCGTGGTGCCACAGGGGATGTTCTCAGTGACGACACGGAAGCCGTCCTGAGCACTGCTGTTCCCGCCGCAGTGGTCCTGTGGGGGGGGGGGAGAGCTGTCCCAGGGGCGAGGCCAGGGGCAGGGTGGGGGGTGTCTAGGAGGGGCTGACCGCGCACCGTACCTGGGCCAGCGTGTACGCGCAGTCCCCGCTGAAGCTGTAGCGCTGCCCATCGAAGGTGAGATAGTGGCCGTCCCCATACACTGCGCAGGTGGCCAGGCAGGGCTCGTCCGTGCACTGCCACATCCTGCTTTTACAGGTGCTGGGGAGGGACAGGGCACTCAGCAGGCCAAAGCCTCCCTCCCTGAGGCTCCAGGGGCCTGCCCGGGTGTGGGCGGCCTCGCTGGCGGGGTGCCGCCTCCTGCTCCCGGGGCCCGCCCCCCAGGCTGGGGCTCTGAGCCCTGAGGCGTACCAGGTGTTGCAGCCCACCCGGATGGTCTGGCCGGCCCGGTAGCTGGCTTCGTTGTGCACGCAGGGGCAGTCGGACGCAGGGATGCAGCCGCCTTCGCCGTCGGCCACCAGCCCGTTGGGACACACGCAGCCGGGCACGCACTGGGGGCTGTACTGTGAGGCGGGGCAGACTCCACTCAGTGGGCCTGGGTGGGCTGGGGGCGGGAGGGGGGGGCCACAGGGACAGCGGGCCCGGCAGCCCTCAGGCAGGGTCCTCTTAGGGCCCACCTGGTGGGCCTCTTCACAGGAGCCCACGAGGCCCGAGCAGGTGTGGGGTCATCGGGGCACTTACACAGTCCATGTCCAGCGTGTGGCAGCTCTTCTGACAGCCGGCCCCTGTGGCCCCTGCGGCCCCGGGCGTGGCGTTGCGGCAGTCCAAGTAGATCATGGGGGAGGCACAGGCTGGGGAGGGAGGGGGCATCAGGGGACCACCGGGCTGGCTCTGAGGGGCGTGTCTCCTGACGGTGGAGGCTGCCGCCCTGGGGCGGGCGTGTGCGTGTGCCGCCGTGCGGTGCGCCCTCTTGTGGAGCCCAGAGGGCGCAGACCAGGCGCAGCAGAGAAGCGGGGCAGCGGCCACCAGCCTCGCCGACTTGGGGGCGTCTAAGCCCCCACACCCCCACGGCCCATAGCTTCACGCGCAGGTCACCGAGAGCCCCTCCCCCATCCCTGGGCTCACCTGGAGCCGAGGAGTGGCTTCCGATGCAGGCCAGCGTGCCCTGGGTGCAGGAGCTGCAAGGGGAGGGCGGTCAGAGGGCCTCCCCAGCTGGCCCGCCCCACCCGCTCGGCGGCGGCTCTTACCAGATGACCCCGCTCTCATGCAGCGACTCCCCGTTGGGAACCATCGAGCCCCCGTGGTAGCAGGGACAGCTGGTGGCCGGCACACACTTGCCCGTGTCGTCCAGGAAGGTGTCATGGGGGCAGGTACAGCCGTCCACAGGGACGAAGCTGACGCTGCAGGTGACGTCCTCGTCGCTCCGGGCCCGGCAGGTGGGCTGGCACGTGCTGATGTGGTAGTGGTAGGTCATCGACTCGGGACAGGTGGCCGTGGGCTTTGCTGCAGAATGCCAGGAAGGGGCAGCACTCAGGACAGAGCCAGCGGCCATCGCCCGGGACCCTGGCTCCCCTGTCCCCGCCAGGCCCATGGTCCTAGCTGGGGTCCTGGGGGCCCTGGCCTGGGCGCTCCGTGGACTGTGAGCTTGACTGTGAGGACAGGGGCCCCTGGAGCATCCACCGCAGGGCCCACCCTGCTCCCCGCGCACTCACTGCACGCGCCGTCCCGCCAGCCGCTCAGCAGCACGCCCCTGGCGGCGCAGGCCCACACGTAGGAGGACAGGGCGGCGCACATGCAGTCCTCACTCTTCTCACAGTTGCACGTGTCGAACATGCAGTTCTAGGAGGATGTCAGGGGTTCGGGACGTCAGGGAGCCCAGCCCCCCCAGCGGTGAGCAGCCCCTGATCTGCCGGAGCTCCTGCCTCTCCAGGACCTCTCCCTAAACGTCCCTCAGCAGAAATTGCACAGCGCGTCTTGGAGCCAAACCCCCTGCTGGGCAGAGGCACTGGGAGGACCAGGGCCCCTCATCTCTGTGACCCAACGGTCCAGCCCTCTGTGGTCAGCCTCGGACACCAGAATATCGCAGCTGCCACTGGTTTCTCACTTATGCCCCGGGCCGGTGGGCTATGCGCTCTCTGGGGGACCCTCAGGCCGGCTGCAGGAACCTCGCCGTGAGCCAGCGAGTGAGTGAGTGAATGGGGGCGAGGGGAACAGAGCCAGAGAGACCAAATAGCCCAGACCCTGCTGCCACAGCCCTGGGGACCCTGAGGGTGGCCGCACGGCCCAGGGAGGGGGCAGGTGGGTGGCATTACCGAGTAGTAGGTGCTGGGGCTCACAGAGGCGTGGCACCGGGCGAAGGGGCCGTGGGGGTCGGTCAGCTGCGAGCACCAGTGCTGAGCGTACTTCTCTGTGGACAGAGGAGGAGGGACGGTCAGCGGGGCTGGACAGGCATGTCAGACGGGCGCTCCCTCCAGGTGAGCAGACTTCCTTTCACCCCGCGCTCCTGACGGCCCGTCTAAAGCACTACGCCAGGCATGAGCAGGTCTGAGGCTCCTTCCCGAGCGCCCCCAGCCTGGTGGCGGGCACGGGGAGGGTGGGCCTCACTCCCCGACCCCCCCAGCACCCTGCTCCTCCGGGACCCACCCAGCCAGGGCGCTGCGTGTTGGCGGGTCTGCTGGTTTACCACCTGACCTGCCCCTTTGGGCCGGGGTGGACAGCCAGAGCCCACACCCAGACCTCTGGCCCAGGGGGCCCTGGCACCAGGCGGGCCAGCGGGGCTCGCGGACACACGTACCGTTCTCCACGCTGAAGGCGCAGGGGTCCTCGAAGCTGTTCTTGACATTGGGGCAGGCGGCCTGGGTCTTCCAGGTGTTGGCGAAGGCAGCGGCCGTGCCCTCCACCACGCCGCTGATGGTCCGGAAGTCGTCCGCCTGGTTCTGGTTGAAGTTCCCACACAGGCCTGGGGGCGGGAGGGCAGTATGAGGCCCCTGTGTCCCCCAGCCACGGAGGGCGGGCTCTGGTGGCCAGGGCAATGACCCTCTTACCGCAGGTCTGCCCCCGGAGCTCGGGCGCCAGCCTCACGTACACCTGCATGAGGGGCACCAGCTGGATGTCCAGCTGCAGGCCCAGCTGGGTCTGGGCGACGATGAAGAAAGTGGAGGGTCTGAAGAGCGTGACGTTGGCTGTGGACACAAGGACCAGGTGTCAGTAGGGTGCGAGGGGCCGGACCCTCGAGGGGTGACCAGGGCAGGCGGGCTCACCTGCGGAGACGGGCAGCTGGCTGTAGATCTGGTTCACAAACACCTCCCCGCTGGCCTTGACCACGATGACCTGGAGAAGCACACAGTGGGGGTCAGGACGGGCCCCCCAGGGCCGTGCCCAGGTCTGGGCTCTACAGAGGAGGGCTGACGGCCCGGCCGCCGGCTCAGCCTGCTTGTCTGCGCTTTCTGCAGGCACTGGACACCCACTGATCATGTGAACAAAACAAAGATTTACTAAAATAAAGACGTCGACTGCAGCGGAGAGGCGTCCTGGGCCTCCCGGGCGCGTGGAGGCCCAGTGCCCGTCCCTGCGCTGCTCCCTGTTGGGGACGGTCGTGCAGAGGACCCGCAAGAGGTGGAGGCGGGAGTTGGTGGGAGGGTCCTTGGGCCGTGCCCGGGCCACCTGCTGCCCATGGCGGACCGGGGGCTTGGGCGAAGTTCACCCCAGCCCCGGGGTCTGCACTCACCGTGTGCCCCGAGCCCAGGCTCAGTGTCAGGCTTTTCAGGCAGTTCTCATTGTCGGTCAGTCCGCATCTGCGCAGCTCGGCCAGCACGGTGAAGGCGCTGCTGTCACAGGGCTGGGAACACAGGTCCTCCCTCAACGCTCAGCCCCACTCCGGCCTTCCTCCCCCTACTAAACCCACCTGTAAACCCCACAGGCCACGCCCAGAGCGGGGGTGGTTTCTTGGGGGACTCAGCATAGGGACCCCCAGGCGCGGCACCAACACGCAGCCCAGGTCCAGGGAGGACGCATGGACCCACGGCTGGAGGCCGCCTGAAGGCCACCCTGTCCGGGGTGAGGCCAGGGCGCATACCTTGGTCAGCACGTAGCTGCAGTCCCCGTGAACCGTGTACTGCCTCTCGTCAAAGGTGGAGAAGTGTGCGCCCCCCAGCACCAAGCAAGTGCCGGGGCATGGCACCTCCCGGCAGCTCCACCGGCCTCCAGAGCAGGTGCTGAGAGCAAGGAGGGGCCGCGTGTGGGCCAGCCCCCGGAGCAACCCACCCCCACTCCGAGACGGCAGGCAGACGGGCGTCTCACCAGTGCCCCGCCCCACATCACCACATAGGACTGGAGCCCATCAGCGCCTGCCTGGGGAGCTGCTGGCCCCTGCCCGGCGCCCTCAGTGGGAGAGGGTGGGCAGCACCTGGGCCACAGTCCCTGAGGGCTGTCCCAGGGCACGTCCACGAGGACCAGAGGGCAGGGGCCATCCCAGGGCACGTCCACGAGGACCAGAGGGCAGGGGCCATCCCAGGGCACGTCCACGAGGACCAGAGGGCAGGGTCCCAGGGTCCTACCAGTTGGCACAGTCTGTGGAGTAGCCGGTCCCTGGGGCATAGGTGGCCCCATTGTACACACAGGAGCACTGGGACACCGGGATGCAGCCAGTGTGGCCGATGTCATCCAGCACCATCCCTGCAGAGGCAGGCAAGCATGTGGCAGGTGCCGGGCTGTGTCCACTGCGTGAGTGTGGAGGGGACCGGCCCTCTGCCCATGGTGGCCCTGCCCTACAGGGGTTCCTCAGACCCAGGGGCCCAGGACATCTCCAGCCGGCACAGAGGGGCCGTCCTTCTCGAACACTCAGAACACATCTGTGTGATTCACGGGGTGGGGGGATGCTCACCCTTGGGGCAGAAGCAGCCGGCGATGCAGTGGTCCTCGCAGAGCTGGGAGTGCCCGGGGTTGGAGCAGGTGTCCACGCAGGGCGAGCCACACTCGTGGAACTGCATGTTCCGGGGGCACGTCTGGGCTGCAGGGAGGAGGTCGGGGTCCACGTCACACCCAGCCCTTGCTTCCAGCCCCAGGCAGGACAGCACGACGGGGCCAGGACCCCAGGGCACTCACGGCAGAGGAGGGGGGCCCCGCCAGTCCAGGGGCAGCCCCCCGGCGTGGGCGCACTGGCGGGAGTACTCGGCGAGGGTGTGGCAGGCGCAGCTGGTCAGGTTGGCCTGCTGACAGTGGCAGAGGTCGTGCCGGCAGGCGTCCAGGTAGCCACTGGCGTTGACCAGGGCGCTGCAGCCCGAGAGCAGCCCGCCGCTCAGCATCTCCTCGCAGACATCCTGGAGCAAAGCCGGGGCGCAGGCTCAGCCAAGGCTCGGGGACGTCCCCCGGTTCACGGCCACCTCCCGGCTCGGCCTGGGCTGTGGGAGCAGGACCCCCCACCACGACCCCTGTTCGCTCTGGGACTTACAGAGCCGGTCAAGCAGTTCGTCAGGGGCTCTGGGACAGGGTCCTGACACTGCTCCACTGGGCCATCCACCTTCTGGAGGTTTCCAAACTCGATGGGCGTCAGCTTGACATCTGCCAGAAGCACAACGCCAGGCTGTTTGCAGATCCCAGTGCCCCTCGCCACGTCCACCACCCCCGTCCACACCGCCGGGGGGAGCAGCGGCTATGCAGGACAGTAGGGGAGCCTGGAGATGATAGGAGGAACCCCCAGGTGTTCGGGGCCACGTAGCAGCGCACTGAGACCTGTTAACTGACGCTCGGGGCCGGCACGCAGCCTAGTGGGCTGGAGAGTGACCCCGAGCCCTGGCCACTGGGTGCTTGGCAGGCTTCCCATAAGGCAGCTCCTATGGGTGGGCTTTGTGTGGGGCTCATGGGCCTGGCAGAGGGGACCCCGGGATCGGGGCTGTGGCAGGTGTGGGTCCCATGAAAGGCCACTGCTTGGTGGCAAAGTTTCGAGAACCAAGAAGCAGTGACAGGGTCTTGTTGGAGCAGGTCAGTTTCAGGAGAGGGTGTGGACAGGCACTGAGAACAGGAGGACCCAGAGGAGGCCGCTGCCCTGCTGAGAGCAGACAGTGGCAGGATGGGGTGTGGGTGTGTGCACGCTGTGTGTGCTGGGGCGTGCAGGAGTCTGTGCACCTGTGTGTGCGTGGGTGGGTGTGCATGCTAGACCGCGAGTGTGCGGGTGCGTGCACATGTGTTAGGATTTGGCCATCTGGCTTGGGGTTCTGGAAGGCAGCCCTCCAGGAGCACTGCAGAGGGAGCCCGGGGCAGGCGGGGCGGCGCACCACAGGGCTTACTGTGGGAGAAGAGCTCGTTGACGACTGGGACGCCATTGAAGTCTCCGCAGAGCCCACAGGTCTGGTTGGCGTACTTGGCGTCCAGCTCCAGCTGCAATAAGAGAATGAGTCAGACTCCAGCGGGGCAAGGATGCGCAGGGACAGAAGAGGGTCCCAAGGAGAGAGGGGCTGGGGCGCCCCAGGGAGGACCCTCCCCACTAGCTCCACAAAGCTATGAACCCAAGCAGGGTCATCTTGGAGGAAAAGCCCCACAGATGCAGGGTCTCCATCTGGGGATGTGGACCCTGGGGCTCCGTTAGCATCTGGGGCCCCATCCTCACTGCCACCGTGGGGGCGGGTCCTGGCCTTCCCTCCCAGGGGAAGCTGCCGCGCTGGAGGTGCGCTCCCGTCCCCCGCCCCCTGCCCCCCGTCCCCGGCCTCACCAGGAGGCTGTCGTCCTGGTTCCACATGAAGACCAGGCCCAGCCTGGCTGCCACCTTCACGTAGCTGCTGCTCTGGTCAATGAGGACACCCGACTGGCCGAAGGGCAGCTGGACCCTGTGGAGAGAGGGCCCCGCTGAGGCTCCGAGGGCACCAGAGGATGGATGACAAAGTCTGGACCCCAGGCAGGGAGGGCCCCTCAGTCACACTCGTGATGCGGTCACCATGCCCGCAGACGATGCCAGCGGGCACTCGGTGGGTGAGAGCCTGGCCCCCGGGGGGGCAGGTGGCTGAGCACGGGGGCCGGGGGCACCACGCCCCGCCCTCTCGGGGACCGCCCGGCGCCCCTCCCCCGCCCGCCCGGAAGCGCCCCCCCCCCCCGCCCCAGGCGCAGACTCACCGGCGGCCGTTGACCCGGGCGGAGCTCTTGCTCAGCTCGACCACCAGGCCGTCCAGCTTCATGGTGACCCTGCTGGGCGCGGTGTCATTGGGCCCTGGGCCGCGGCGGAGCTGGATGTTGAAGTCCTCGTAGGCGGCCCCGCAGTGCGCGGAGAAGACGTAGTTGCACAGGCCAGGGAAGCGGAAGAGGTCGCCGTCGAAGGTCTTGTAGTGGAAGTCGCCCCAGGTGCTGCACACCCGCCCGCCGTGCGCCGCATTCAGGGCTGCGGGTCAAACAAAGCAGGGCCTTTCTAGGGGCGCCCAAGTCTGGGACACCCTGCTGTCCGTGGCCCAGGACACCCCGGAGCCCCGGCCGTCCTGGAACTCGGGCCCTTGTCCACCCAGAAAGCTGCCCCCTGCCGGCCCCGAGGCCTGACGGAGAGAGAGCTCGGCCAGCGCAGGCCCCCCCCCCCCCCCGCCCAGCCTCACGCGATCTCACCTCGCACCACGGGGGGCGTCCTCAGAGGCGGGTGGACAGTCACCGTGCCGAGGGGGTCTCCTGTGGAAACAGGGGTGCAGTGATGCACAGCCCCACCCCTACCGCCCACACACAGCTTAGCCCCACAGCCGACGCCTTGGATTGGCCGTTCCAAGGCTGCTGGGTCCCCAGGCAGCTCCGGATTCTGCCGCGTGAGCCGCCTCCCTGCCAGTGTGAATGCAGAGCCCTCTGCAGCCCATGCAGCGGGGGACGCTGGAGGCTGGCGGCTCCCAGAGCCCTGTGGCCCGGAGCACTCCTTGCGCCGGGGGCTCCTCACTCCCAAAAGCTCAGAAATGCCTGGATCAGCGTCAGCAGCCCCAGACAAGCCCTTGGCGCCAAGGCCAGGCACAGGGGAGCCCCTCCGGGGAAACGCGAACTGAGGCTGGCTGGGTCTGTCCCCGAGGCCTCCCCTTGTTCGGGGCAGCTGGCGGCCATGCGGGGCTGCCGTCGCCCAGCCGGCCTCTCCGGAAGCATCAGGAGTTAACCGGGGAGCGAGGAGGACTTGCTGTGAGCCCTGCTGGCAGCCTCGATGGGGAGACAGCAAGCAGCCTGCAGGGGGCCGCCAGGTTCTGACCCCCCAGGTGATAGCTATTGGGAGGCACCCAAAGCTGTGACCCCTCAAGGGCTCTCTGTGGGCCGGGGCGGGGGCTCTGGCACGTGGGGAGGAGACTCACCGCCAGGCCCGTGGCGGGCACGAGGGAGGTCCTGGTTCTCAGAGCTGTCGTGGGCCTGGCCTGTGGGAAGAGGAGAGGGCGCTGGGCCGGAGCCGGCCAAAGGGCAGTCACGTCCCCTCAGAGGGAGTGCACAGAGGAACAGTGGGTCTCTCTGCGCCGACTGGGGTGCTGGGGCATCTCATCCCTGCACACGCATATCTGAGGTTGCCCCGGCTCTCTGCTGAGCCAGACTCCCTTGACCACCCCCACAGGTGGACCCCGTGAGCACTTGGGGTGTCCTGGGCCCTGAGCCGGTTTCTCTGGGGCCCTTCCTTCATTCACTGCTCGTTCATGCTCACTGAGCGTCCACCCGGGCTGGGCCCTGGGCCCTTGCCAGGCACGTGGAGGGACAGAAGGCAGCACTGCCCTGGGCAGCAGCCGGCCCCCTGAGGGAGCAGAGAGTCGAGGACGCCACTTGTCCAAAGAGAGCCAGGGCTCCGGAGGGAAACTCCGAGCAGGATAGGGACCTGGGACCAAGAGTGGGGACAAAGCTGCTCCTGAAATGGGGTGCTCTGGGCCACGGGGAGGGGCTCAGCGCGCTGGAGGCCACCAAAGGAAGCTGAATTCTGGGGTCCTCAGAGGCCTTTCCAAAGGGGCAGAACGTCACCAGAGCTGGCCAGACGGTGCCCAGCCCAGCCCCGGGCCCTGCAGGGGAGGACCAGACCCTCCTCTGGAGGAGGGGGAGGAGGGGGAGCCGATCTTCACTCACAGGTGTTTCATCCCCCTCACCCCCCCAGGGACAACCTGGCTTCATCCCTGAAGCCAAGGGGACACCCAGAGGGCCAGAGGGAGAGCCTCCTGGTTCTGGGACTGTCCAGCAGCAGGGGGAGGCTGGGGATCGGCGTGTGGGAGCCACATGGGGCCATGGGGACCTTGGCAGACCAGGTCGTGGTCCCCAAGCTGCCGAGCGCTCAGGGCCTGCCCTGATGTTCAAGCCTGGGAGCCACCCAACCCCAGTCCGGGGCCAGCCCTCCCCTGGGGAGCAGAGGCTGGGAGGCGCAGGCCCAAGTAGGAGGGGGCCTCAGAGGGCCACGGGGACCATAGGCCGCCCCCATCGCCCCCATCGCCCTGTGAGCCTCACCATCACACCCTCCACACAAGACTGAGCCCCCAGGAGCCCCTCACGGAGGCCCCCACAGGGAAAGTGAGCTGGTAAACAGGGGGTGTTGGAGGGGTGGTCCCAGGGGCTGGTCGGACGCTCAGAGGGCCGAGGGTCTGCTCAGGGTGGCAGGCTGCAGAGGGCAGTGAGCAGCAGAGAAGCACACGGGGACCAGACCCAGCTCGGGGGAGCAGCCCGGCCTCAGAAGCCCCTAACCCCCACGGGGACCCCTGCAGCCCCCGAAGGCCCCTCCCCGACCCCACGAGCTGGAACCTGTTGGGGCGGGGGCCGAGCTGGAAGAGCCAATCACGGCTTGACCAGAGCCCAGGACAAGGCCTCTGAGCCGCCCGCTCCCCCCGAGACCGGGGCCACCCTAGGACTTCAGGGAGCCCCAGGGTCTCCAGGCCGCGGTCCGGGCCGGCCCGGGAGAGCCGGCGTGAGCCTCACCTGTGTGCTGGGTGCAGGCCAGGGCCAGAGCCAGTGCCCAGAGCGCGGCCAGCCTCCTCCGGCCGACACCCATGGTGTGTGAGGCGGGAAGCCCAGGGCAGCCTCTGAGGATGGCTCGGAGCCGCCAGCAGCCTTTTGTAGTCCCAGAGCTGGCTCCAGCCCCGGCGGCTTCACGTGGGAGGGCGGGGCAGGGGCTGTGGTTCCCCTCGCCCAGGTAAACAGTGGACACTCACTTCGGGCTGGCCGGCAGCTGATGACAGGCAGAGATGGGCGTGTCTTCCCAGTGGGACGGGGCGGCCTGAGGATCCCCAAGTCCCGGCCTTCAGGCATCCTCCTGACGTGCTCTTGCCCTGGGACCTTCCCCGGGTGCGCTTCCGTGCCGCCGGACCCCTGAGTTCCTAGTGGCTGGAGAGGCTGCTGCAGGGGCTGACCTCACCCTGGCTGGGGAGGGGCTCGGGGGTGGCACCCTTAGTGACAGGGCCCCTCCCCGCAGCGCAGCCCCCAGTCCAGCACTGCCTGGGACCCCGGCTGGGCTTCAAGCCTCTGGCCCCAGGTGGGCAGCGGGCAGCCCCAGGGCAGCTTGAGTCACACGTGTGCCCGGGGCCTTGAGAGGCAGGGCTGGCTGCAGCCACTGAGCTGGGGAGATGCCAAATGGACCAGCCCAAAAACTGTTCCAGTGGTCTTGGCCCCAGTGGGCTCCAGCTGACAAAGCCCCCGAATGCATTGGACACAGGGCTACAGACTCCAGGTCTGTGAGCCTCGGACCCTGTCAGGGTGTGGGACACTGGGGCTGGAACTCCCTCCTGGGGGTCCACACCCTCATCACGGCTGGCGGCCCCACTGCCACAGGACTCGCAGTAGAGTCGTCAGGGGCTGCTGGGCTGGGCCCCGCCGTGCTGGGGAGGGGGCTGGGCTCACAGGGGCGCCCTGGGGCTGATCTGAGCATTTGCTTCTGGCTCTCCTGGGGCCTGTCCCGAGTTCCTTCTGGTCACCTGGTTTTCATCCCCAGTGCCGTCCACTCCTCATGCCTCAAACTGACCCTGGTACCCGGGAGACAGAGCACCTGGCACCCAGCAGGAGTGTAGGGGGTAGGGGACGAGGAGTGAGTGAGTGGGGGGCTGGATGGGTGGGCGAGGGAATGGGTGGGCGAGGGAATGGGTGGGTGAGGGAATGAATGAGGGAGTGAATGGGTGGACGAGGGAATGGGTGGGCGAGTGAATGGGTGGGCGAGTGAATGGGTGGGCAAGGGAATGGGTGGGTGAGGGAATGAGTGGGTGAGAGAATGAGGGTGATTTCGCTGCACGGCACGGACTGGGCTTGGGGGTAGGCAGCCCTCCCCTCCGCAGGCTGGCGCTCCGCGTCCTCACCCTCCCAGCACAGCTGCTGGGCCCTAGAGCTGGACAGCAAGTCCCCTGGTGCTGAGCAGGGCAGGGCCCCGGGGCAGGCTGAGGGGACAGGTCTGGCTCCAAAGGCCATGTGGCCTTAGTGCCTGGGAGAGCGGGCATCGGGAATCAGTGCCTGGGGGAGGCTCGAGGGTCTGCCGCTCGGGCTGGGACCCAGGCAGAGGAGAGCCTGAGTGATGTGCGCCAGCCCTCCTCACGCCCACAGGAAGGCAGGGAGGCGACAGGTTAACCAGTGTCCGCTCCCGGCACGGGGCCTAGACCTGAGCCCGCCCCACTCCTCTGACCCACCTGCGCCAGCAGCCTGGCCCTGAGGGAGGCACACCCTGCCCTGGGGGTACCGTCTCTTGTCAGGGGAAGCCCCGTAAGAGGGACCATGGGGAGGGTGTCTGGAGTCGGGGCGGGTGTGGGACCAATGACCCAGCCTCGAACATCGGGTTATTACTCCCTGGGACCTCCCCGAGCCTGGAGGGGGCTGTGGAGGTGTGTGGGGCTAGAGGGGGTCCCTTACAGCAGCCTGCAGTGACTCTTCCCCTCCCGCTCTCAGGGGGCTTCGTGCTGAGTGGGGGGCAGCCCAGGGGAAGGGCAAGGCTGCCTCCGCCAGTTTCCTCATCTGAGAAGTGGGTCCATGAAAACTCTGCAGAAGGGTACGGGGCCGGGGCTCAGGAAGGTGCTCTGCATAGGGAGCCAGAGCCACGTACGGGGACGTGCGGGCCCAGGGTGGCAGCCCCAGAATCCTTTGCTCCCCTGGGGCCCCCGGGGGCCACACGGCCTGCTCATGGGCCGCAGCCAGCCCCTTGCCCACACACCAGTGGGTTTACCAGAGTTGGAGAGGTGGGGCTCGTTTGGACAGAGGGTCGGGCCCAGCCTTGGCGGGAGCTGCGCGGTGTGGCCGTGGCGGCCGGACACCAGCAGAGGCTGTGGGGATGGGACGCAGGCCTTGGCCTCTCATGCTCTCCCGGCTATCACCCGGCCGCTGACTCACCCAGCAGCTCTGATTTGGGACAGGAAGTGGGCATCAGATAGCCCCTGTTTGTCGTCAACATTGAGGACCAAACGCCCTTCAACCCGGGATCCAGCCGTGAGCAGGGAGGGCCCCGAAGGCGGGAGTGTGAGTCCAGAAATTTCCTCGTGGGGTGGGGGAGTGCCCTGGGCCCCGGGGCAGCATGCTCCTCACAGCTCTCTCCCCAGGTGTCTGACGTGACAGAGAAGCAGCCCCAGGTCCCTCAGGACCTTGGGCCACCAGGAACATGGCTGCCTGACCCCCAAACCTGATCCTGACCCTGGCCTGGCCCGGCCTCCAGCTGTCACTGGCCACGGTGACCAAGGCAGGGGACACTGGATTCAGCACTGCTCGCCCAGCGCTGGGACTCCTCCCTGACACCTGCCACTTCCATTCCAGCTTCTAGGCACGGCCGAGGTCCCAGGGCAGGCGACCCCCAGGGCTACAGGGTCACTCTGCTGTGGCTGAGGGAGCTGGGCAGCCGAGCTGGCAGGCTGCAGGGCGGGGGCTCTGTCCTGGGGCGGTGGGCAGCTTCATGGCCCTTTCCATGCCAGACTGCATGGGAATGGCCTTCTCCCCTCCAGGGCCAGGACGTGAGCACAGGGAGGTCCAGACAGCTGCCCAGACGGTCCTGCTGGAGTGGCCGGGTGGCTGGGACCCAGGCCTCCCTCCCGCAGAGGGTGGTGCCCTCGAGGGGCTGCAGCGGGGAGAGACTTCAATTCCACCCTCCCACCTGGGGCACATACCCAACCCAGAGGTCAACACCCACACCACAAACACCAGGGCCCTCCAACCAGCTCCCACTGGGGAAACACTGGGCCTGCACCAGCCACGCATCTCAGAGCAGAGAATCAGTGGTGACCCCTGTTTCTGCCTGCATGGTGGGGTGGACAGCCATCTCCAGGCCCCTCCAGCCTCGTCTCAGTCACCCTGAGTACAGGGCCAGCAGCTCCGACACAGGAGTGGCAGCCTGGTGGGCGCTCTGGTGGGCCGGGCATGCTGTTTGGAGCCTTTGCTGTTTAATCTGGTCCTTGGAAAACCAAAACCCATGAGTGGCAGGAACTGTGGTTACACCCATCTTCGGATGACACAGGTGGGAGGCACCTGACCGCAGAGGGGCCAGCTGGAATTTGAACCTGGGGCCAGGGGCTCCAGACGCTGGGAGAAGGTGACACCCAGGCACTGGCTCCCATCAGCTGTGTGGCCCTGGGCCAGCACACCTCCCTCTCTGTGCCTTGGGCTCCTCATCTGGAAAATGGTGATCAGAGGACAGGACGCTCAGAGGATGGTTGCCCCAGGGACCAAGCGTGTTGATGCATCAGGGAAGCACCCTCTGAGCTGCGTCTGGCCCCCAGGAAGGGCCCCCACCGCCCTTGCAGTGCCCAGCCACGTGAGACTTGGGTGAGTTGAGAGGCCTCATGTAGCTCCGGCCTTCTCACCCTGCAGCAGGTGACGCCGCCGAGCTGCGTCATTCCTTGGACTTTTTGCACACCTTGACGTATCTGGAAGTGCAGTGTGCCCCGGGCCTGTCTGCTCCACGACACAGGTAAATGAGCAGCACCCTTCTCTTCCGGTGGCACCTGGACCCGTGGCACAGTCTCTGACTGACGGGGGCTTAGCATCCATTAGCGGCAGTCACGCCGGATGCAGGGGACACTGTGAGGGTCTGGGCTGCGGTCCCGCCGGCCACCCACCAGCAAGCAGTGCTGCGGTGGCTGACATCACCGACGCAGAAACCAGCAGCCCGGGGCCGGGTTGCATGACACAGAGAACGACTTCAGGGCAAAGACAAGGCGAAGCCCTCTGGCCCGTGAAGAGGAAGAGGGGCCACCTTGGCAGGGAGGCGCTGGGAACCTCCAGCAGCAGGAGTTATCACTGCTGTTGACAGAAAGGGCAGGGTGACCACGGGTTTTCTCCAAGCCGGGAACTTCCTTGATAAGGAGGGTGGTGCCCTGACCCCTCCTGCTTCGCTGGGGGCCCAGGGGAGAGGCCCGCGGGAGATGCCCAGGGGTGGGGTCAGCCTCCCGGGCCGAGGGAGCCCAGGCCCCCCCAGGGCGGAGGACAGAGGGGTGGGGATGCTCTCTGAGCTGGGAGAATGGGAGTGGAGAGTAAATTTGGTTTTCTGGTGGGGCTGCACTGATTTGTAGCCTTCCTGCGTGTGTTTATCTGAATCACTTTATCTGAATCACCGGGCAAACAGAATTCCTCCTGAGACCTGGCCTGGCCGCTGAAGCCGGGCCCCCGAGACGCACCGATCTGGCTGAGGGGTCAGCTTCCCGTGGCCCATATCCACAGTGAGGACCCCGGTTCCCGCCAGCCAAGCCCCTCTCTGCCCAGGCCTGGGGTCCTCGTCTCCCTGGGCCCAGCTCAGCTCCTGGGAGCCCCTGCCCGCCTCCTCCCTCCTCCTGTGCCAGAAATGCAAGGGCCGCTCAGCCCCCTCCCCCACCCTATGGTCCCACGCCACCTCCCTGGCCCCAGATGCCTTCAGGAAACCCAAGGGAGGCCACAGCACGCCCCCCCCCCCGCCCACCCCCACCACGTGCCCACTAATCTGCCAATAATTTTGGCACTGGGAGTGTTCACAGACTCCAGGCAGATCTGCAGACCCAGATCCCCTCCAGGGTGGGCCAGTTTCCTTGGTCCTCCTCACCTTGACCCCGCTAGCCCTGAGGGGCTCTGCTGACGCTGTTCCCCAGAGACAAGCATGTCTGTGTCCCTCATGGCTCCCAGCAGCCTGGGTGCCCAGGGGTCAGGGAGCAGCTGATGCTACTCAGGAATCCCCCCTCCTCTGCCCGAAGGCCACTGTGCCAAGCACCGCCATCCATGGGACAGGGAACTGCCAGGCCACTTGCCTACATTAGGAGGAAGAAAAGTCACCCATCGCTGTCCTGTCAGCCTCTAGGGAGAGGGCAGGACAGGGCCCGAGTGCACTGCCATCCAGACGTCTCTCACCGTGGCTCCCCAGGGCACCAGAGCCAGGGCACAGGCCAGTCCCCTGACCCCAGGGCCAGAGCATCCTCACTGGGGGCCGGGGCGGGGGAGGGGGCGCCTGTCTAAAACCACCAGCACATTTAAAAGGTGTTTTTCACAGTGTAAAATCATTCTCATAACTTCTGGGTGTGTCCCCAAAAGAAGTGACAGCAGGTTTTCAAAGAGATATTTGCACACCTGTGTCCGTAGTGTTTACTCACATAGCCAAGCAGGCAGCCCAGTGTCCGTCGACGGACGAGTGGGCACGCGACATGTGGGCCATCCACATGGTGGAGCATTATTCAGCCACAAAAGGGGGAAGTCCTGACATAGCTACAATGTGGATGGACCCTGGGGACGTGCTGCTCGGCGAGATAAGCCAGACACAGAAGGACAGACACTGTCTGATTCCCCTCACACGCGGTGCCTGGAGGAGTCAGACTCAGAGACACAAAGTGCATGGTGGGGCGGGGGGCCGGGGGAGGGGGAGGAGGGGGGACAGAGCGTCAGCCTGGGAAATTTCTGGGCGCGGATGGTGGTGCTGACTGCACGACAGCGTGAGTGTGCTCAAGGCCCCTGGACTGTCCACTTAGACATGATTAAGATGATGCGTCTTGTTTAACAGGAGAGAAGAAAAGTTGCCACTCTTACCTTGAGAAAATACCCCTAAAGAATTTGGTGTCTGTCTTTGCAGATCTTAAAGGCAGGCATTTCAAACCACACTTTCCATTGGTGGCAGCACCTCAGGCACCCTCCCCATCCTGTGACCTGGCCCCTTCTCACTCCAAGGGACCTCTTCCCATCCCTTTTTTCCTGGTTTGTATAAAATCCAGATAGATTGGCCGCATCTCCAGGGACAGTCACTGAGAAAATGGCTTTGAGGGAAGGCCGGCCTCCTTGAAGTGCTGGTGGATCTGAGCCTTCCCAGGGCTGGTGGGGTCCCAGCACTAAGAGTACACATGCCTGGCACCCACTCTGGGGGCTGGAAACCCAGAGGTGCTGGGGAACCACCCTTGGAGTTCCCACTTGGCCCATGAGAAACGGGCCAGTGAGCGTCCCCTCACTCCTGCCTGGAAGAGCTGGGGACTGAGGTGCCCTGGGCACACCTGCTGTGGATCAGAGCCTGGACCCCACGCCCACCTCCCCCACCCCAGCCCCTGGGAACAGAGGCGGGACCCAGACCCCAGCATGCTCGACCCAGAGCGGGGCAGAGACAGTGCCCCAGAGGGACCAGGGACACAGCAGCCGGGAGCCGAGGCCGCCATGCAGGAATCTGGCGAGAAATGCTCACCAGGCCTCACACTGGTGTCAGACACAAGCCCAGATCTGCCCGAGGAGATCCCTGCAGCAACTGCCTGGCGTGGGGGCAGGGCCGTGGGGGCAGGGCTGTGGGTGGCAGGGCCGTGGGTGGCAGGGCCGTGGGGGCAGGGCCGTGGGTGGCAGGGCCGTGGGGGCAGGGCCGTGGGTCGCTATTCCTTATGAAAACAAGTGCACAAACGGTAGAACTGAAATGTCGCAGCTGGAACTGAAACCTAGCTGCAATAACCAGCCACTCAGTCATACACACCCAAGGGAATGCGGATGGAAAACGTTGCCTGCCTGTCAGTAAACAAAGGATGTTGCAGCCGTGGAGCCGCGGCAGCCGCCCCCCGCGGGGCTCCCTGAGGGGCTCAGGCGGGGAGAGCCCAGGACACTGGCCCTAGGAGCTCAGGTGCACATCACAGGGAGGGTTCCAAGGAGCCCAGACGCCGGGCTCTCCCCAGACACAGAAGAGCGCTACATTCCTTACCTTGGACGTCGGCGTTCTTTAATTAACAGTACTCTTTGACGTTCTGACTGCCTGGTCTTCGTTGCAAAAACTCCGGTGTCTCCTGGGTCCTCCCCCACCCCTCTGGAGGAGGATTCCAGGAGCCTGTTTCCCAGGCTTGAAGTCCTCAGAAAAGTCCGCCGAATGAAAGGTCAGTCTCAACTTTTAGGTTGCGCATTTTTTTCAGCCGACAGAAACATGCAAGAACACACATGCAAATACACCCTCCCACGCGCACACGCGCCCAGGCGCTGCAGACCGCGGGGCTTCAGCCGCCCAGCAGGAAGGGGAGGCAGTGGCTCCTCAGGCATGGGGCCCGGCCGCCCAGGCCCTTCCTCGAATCGGCTGCCTCTCTCCCCTCAGCCCCCGGGCCCTCCCCTGCTCCGCAGAGCCGGGCCTGCAGACGGGCCCCGACACCCGCCCTGGGCCGACCCTGGAGAGGGGAGCCCCAGTGCAGCAGCGGCCCCTGGCGCCTCCAGTCTCCACACCCAAGGCCAGACACCCGCTCGGAGCCCTTGGGCGGAGGCTGAGGCAGCACAGATGCACGGACCCCACCAAGGGCCAGGCTGGGGGCTCTGACCGGGCCAGAAGCCCCGCTCCTGTGGCCAGGGCTGTGGCAGGCACCGGGGACCACATGCCTTCGAGACGAGGAGATTCAGCCAGGAGAGACATGGAGCTACTTACAGCCCTTCACCCACGGGCCACAGTCCCTTGGGAAGTCGTCCCCAGGCTGCTCCCCGCTGGACGACCCCACTCCCTGCTCAGGCCCCTCAACTCTTCCACATGCCTCTGTCCCAGGACCCCTCTCTCCATCCCAGCTTCTGACAAGTGAACCCGACTGAGGGAGCAGAAGGGCCCCCTCGGGGCAGGAGGCGTGTCCGCCCAACTCTGGGAGGCCTCAGCTGTAAACTGGATTCAGTGCACATCCCCCGGCGGCAGACAGCCTGGGCCAGACCCCAGCTCCCTTGTCCCCCGGGGCTTCGGCTCCACCCAGAATGACCGGCAGTCCCACTTTGCCAAGACCATCCTGGTTTTAAAGCTGAAAGTCCCATGTCCCAAGAAACCCTTCAGGCCCCGGGAACCAGGACGGCCGGTCACCCCGCCCTGCCAGCTGGACCCGCGCCGACCACTCAGGAAGGCACGGGACGGGAGCAGGGCGGGGTCTCGGGCAGCGACAGGAAGAGCCCTCGGCCCTGGCTGCGGCCGGGCCAGGACCCAGCTGGAGCGGCCACTGGTCCCAGCCGGCTGCGTCGGACTGGCTGGCGCACAGCGCCTGCCTCCGGGTCTGAGGGGTGCTCCCGCCAGCGGCCCCCACGTGGGCCTTTCTGGGGGGCATGAGGGGGTTCAGACCACCAAGCCGAGCACCTCCCATGGCACGCGGAGCGCCCCTGCTGCGCGGCGCCCGGCCGAGCCCCGCGCCCGCCCCGCCGTAGTTGCCTCCTTCCCTCTCTGACCTGTGACAGAGCTTGTAACGCGCTTGACGCACGTTCCTCGTCAGGCGTCTGTGCGGTCACTTTTTGAACCGTGGCTTTTGATGAAGCTCTTAGTTTTGACGGCGCCCGGGCGCTCGCTTTTTCTTTCGTAGTTGATATCTTTGGGTTCTAAGTCATCTGGGCCTGTCTCAGAGTCCTGAGGACACGCTTCCTTGCTTTCTTCCAGAAGCTTCACTGTTCCCCGCCCCACACGAGGCCGGTGGGCGCGTCTCTTCCTGGGCCCCCCCGACTCTGCCCGTTGACCTGGGTGTCTGCACTCCCAAAAGAGCCACTCAGTCTTGAGTAACCGGAGGGATGGCGTCTCCAGGCCCGGCCCCTCTTCAGGACGGGCACGCCGTCCCAGGGGTCCGTGTGGCCGCACGCACTTTAGAATGAGCTTGTCAATGTCTAAAAGCCCCGGGATTTTGATTAGGTCTGAACACAGAGCAGACGGAGCACTGACGTCTTGGTGTTGAATCTTCTAGTCTTTCAGTCTGGTCTACGGCTTCGCGTGCTTCGATCTTCTGCTCTTCCTTCAGCAGTTCTTTGCAGTTTTCAGCGAGGTTTTGCCTACCTTTTATTCAGTTTTTCCCAAGTGCACGGCGTTGCGATGCGGCTCCCCAGCAATCCGCCACACGCTTACCCCACAGGAATGCGTGTTTTTGCAGACTGACTGTGTTAAGTGACGCACCCACCGCCCCAGGATGTCCAGGTCTTCATCCCTGGAACGTGTGAATGTCACCTTACGTGACAAAAGGGACTTTGGGGTGTGATTGACTTAAGCATCTTGAGGTGAACTCTCCCTGGATTGTCTGGTGGGCCTAGTGTCCTCACAAGGGTCCCTATAAAAGGGAGGCAGGACCAGAGAAAGCGGACAAACCAAAGGAAGACGAGGGAAGCAGGGGAGCAGCCAGAGCCGGGAAGACGCTCCCCCAGCGGCTGTGCCGAGGGAGGGGGCCGTGAGCCGTGGAGCCCGGGCGCCTGCAGAAGCTGGAAAAGGCAGGAGCAGATCCCCCCAGAGCCTCCAGGAGGAGTCCAGCCTGACCAGTTCAGACTTCTGGCCTCCAGGACTGTAAGACACTAAATGTGTGTTGCCTTAAGCCACTCAGTTTGCAGTAATTTGTTACAGCAGTGACGGGAAGCTAACTCCGTCACGACTGCCCTGGTCATGATGACACAGAGCAAATCCTGAGAATCTGCACCTCGATGCAACCTGACCAATCAGCGTCCCGTGTAGAAAATCTAAGTAAACACCTGATGCAAAGTGACATATCCCCAGCGGGCCTGAGCCCTGACGTACAGTCTGCGCAGATTCGTGTTTCCCAAGAAGTTCCAGCCGCCCGACCCGCAGACTCGGGGAGGCCGAGGGGGCAGGGCAGGGCAGGGGGAGGGGGGAGAAGGGGAAGGGGAGGGCAGAGAGGAGGGGAGGAGGGGGACGGGAGGGGAGGGAGGGGAGGGAGGCTGGGGGCCAACCACACCACTAACTGACCAATTGCACTGTTTGGCTTTGTCTGAGGTTTTGGTTTCAATCCTCAGCTGTATTTTTGCCGGACCATGGCTAACTTTTCACACACGAGTTTCACATGTTGTCTGTGGAATTAGCTGCAGTTTCCCTGGGGTCTCGTGTAAATTTAATTTGGGGGACTATCCTCTGGATGCCTAAAAATGAATGAGGATCACCTGTATTAGAGAATAAAGTTTGAAACATGTGAATAAATAAATCTTATTAAGCTCATAACTCAAATCTTCGCTCTGTGTCTGTCTGCCCGTCCGTGCATCGTGCACCTGTCGCGGGGCAGGAGACTACAGCTGCCTCTGCTCAGTTTCTCTGGGCTCTTCTGACATCAACTTTTCACACATTTTTTATATTTTTATTTAATTATTTTTAAAATTTCATATATTTAAAGAAACCTTTGAGTTCTGTAATTGTGCTGTTTCTGGAACCGTGTATAACCCTGGATGAACGGCTTTTTCACGCAGCATGATTCTCTGCGGACGCACTCGGACGGTTTCGTCTGCCGTAGGCCGTTACTTTTACTGCCAAGCGGGGCTCCGCGGTGTGGATGGAGCACAGGTTGCTCACCTGTGCACCTGCTGGAGGCCATCTGGGTCGTGCCCAGGCTGCGGCTGTTGCACACGCCGCCGCTGTGAGCGTGCGCCCCGGGCTCCGGTGAGAACACCCGCTCTCGTTTCTCTGGGATAAGCAGGTGCCGGGGTGTAGCCGCTGGTTACACAGTAGCTGCAGGTTTTGATTTTTAAGAACCTGACAGACGATGAGCCGGAGTGATTGTGTTATTTACGTTTCCAACGGCGCGCCGGTTCCTCCTCTGGCGCGGCTGGCGCCGGGGCTCTGCCTTCGCCGTCCTGACTTCGCGGCCTCGGGGTATCTCATCACACTTTCCGTTTCCACTTCCCTCCAGGCTGACGGTGCTGGACATCTTTCCACGTGCTTTGTTGCTGTCTTTTTGTCCTCTTTAGAAAACTGGTTCTCCCTGTCTTTTTCTCAATTTCTAGTTGGGTTGTTTCAATTTTTAAAACTTTTTAGCACCTTTGTTGTGGCATACGGTAAACGACACCTGTTCCAGACGCACAGTTTGATGGAGTTTGCTGCGCGCGCACCTGGGAAACCACCGCCACAACCAAGGCCGCTAACGTCTCCTTCCTAACATTTCGCTTCATTTCTAGACACTAGTCCTTTGCTGAACGTGCGGTTTCACACACGTTCTCCCAGTCAGTGCCCTCTCTCCCTGCCCCCGACCGGGCCTTTCGCAGAGCAGAAGCTGTAATTTTGACGAAGCCAGCTTTCCTTTCTTCCCCTTCAGTGGATCATGCTTTGAGTGCCATGTCTAAGAACTCTCGGTCAAACCCTGCATCTTGAGGGTCTCCTCCTACTTCTCCTGAACGTTTTAGAGGTTTCCACTTTACCTTTAAGCACGCCTTCATGTGATCTGTCTTGAGGTAATTTTTGCCTAAAGTGCGTTAGGACCACACTCTTCTTTTTTTTTTTTTTTTTTGGCTATGAATGTCCAATGGCTCCAGCAACTTGAAGGCAGCCCTTCCTCCGCTGAACGGCTTGGGCACCTTCGGACCTACTCGTGGGGTCTGTTTCTGGTTCTCTTGTCCGCCCCACTGCTCTGCCTCTCCTCCTCTGCCAGCACCACGAAGCTCCGGCCACCCCGCCGTGACAGGCTCGGCGTCGGGGCACTGACTCCTCCCACTCCACCCTCTCCTCACAGCCGCTCTGGCTGCTCTGGCTCCTTCGTCCCTTCACGCCTCCACACGGATCTCAGAACAGTCTTGCGTGCATGCAAGGAAGTTCTTGCTGGCGTTTTGTTAGGAACTGTAGCACTTGTGTGTTCCTTTGGGGAGAACTGGCATCTTTACTGCGTCAAGCCCTCCAGCATGCGAACGTAGCAGGACCCTGTGGGGTCTTCCCGGGATAGACCCCGCCCCCACATCCTCCGCCTCGTCTCTGAAGAAAACCTTTAGCCTCCAAGGTCTTATCTGAGTTCCAAAGAACAAATTCAACCAGAGCAGTGAGAAAACGCAGAGGCAAAGGAAAACGGTCAAGCAAGACAAAATAATAATAGTTGAGCCATTAAACAAAGTCAAGGGCCTTTGGTTCCTCCTCAAGGGCTGTAGATCATATTCTGAGCCACGTCCTTGGAGCTGTTTTGCAGATACTGAAACCCCCACCAAGTGAGAAAAGCTAACTTCATGATGACCAGGCTATGGCCTGACATCAGCTACTCATCTTACACAATCCCAAGAACCGGCCTCAGGGAAGTGGGAACAGACTGACCCTGGGGCTGAAGATTAACTTAAAGCAATTAAGGTGGCACTGGCCAGACGCCTGCACGACCAGCTTCAGGATGATAGCTGGGGCTGCCTGTGCAGTTCTGCACATGCCCACCCCAACCTGCGCACCCCTGAACCCCCTGTAAAAGCTCTTGCCCTCTGACCGGCAACTGGGGAGCTGGTCCTCTGGGACATGAGTCCACCTTCTCCCCGGGATTGCCAGCTTCTTCAATAAAGCTGCCTTTCCTTGTACCCAACACATCTCTCAGTCGGATTCTTGAGCAACAAGCAGCCCAGACTGAGTGGGGTAACAGTTCCATTCATTCAGATCCGCTTTGGTTTCTTCCATCAGTGTCTTATATTTTTCAGCACACACTTCCTAGATGTACCTTGTCAGAGCTACACTGAAGGTTTTTGTTTTATTTGAGCAATCGCAAACAGTACTGTATTCTGAACACAGCGGTCGGTGACCACATGGTCATTGCTAGAACATAGAAATGCAATTCATTGTATCCTCGTATCCTTGAAGCTTGAGAAATTGGCTTCTTAGTTCTTGGAATTCTTAATAGATCATTTGGATTTTCTGTATAGACAACGGTGTCACGTGCAAATAGGGACACCTCCGTTTCTTCCAAACTGGGAGCTTTTTACCTCCGTCTCCTGTCTCCCTGCACTGACTAGAACCTCCGGCCCTGTTGAGTGAGTGTGGTGGGCGTGGGCGTCCTCGCCGGGTCCCCGCGTTCCCGTTGCACCACGGAGCCCAGGGCTGGCAGTGGGGTCTCCTGCAGATGCTCTCCATCCAGTTGAAGAGGCCCCCAGTCCTGCTGCTACTTTTCTGAGGGTTTTTGTCACGAATGGAGGAGACCTCTGTCAGGTGCTTTTCTGTGTCAGTTACATGCTCACGTGCATTTTCCTCTTTGGCCTGTTAGGATGGTTGAATTCATTAGGTTTTTAATGTTGAACCAGCCTTGCACCCCTGGAATTGGCCCCGCTGGGCGAGAATGTATCGCTCTCTTCACATACTGATGGACCGTGTGTGTTGCTGCTTAGGTGGAGATCGTTGTATCTGTATTTACAAGGAATGTTGATCTGTAGTTTTGGTTTTGGTTGTTAATTTTTTGTACTGTCCATATGATTATGGCGTCTGGGTAACACTAGCTTCATAACATGGATCGGGAAGTATCCCCTCCTCTTCTCCTTTCTGGAAGAAATTGTGCAGGCCTGGTGTTACCTCTTCTGTAAAAGTTTGCTAGAATTTCTCACTGAAACCATCCGAGCCCAGATTCTTCTTCTGGGGTCTAAAATTACGAACCCGCTTTCCTTGATGGACACGACCCTACACAAGGTGCCCGCGCCGAGTGAGCTGCGGTGGCGTGCGCGCTCTGAGGCGCTGGTGCGCTCTGCCCGCCTTGTCTGCCTGCAGGCAGGGGCGTCCGCGGCGCCCGCTCTGATGCCCGTGGCGTCCGTTCCGTTCCTGATGCTGGCGATTGGATCCTCCTCTCTTTTTCCTTCGCAGCCGTTCTAGAATTTTGTCGATTTTATTGCCACCTTCCTTCCTTTCATTTCATTTCTTTCATTTGAATGAATTCAAATTCATTCACTTCTTTCCCATTCTCCTGTTCTCCGCTCCACTGGTTTCTGTTGTTGCCTTTGCTGCTCCTTGCTTGCGCTTTGAGTTCATCTCGCTCTTCTGCTTCCAGGTTCTTGAGCTGGGAGCTGTGTTTCCTGCCTGGAGACCCCCCCCTTTCGAGGACGCGCGCTTACCGATGCAGCCCTCCCCCCGCACTGGTGGGTTTGTCCCTCAAGTTTTGGTAAGTCGTGTTTTCACTGAAGTTCAGTTCAGCGTCTCTCTGTGTTTCCCTTAAGACTTCACATTGGCCCGTAACTTACTTAGCAGTGTGCTTTCGAGGACGTGAAGATTTTCTTGTTAACTTCCTGTTACTGGTTCTAAGTTGATTCCATTGTTATCAAAGAACAAACTTGGCATGGTTTCGATTATGATACACGTATTGCGATTGGTTTTACGTCCCAAGACCTAGTCTGTCTTCGTACCTGCTCTGAGGCCCGTCGAGAGGCGTGTGTGCTCTGCCGCAGGGTGGAGCGTCTGCAGATCAGATGCTGACTAGACCCTGCTGTTTGTCAGCGTCAAGTTCTTCCGCGTCCTGTGGATCTTCTGGAGTTGTCCTATGGGTTGTTGAGAGATGAACGTTGACAACTCCAGCTGTCACTGTAGATTTGTGTATTTCTCCTTTCAACTTTGTCAGTTTTCAGTTCACATGCTTTGCAGCTTTTAGGGTATATCTTGTGGTGACAGACTCTCTGCCTTTCCTTCAACTGACAGTGACTCGTCCTCCCCTTCCTTCCTGGGAAGAGCGTTCTGGTCTGGCGGTTCTTTGTTTTTTTCCTTCCAACATTTGAAAAATGTCCTGCTTTTTTGGCCTTCATATTTTCTGATGAGAAATTTGCTGTCATTCAAATTGGTTTTCCCCTAAAGGTACAGAGCTGTTTCTCTCACTGCTTCCTTTTTTTTTTTTTTCCTTGTCTTTAAGTTTCAGAAGTCTGACTACAATATGTCTTGGTGTGGCTTTCTTTGGGTTTGACCTATTTGGGATTCAGTCAGATTTTTGAATCTGTAGGTCTTTTGCCAAATTTGGGATGTTTTAAAACATTATTTCTTTGAGTACTTTTTCCAGGTCCCCCATGACACTGATGTTAGACTTTCTGTGGCGATCCCACAGGTTTCTGAGGCTTTGTTCACTTTTTTTCCCATTCTATTTTCTTTCTGTTTGTCAGGTTGGATCATTTCCGTTGGTCTGCCATCCAGTACACTGATTTTTCCCCTCCCTTTTGCTGGTAAGCACAACCACTGAGAGGTTTTTTTGTTTGTTTTTGTGTTTTTGTTTCATTTATCGTGATTTTCAGTTCCAAAGTTTCCACTGGTTCTCCCTTACGTTTCCTATCTCTTTGCTGGGACTTTATATTTTTTGTTTCAACGTGTTCACAATTGAAGCATTTTTTTGGCAGATGTTTAAACATCTCTGCTGGATGATCTAACATCGGTGCCGTCGGTGCCGGCCTCTGCGGACGGTCCGTTTTCATTCAGTTTGAGATCTTCCTGGTTCTTACTGGAATGAGCAATTCTTTTACTGAAACCCGGACGCTCTGGGTACGGCAATGGGATTCCGGGCCTTCCTTAAGCTTGCTTAGCTGGCTTCCTCTAGCGCAGATAATCAAGGGAAGGAGAGCGCCAGACGGCGGCTTAGCCCTCTGATGAGACCCAAGAGGCTTCTCGTTCCTGCTGGGTGGGCTGGAAGTCCTGGCTCCCCACGAGGCTCCCCAGTGCACCCCTGTCTGGGGGGAGCAAGTGTTCCTTGTCACCGCTCCCCATGTACCTTCACTGACATTCTGGGGAAATGTGGCCTCATTACCAGTGTGCCATGAGAAGTCCTGACTCTCCTCCAGAACTTCTCTGACTGCCCTCCCCCCAAGAGGGGATGGGGAGAAGTGCTTCATTTCTGGCCCCCTCAACGCGGTCCCCACTGGCTCCAAGGGGCAGGTGGGTCTCCACCGCCAGCAGGAGTGAAACCCCAGCTCCCTGCCCCACCTCCCAGACACCGCCCTGTGGGGAAGACCTCAAGCGCTGGTGCCCTGCCTTTGCCAGGCGAGGGTGGGGGCTGCCGACTTGGCCTTTGCAGGGCTCTGGGGAGCAGGGCCTTCCTGTCTGCCTGCAGGAGGGCAGCTATTAAGGTAGCTGAAAGTTTTCTATTCTTCAAGAGCGCCCCTTTCGTGATCTTTTTCACTCAAGAGAGCACGTTTTGGGGGGGGGGGCTTTGTTCTCGTGCCTCTGTCGATGTCTCCACATCGCCAACCTCTTCACTCCAAGTCCAGGGTACACGAGGCAAAAGCAAAACCAGGGGACTCGCCGCCAGGCTTCGCCTCGGGTCCCAGGGTCCCTGCCCACCTGCCTGCTTCTCTCTGCCTCTCAGTCTTCTTACGTCTGTTCTGTAAATCACACTCGGGACATTTATTTGGACTGAACATCCCCTTTGTCCCGTTTGACTCCTTGTCTTACTGCTGCTTTCTGGTTTACTGGAGCCACGGCCAGGGCTCGGTGTCTGCTCAGCTCCGGGGGCGCCGTGTCGGCTTTGACTCCTAACTCCCCCGCGACGCGGCTTCTAGGTGTTTCGGTGAGTAACGTGTTCTCAGTCTGTGGGTGTGTTTCCTCCCTGTAGCCCAGGCCCCAGCCTCACGCTCACGGGAAGCCACATGCGCCTGTATCATCCCTGGTGAGAGCTGGCTCTCCGGGCACTCTGCCCGGCGCCTCCCTCCTTCTTTCTCTGGTCTTCAGTTCTTCTCCAGTTCAGCCCATGTTTTCCTTGGCGTGTCCCTCCCAAGGACACTCACTCTGTGACTGTAAGTCGCCAGCAACACTGAGTCACTGCTGCGGATGACAGAGAGGTCGCCGCCCTGCCCGCCCTCCCAGGATGTGCGCTGGAATGTCCGCCCTGGGTTGTGATAGAAATGCCGTGCTGGTGTCAGTCTCTCAAGGATGCTTTGTGATTTTCACACTCTGTGCCTTTGCCACAGCACACAGCCGCTGGGCCTGCCCTCAGGCTCGGCCGCTCCCGGGCTCTCCTCAGGCTTCTTCAGTCACGACTGCCCCGCCCTTGAGCGTCCTACTGAGACTGCATCCTGGTTGTATCACCTCCAAGTACGTCTTCAAGTCCTTTTAGTTTCCAGGACAAGTATATGGGAGCTCCTCTTTCTAATCTGAAGACTCAGTGTTCAGAGGGCCTGCCCCTCCCACTCCAGGCTCCACATGCAGCACCTGTGTCTGAACCTGCGACTGACCCCTGTGAGTGACCCCTGTGAGTGACCCCGTGACTGACCCTTGCGACTGACCCCTGTGACTGACCCCATGACTGACCCCTGTGACTGACCCCTGCGACTGACCCCTGTGACTGACCCCATGACTGACACCTGTGACTGACCCCTGCGACTGACACCTGCGTCTGAACCCCTGTCCATTCCCTGCCGACCTCCCATCACCTGTTGAGGGGCACCTTCTTTGGCAGTACCCTGCTCCTGGTGGGCTCACCTCCCCAGGATGAATGTTCCCATAGAATTATGTTCCTTTTTGGCAATAACACACTAATTAATGAGATTATATAACCAAAAAAAATGATGATCCCACTAAACTCTAATTCCCATGAAAGCAAGGATTTGGTCTATTTTTGTGAACTTTGGTCAATGAAAAAGACATTCTTGAGTAGCTAAATAAATGAGCAAAACTGAAGTCTTGCTTTGACTCAGAAAGGTTTTATCTTAGCATCTCCTCAATCTCGTTATGTTACTGGTGTGGTTGGGTTTAAGTCTGCCATTTTCAATTTGTTTTATGTTTTACCCTCCTGTTCTTTGTTCCTCTGTCCTGACTTCTTTTCAGCTAATCATTTTTTTTTCTTTTCCTTTAAAGTAAACTTGATTGAGATGAAACTTACATACAATAAGATTAATTCACGTCAAGTTCATAGTCAGTGAGTTTTAGCAAATGTTTACACCCAAGGAACTATCACCACGATCAAGATACAACACTTCCGTCACCTCAGAAAAGTTGCTTCGTGCTCTCTCTAGCTAAACCCACCCTTATTCCTGATCCGGGCGAGCACTGGTCTGAGCTCTGCCACTGCACCTTATCTATGTCTGTTCTGGAAAGGCATTCAAGTGGAGTCACAAGGATTAACGCCTTTGTTTCCAGATGCTTGGGATTCACCTGTGCTGTGGCGTGTCTCCACGGTTTGTTTCAGTCTTGAATGGTATTCCACCGTACAGACAGGCTGCAATTTGCTTACTTCACTCATCTCCCGGTGAATACTTCAGCCATTTCTGGTCTTTGGTGATTATCACTAAAGCTGCCATTAAAGTTTTTGTACAAGCATTTTTGTAGACACACTTTTAAATTTCTTTTGAGTAAATGCCTTGTAGAATTGCTGGGTCTTATGTTCAGCACACGTTTCATTTTATGAGAAAATGCCAGGCAGTTTCCAAGAGAGATTTTGCCATTTGGCATCGCACCTGCGGTCGCTCCACATTCTTGCCAACACTTAGTGTGGTTGGTTAAGCATTTTTCAATATTTAATTTAATCACTTCTGTGGGCTTTTTACCTATACACTTTTACAATTTTAGTAGTATCTCTAAAGATTATAGTATGCACACTTAACTTATGAAAGTCCATCTCAAGTTAACATGAAACAGCTCGGGGGAGAGTACAGCTCAGTGGTAGAGCTCGTGCTTAGCGCGCACAGGGGCCTGGTGAGTTCAATCCCCAGCACCTCCAGTAAATTAAAAAATAATAACAAATAAGTAAATCTAGCTACCTCCCCTCCCAAAAAAGCATCATGGAGCTCAGTGTGGCACGTGAACACTTCACAACAGCCCAGCGTCATGTCCTGTGTAAGTGATGTTATCAGAGGTTTGTATTTTATTACCACGTGTCACAAACTCTCATAACCAGTTCTGTTTGCTTTAAACGGTTAATAATTCTTTCAGGAAAGTAAGGACATGGAAGCTTCTTTTATTTATAGTTACCCCCCATTCACTGCTCCTCGAACGACGCTTCATTCCCTCCCGTGAGCCGCAGGTCAGGGCTGGCTGACGGTTGCTCCCGCTTCTGCTGCTGTGACGATGACTGCCCATCGCTTTCAGCCACTGCTCTGTCTGATGAGCGTCACTGTCACTTACTGTGCCACCTTAGACCCTAGGCTATTATTATGCTGCTGAGTTTCGGGTGTTTAAGGGTATTCTTGCTAACTTATTGCTATTGATTTTTGGTTAAATTTTTTTTTTTTTTGGTTTATTCCTATTTTAGTGAGAAGACGTACTTTGATGCTTTCGACCTTCAGAAGCTTATTGAGGTTTGCTTTACGGCCTGTTCTCCCTTGGTGAACAGCCCACGCGGACACGTGAAGGATGCACGTTCTGGAGTTACGGGGTAGCGTTTAAAACGCCAAGTAGCTCACGTCTCTTGTAGTGTTTGCCAGATCGTCTGTAACCTTACTGAGGCTTGCTTATTTGATTTACCACTTACTGAGGAAAGGCCTTAAAATCCCCAAATCTTGTAGATGTGTCTGCTTCTTAACTCTGTCCATTTTTACTTCGTGTATGTTGACGTTTTGTTATTAGTTCCATGCATATTTAGTTTTGTTATGCTTTCTTGTGAATGGGCCTTTTTATTGTTATAAAATGTCCCTTTCCAGCCCTGCTAACACTGCTTGCCTTGAAGTTTACTTTCTCTGATACATTTTAATATGGTCACTCTGGTTTCATGAAGATTACTGATTGCACAGCGTGTATCTTCCCATCCTTTCACTTCTAACCTGTCCTGGTCTTCACATTTGTAATGTGTCTCTTGTAAACTTGTAAGCAACATACACTTGCTTTGGGCTTTTTCGTATTCAGTCTGAAAGTATTTGCCTTTTAAGTGGAGGGTTTAGTCCACTTATATTTACTGTAACTTTTATATGGATGGATTTATATCTACTACTACTATTAATTTTTTCCAGTTTTATGATGTAGAATTATTACAGTCCGACTGCACGTACACATTATATTGCGTGTAAATACATGTAAACAGTATATTGCACATTGTTTAGTTTTCCTGTATGTTTTATTATTATTACTATTACTATTTGCCTCCTCCGTGTACTACACGTCCTTTTGTCCCGGCTGCTCTGCAGGTCTCCCTCCGCCTTTCCCTTTGGGCAGTTTGACTCTCCTGTGCACAGATGTGACTTTCCTGGTATTTATTCGCCCTGGGCTTTGTTTCTTGGAACACAGAGTTCATGTCTTCAGCCAAATTTAAAAACATTTGGCCATTTTTTTTGCTTCAAAATCTTTTTCTCATTCTTCTCCTTCTCAGACAACTTGGTATTTTATATCACTTCTCACAGGTCACTGAGGTTTCTTAAAGCCACTATTTTCTCTTCATTCTTGCTGTGAGATTCCCCCACCTCTTCTCCATTACATCAGTCCCCCCCGTAGGTTGCTCAGCATTTTTATAACAGTTACTTTAAAATGTTTCCGTGCCAATTCCAGCGCCTGGGTGTCTGTGAGGGCACCTTTTTGACAGTCTTCTTCCTCTTGGCTGAGGTCACATCACCATTCCCAGGGGCTTTTTGTTACACATGGGACCTTGTGGAAGACACACGGCCAAGATTCTAGACTCCGTTCTTACCCTCTGGAAAGTGTTCCACTCTGGGCTGGCGGGTGGCTGCATTACTGGTGGGTCCCTTGATCTGGAAGAGGGTCCTTTCTAGCTGCCTCTCCTCGTCCGCCTTTCACTTCTAGTTTCACCGAGTCAGCGCTTTCGTGAGTTAAGAGACACTTGCTAAACACGCTCTCTTTCCCTGTCATGATGTTTTCTGACAAAACTGCGTGTCCCTCTGCTGCTCGGCAGAAGTGTTTCTTACATAGCAGCTGATGGCTCTTCTCAAAGCTCCACTTGTGTTGGTTTTACTTGTTTGTTTGCAATGAAGCGGCTTCTCCAGGGCTTCTGGTACTTCCTGAGGGGACCGTGGGCTCAGCGGGTTCCTGGGCTCGCTGGCCGGTTAGTGTGCCAATCGGTTACTCAACAGTCTGAGGCTTAAATTAGTAAAGCTTCGCTGGGGCCCCACGCAGCACATCTGCTGTGGGCTGGCTGGGGCCTCCAGGGTGTCATCCTCCCTGCCGGACCCAGGCTGATTGCGAGCTGCCACGTGCTGTGGCAGAGGGCAAGGTCCTGGTCCAAGAGTGTTGCTAAAGACGTTCATTTTTCCATATTTTATTCCCCAGGGCTGCAAAGTAATCCTGAACAAGTGGAGAGCTGGGTGCATGAATGAGAAGGCTGGGGTGCCAGGGAGGAAGTGGCCCTTGAGGCTTAAGTCCTGACTGGTAGGAGTGTGGGTGATAACGACACGGGTCTCCAAAATGTCTAGAGACAAGCAGCCAGCACGGTCAAGATGGAAGGGAAACAAGACGCTCTGTGGAGGAAGTGGCCGTGGCTGGAGGGCCACAGAGTTTCCCAACAGGCGCACGCACACCCGAGGCGAGGACAGCGTGGAGGGTGCTCCCTGTGCAGGGCCAAGAAGATGCCAGCACAGTGAGGACAGGAGGCTGGTGGCAAGCTGCCGGGTGGCTGGGACGCAGAGGAGGTGAGGCCACGCAAGGAGGAGAGGCCCAGAGGCTGGTGTGACGCCCACACTGGTTCCTGGGGGCCAGGGGACTGGACGTGCATGTGGCAGAAGCCGGGCCACAGTGGGCCACCCCACAGGCCCAGTCCCTTCGCTCTGGCCCCACAGGGGGCTCCCCGACATGGTCCCACTGGGGGAGCTCTAGTAGGGGATGGGAGGAGGTGGCTCAATGTGGTTGTGACAAGGGTGCCAGGAGGGGGACCACATCCTGCAGGCTTCCTGAAGGAGGTGCCATGAGGGAAGGATGGACCAAGCAGAGGAGGGAAGAGGGCAGCAGGGCAGGACCACACCCTCTGCTGTCCTTCCTCTGGCCCCTAAGCAGGTTCCAGGCTCCCACAGCCTCTGTGCCTCTGCTCTCCCCCACTGCCCGCAGGAGGGGTTTGTCTAGACCGCAGGCTCCCCAGCCCACCTGGCTTTTGTCCCCGGAGCCCCTCAAGCAGAAGCCAAGGCTGCAGACCAAGGGGTGTTTGCTTTTCTCTCTTGCTGGAGACCCAACTCTGGCTCCGGGCCAGCCCCAGGCCCCAGGCCCACCCTCCTAGGGAGGCAGGTGGCCCCAGCAGGCTCCTGGGACACACGGCAGCTCGGGGCTCAGCCGGAGGGCCTGACCTGGGAGCCTGACCCGGGAGCCTGTTGCCCCATCTGTGGACAAGGGGCGAGGAGGGGTGAGGACAGACTCAGGGGCTCCCTGCCTGTGAGGACACATGAGGGCTTCATGGAGGCTGTGTCCAGCGAGCCTCAGACACAGGGCGGGTCTTCAGTATGTGGACATGGGGCTGGGAGTGGGCAGGGGTCCGGGGGCAGAGTCAGAACAGGACATCTGGGGGCGAGGAAGTGGGAGACTGGCCCAGTGGGTCTCAGACAAGCCAGGGATGAGGCCGGGTGCAGGGAGGCCATCAGGGCCCCAGCAGCTGCGGGTCTGCCCCCACCCCGGCCTCCTCTGCCCGCTCCCCAGTTTCCTCTTCTCCAACCCCCCCAGGGCTCGGCCCCTCTCCCAGGCAGCCGGCCCCCAGGCCCTCCGAGCCAGCCTGGCTGCCTCCCCCTTCTCCACAGCCCCACATCGCACGTCCAGACAGGGCGGACAGAAACCTGGGTGCCGCCCCCCCCGCCGCCCATGAGCAGGGCCCGCCTGAGCGGCACGACAGTCCAGCCACCGGCCTGGCTCGGCCTGATTCCCCGTGTGTGAGTCTCTCACCGAGTCTCCTCGCTGGGTTTGTTTCATTTCCCATGCTGTGAGGCGCCCAGCCCTGCGGGGTAACCTAAGCTCTGACTGTAAACTCCGAAACCACCAGCTGGGGGCCTCAGATGCCGCAGCCGAGAGCCTGACTGTTTCCCTCTCGAGAACCGAGCCAGATGGCTTGTGGGGCGCTCTTGGGCCCCCAGGTGCCCCCAGCACCACTGCAGACACTGCCCAGCTGATGCCCGAGGACCCTCCCCACTGGGCGCCTGAGCCTGCCGGGGCCGCCCCCGCCCCACAGCCCCGTCTTGGCCCTTTGTCGGTGCCCCACACACAGACGCTCAGGAGACCAGGCCAGAGAGCCCAGCAGCGGACACCCGGCTGTCCTCCCCACCTGGCCCTCCCGGGTGCCAGTGGCCAGCAGGCAAGTGGAACGGACCCTGATCCAGTCTCTCAGACCCCCCCCCCCCCCCGGCTGTGGGGCGGGAGCTGGGAACGCCCTCCGCCCCTCCTCGCCTGAGACAACAGTCCCGCCTGTAAGGCTGATTTCACACAGCTGCGCGGACAGCGCTGATCTGCTTACCTGCAGGGCCGGCCAGACCACACCCAAGGGGAGGCCGCCGCCCCGGCTCGGCTGTCCTGCCCTGCAAAAACCAGAGCTCCCCTCCGCCACCTTCCTTGTGCCCTACACCTGCAGGGGTCACCTTGGAGCCATGCCCACCTGCAGGACAGCTGGGCCAGGAAGTGACCTCTGTCCATGCAGTGGCCAAGCCCCAGGCCGGGGGGCGCCCATCTGTGGGTAGGAAGGCTTGGGACAGCCTGACTTGGGTGGCTGGACGGTGTCCACACACCCTGGACTTGCACCCTCCCCATCGGCCAGCCCTGGGCAGGGAGCAGTCGCGGGGCGACTCCGGCCTCAGGCCCCAGCTGCGCAGGCAGAGCGTCGGGGCAGGTGCATTTGAGCCGTCCCCTCCACCTGGCCGGGCCTGACTGCGCGCGCTGGGCCCCCAGAGAAAGGGCAGTGGGGGCTGCCTGCAGCATGGAGGAGATGGGAGGCTGAGGCCCACCCCTCCCGAGGGGCACAGCAGGACGGTGGGGCAGGACGTGGTTCGAGGGGCGGCAGGGCCACCCCCTACGGTTACATGCCAGTGGACAGAGAGGACGATGAGAAGGTGGATCTCCGTGGCCCCCAGAAGGCCTGCCTGCAAGGGAGGCTGATGGGGTGTCACTTGGGACATGCGCTGTCTCCTGGCCTCCAGCCACTGGGAGCGTTGGCTGCATGGCCTCCCTGACCCTCCCTGGGAACGGCCCACCCAGACAGCCTTCTGGCCCAAGGCTGCAGTGCCCCCCACCCCAGGCAGCTCCACATTCCCATGTCCCAGCTCAAAGTCCCCAAGGCCGCCTGGTGCCAGAGCTCCTGGGCACGGGCGGCCTCGCAGCTCAGCCCAGAGGTGCTCCCAGAGCCCCACCCGCCCCCGCACGCACCCCAGGGCGGCCAGACCTCAGACGACAGATGTGACTGGCCATGGAGCATGTGGGGCCCACAGTCCCCCAGGGTAGAGCCTCGGACGATAACACAGCTCACCGATTCCTTCTCACGTGTGTCCACAGGTGACATCCCTGAGCCTGGGCGTGCCCGGAGGGGAGGGAGCAGGAGCAGAGACTCCAGGGCTCACAGGGCCTGCCCCAGCTCAACGCCCACCAGCCGGGGCTTCATCCCCAAGGGGCAGGGCCTGGGAAGCTTCGACAGTGACCTGGTGGGGTCCGGCCCTCGGAGGGGCCTCCGTCCACACCAGCCCGTGTGGGGCACTCTCCCAGGGTGGCGTTTCCTCCTGAGTCAGGCACAGGGCAGGGCCCAGCTCGGGACCAGCCTCTGCTTTCATCACCTGGCAGCCTTGGGGAGCCCGAGAGCCCCCACCTGGGAGCCCAGGGCACCCCATGGCACTGGGCACTGGCGGGCGAAACCCTGAACCGCTCGGAGCAGAGCCTGCGGGTCATCGGTGTGAGCTGCCCGCGCGGGCCTCGCTGTCCGAGAGGCCGAGCTCCAGGCGGAGCTCCCTCCCATCCCGTCCCTGGGTGGATAGGCAACGCGCCCTGTCTGCCCCGGCACGGTTCTGTCTGAGCTGTGAGTCCTCGGCGGCCTCAAGGACTGGAGGAGGTGAAGCCGGGTGAATGGTGGCCCCAAAGTCCTGCCCACACCCCGGCCCCAGACGCCACAACTGCTGTGTGTTTGGGAAAGGAGTCTCCACAGCTGTTACCAAGTCAAGGGTCCCGAGGGGCCGTCATCTGGGGTCCCTGCTGGGTCCCGACACCAATGGTGAGGGTCCTGGTGAGAGACAGAGGGTGAGATTTAGAAGCAGAGACCACGCAGGGGGCACAGCCGTCAAGATGGGGGCAGAGATGGGAGGGACGCGGCCAAGAGCCCAGCAACGCCGGAGCCCCTGGGCTGGGAGACAGGCAGGAGCAACTGTTACTCTGGCTCCTGCCAGAGACATTCTGTGGTTTTTTTCGCCCCGGCCTGTGGTCATCGGTTACAGCGGCCAGGGCACTGCCATGCACCTCCGGGAGGGTATCCGTGGCTCTCCTGGGCCCCCGCCCCTCGGGGATGCTCACACGTCCACCAGACACACAGCCCCCGGAGGGTCGTGGCCTGAGCGAAGCAGCGACAGGCCCCCTAACAGGGGACAAGCCACAGAAGGCCACACGGCGAGGAAACCAGCCATGGTCCCCCAGCCCTGCTGCCCCCCTCACTGCAGCCAACCTGCGTGACCACAGGGCAGCACCAGGGGGACCGCATCGCTGGGGGCCGGCAGGCGTGGCCGGGCAGAGCCCGGGACGCTCCTGCCGCAGCCCCCGTGGCTGGCAGGCCGCCTCCCACCGGAGGCCCCGCAGGAAACCAGGCTGTGCTCCTGCGCCCGGTCCTCCTGCCGGCCAGGCCCGCGCGCTCCCCTGCGCTCACCGCCACTTGCTTGTTCCTTCCACGGTGCCCACGAGGCCCTCCTGGGGCTGGAGAGGTCCCAGCCCTTTGGAGCTCACTGAGATTCGGGGGACAGGCTGTCCACAGGCAGTGGCAGCAGTGTGAAGGGGGGATGTGGGGCTAGCCCTGGGGGTAGTGGGGACCCCAGCCCAGCTGCGTTCTCAGGAGGCTCGAGCCCAAGTTCCAGACCCCACGGGGCCAGAGAGCAGGGGCTCACACCTCCGCTCCGATACAGCAACTCTGGGTCTCCACGGCTGCGACATCCTCTGTCCCTGGGGCAGGTGGGTCCCCCGTCCCTGGGATAAGTGTACCCTCTGTGCCTGGGCAGGTGAGTTCTCCATCCCTGGAGCAGATGGGACCCCCTCGGGGGGGCAGGTATGTCCTGGCTGTCCTCCAGGAAGCCGTGAGGACACCATCAGCCCAGCCCAGTGGGGCACGGTCAGAGGCAGAGACCAGAGGGGACGTGGCCTGCTCCCCTCATCTGCACCAAGCAGCCCCTGCAGGCCTCACTAGCCCCTCTGCCCCCTCACCTGGGCATCTCTGCTCAAGATTTTGGAAATTCCAACCCAAGGACAAGCAGTGGGGAAGTGTCCAGCAGGACTAGAACTTCCCGATCAACCCCACTAGCCGGTTTTGTGGAAACTGAGGAAGGATGACCTAGAGGGTTAGAGCTGAGATTTGAGCTCCTGGGGTTGGGTCGGCCAGCTGGGGGCTGGAGGAAGCGGGGGCCAGAGAGAGGGCAGGGGCGTCTGCCCACCCCAGCTGGGCAGATGGTGAGCTCTGGGGACGCAGAGAATTGCACGTGGCTCCTCCCACTCTGGGCAGCTCTGGCCTCGGCTGCCTGTGGCCCCCCTGCTCCCCTTGCCCGGAATCAGGCCGAGGCCCCCTGCTGACCTGAGAGCAGATCTCAGGGTTCTCAGGGGCCCCCAAACCCGTCCCCAAAGCATCAGCAGACGGGGCTGCTGTGCCTGACAGCGGCACCTTCACAGGACAGGGGTCCCTGGACCCTCTCCCCAAACCGGCAAGACATCTCGGGGACTTGACCCTCTGCAAGTGGCCATGCCCCACTTCCGTGGGGGGGGGGCTGGCAACTTCTGGCAAGGGGACACCTCCAGGGGTGAGCACGTGGCAGGGGACAGGGTCTCCCACCCCCAGTCAGCTCCAGCTGGGCCCCCCCTGCAGGGATGCAGCACATGTGGGGGGTGCAGGCCGGCTGCTGTGGGACTTTCCTGTTCGTGTGTAGCCTCAGAGCACGCCTGCCCGCTCCTTACAGAAGTCAGCCCCCTGCACACCTGTGTTCCCAGCAGCGTTACTCAGTGACCAGGAGATGGAGGCAACCTAGCGTCCATGGATGGATGAATGGACACACAGAATGTGGCCCTTCCACACAGCAGGATGTGATCCAGCCTTCAGAGGGGGCAAGTCCTGGCAGGGCTACAACACGGATGGCCCTGGGGGCGTGGCGCTCAGTGCAGTCAGCAGACGCAGAAGGACATCCTGGAGGGCTCCACTCTGTGTGGTCCCTAGCAGGGCCACACCCATGGAGGCCGGAAGCCGGGTGAGGGCCGGGCCAGTCTGGGAAGGGGCCGAGTCCTGGGGGCGGCCGCACGGCAGTGTGCTCAGTGCTACCAGACCTGCTCTCACAAGCAGTCCAGATGGCAGCTTTCACGTCCTGTACATTTTACCGCAATTAAAAGCAGTAGTGTTAAAGATAAACCAGCGCTTCCAGGGCAGCCTGGCCCGCGGAAGGCGAGGCCGCAGCACCTCCCTGGCCGAGGGAGGACAGGAGGGACTGAGGGAGAGGGGAAGGAGGCCCTGGGCGCCTGGCCCTGGTCCCGGCAGACCTCACGCAGCCTGGCCCCGGCGGACGAGACCGCCAGCCTCCAGACCAAGAGTGCCGGGCCTCCCTGGGGCTGCAGGGACCGCGCTTCCCTTTTCTCCAGCGGACGTGTACCGCCGCGTCTGTCCGAAGCCTCCTGACCGACCAAGCGGCCGCCCGGGGCGGGGGCCCCGGCGGGCACACGCGGCAGAGAGGCCCTGCCCCTGGGGCCTCGTGGCCGCGGCAGCGGGGATTAGCGGGGTGCTGCTTCCCAGAAGGGGAGCTTGAGGGCAGGATGACTAAGGCGGCGCACCTGCCCGCAGGGCTGATCCAGGATGCCTTCCAGCCCGCGGCGGTGGTTCCGGTTCCCTGGGGAGCCTGAGCCACGAGCTGGGAGCCCTTGGCTGGGGGCCCCTGGAGGGCAGGTCTATTCACAGGAGAGGAAGGCACCCTCCCAGTCCCTCCTCCCTCACAGAGCAAAGGCCGGGTCTACCAGAGCTTTCACGTGGGAACACCCCCGGGGGGAGGAGAGGGAGGGGCCAAACACCAGGCCACCCGGGTTTGTCCAGACATCTCTGCACCCAGGGCTCCGGCTTGGCCGAGGCTGGGCTGGGGCTCCTGATGCCCTACTCTGAGAGACCCGTCCACAATGACGCCAGGGTGGGCACCTCCCTCGGCAAATCAGACCTGGGCAGCAGCCTCCTGTTGAGAGCGGAGGCCAGGCTTCCCGGAGGCGGGGGATGCTCCTTACACAGCACTGCACACCAGCCCAGGGCATTCACCAGGATTCCAAGGCCGCCTCTGGGCCCCACCAAGTAGCCGTGCCGGCGGAGGCATGGGAGGACAGGGTGACAGCCACCTGCAAGCCAGGGGTGGGGCCGTCCTCAAGCTGCCTGAGTGCCCCCACTTCTGAGGGTCTGGGGACCCTGTGCCTGGCCAGCTGCCCCGAGGAGACATCTCCTTCCTTGTCCCACCGACACATGCCTGGGGGCAGGGTGCAGGGGGCATGGGGAGGACACAGCCTGCCCCCCAGGACCTCACGCCAAACAGGTGGTGACCCGCACAGTCAGCATAGAATCTTAGCTTACGGGCCCAGGACAGTTGTCCTACAGCCTCCTGAGTGGGGAGTGGTCTGAGAGACAGAGACAGACAAGCACCTTCAATGCCGCCTGGGCTGGCCTGCCCGGAGCGGGTGCCTGTGGAGCGGGCAGCGGTGGGGGGCTTTGCCCCCTCTGTGCCTTCGGGGCACCCGTGGGAGGAGGGTGGCCATTGGCCCACCCTGCAGGCCTCACGCCTCCCCTCCCAGGGCCTCCCAGGACAAGGCCTGCAGGCGGGCCCTCGGAGGGCAGGCCCTCTCCCTCACCCTCAAGGACAGGGCACGGCGTTGGCGGGACTGTGCGACGTGGGGAAGCTGGTAGTTGCAAGAATGAGGTCTGGGGTTTGCGTCAGGGCTGAGGGAAGGGTTGGTAGGCCCAGCCAAGTCTGCATGGAGCCCTGGCTGTGCCTGGCCCCGTGGGGAACACTGCAGGTCCAACGAGCTGAGCGCCCTCCGAGGTCAGGTCACCGCGTCAGGGCCCCAGGCGGCGGTCCGAGCAGCCTTGCCTCCAGCCAGACCCGCAGGAGCTGGGAGGCCCGATCCGAGGTGCGGCCCTCCTGCCTGCACCCCTCCTGGCCTTGCAGCCATGCGGCAGGGGCTCCCAAGGCAGCAGCCGGGGTGGCGGCCCCGGCCTGGCAAACTGTGAGGCTGAGCTGCCCCAGAGCAGGGCCCAGCGGGTGAGGAAGGGCAGTTTGCAGGAAGGGGTCCAGGCTGAAAGGAAGCGCACATTCCCAGCGGCCCGAACACATCCCGCCCAGGCATGCAAGGACAGGGAGGGCCGACGTGGGTGGATGTGGACGTGCCCGGGGCCCAACGCCCCGGCGGGCGGCGGCCAGCTCCCCGTGGCTGGAAACACGGTGGCTTCTTGCCTCTGAGAAGTGTCCATGATTTTCTCAAAAAGACACTGTAAAGGGAAGCTAGGAAAACACAGGGACGCCCCCCGAGGGTCAGCACGGGCCACGTGGCCTCTGTCCCCCAGGAAGGGCTCCCCAGAGGGGCAGGTCCAGGGCGGGGGCACAGGACTTTGCACGTGAGACCTTGGACTTGGAGTCAGACGCCGAGCGGGGTGACAGCCAGGCATCTGACCCTCCTCTTGCTCGTCCTGTAACCGTGGCTGCCACACAGGGACCGGCTACGTTGCCAGCCGGCGTCCCGAGCAGCAGTCCGCATCCACACAGCCTAGTGGGAGCAGGACGGCCAGGGCCCAGCGTCAAACACGACCCAGAATCCAGCCTGAACCTGAGTGCTCGGCTGCTCTGAACCCCGCCTGGGACCCCCAGCGGCTCCCCAGACTCACTGGCCCGCAAGCTCCCAGGCCACGGTCCACCGTTTTCTCTGTGAATCACCCACGGCCGCCAGCACTGCCCCTTCCGCCTTGGAAGGACTCTGAGCACCTTGAAAGGAGATTTCTGCCACTTGGAGGGAAAGTACCAGACGCTGGGGGACTGCCTGCCTTTCCCAGCACTGGGGCGGAGGCCACACGGACGCTTCCTGTTTGTACACAGGGCTGGCCCGGCTGCCTTGTTTAGTTATAAGACTTACGGGGTTTAAATTAAGCCCTGTCTAATGACGCAGTCTCTGGTCAGCCCCCTGAGTGGGGAGTGGTCTGAGAGACAGAGACAGAGAGATAGGGAGACAGAGATAGAGGGAATGAGAGAGACCGGGAGAGACAGAGACACAGAGACACAGAGATGCTGAGAGAGACAGTTCCAGGCTGGTGTGCTGAGAGGGTGGGCAGGGCTGGGCAGGGAGGGGCCGTGGGAGGCTGTGGGGAGGTGGGCTGGAGGAAGGCCTTCCAGCCTCCGTCTGGTCTCAGCCCCCCACAGACTCCTAGGTCGTGAGGTCAGAGGTCAGAGGCTGGCAGCAGTCTTCCCGGCAGCCAAGGGGAAAGACGTGTGTCCTGGTGGAGTAGCCAGGCAGGGCCGTGCACCAGCGCTCCCAGAATTTCTCCCCCTGGGCAGGTGGGTCAAACCTACGGAGGCTCCCCCTCTCTCCAGGGGTCAGGTGAGGGCCTGGCCGGGACGGGTCTGGTCTGGGGGGGTCTGAGGGCCGGAGCTCAGCCTTCCTTTCTCCTCAGGAAGACCCTGGAGGAGCCCCAGGGTCACCGACAGCAGGAACTCACGTGTTCGCACCCACATTCACGCAGGGCTCCTCACAGCAGCCGAGAGGTGGAGGGGGCCCGAGTGTCCACACAGCGTGGTGACTGGACACAGCGTGGCCCATCCACACGATGGACCACTACTCAGCCGTAAGAAGGAAGGGCATTCCGGCCCAGCTACAGCATGATGGGCCTTGGGGACGTGGTGCTCAGTGGAATGAACCAGACACGGAAGGACAGGTCCTGTGTGACCCCACTCACATGGGGTCCCCGGGGGAGTCAGATCCACAGAGGGGGGTGGGCGGGGCTGGGGAGGGGGAGGGGAGCGCATGTTTAATGGGGACAGAGCGTCAGTTTGGGGAGAGGGACAAGTTCTGGAGGTGACGGTGTGCTGGTCACACAACAGTGTGGACGTGCTTAAAGCCACGGACCTTCCTGGAGGCCGGGAGCCCCATCTCGAGGTTCCAGCGAGGCTGGCTCCCCTGAGGCTCCGAGGGAGGGTCTGTCCGAGCCCCCCAGCTCCGGGGGTTGCTGCCGTCTGGGCACCCGCGGCATTCGGCGGCGTCACCCCGCTCTCTGCCTTCATCTTCGCGCGGCGTCCGTCCTCCCCGTGTGCGTGTCGGCCTCCACATCCCCCTTCCTAGAAACACCAGTCACGTAGGGTCAGGGCCCAGCCCAACGCCCTCGCTTTCGCTCGATCACCACCTGACCCTGTTTCCAAAGAAGGTCACAGGCTGAGGTGCGTGGTGTTTGGGCGCCAGCACATGGGTCTGTGGGGGACACAGTTCACCCCACAGCGCTGGGAGTAACTGAACACCCACTGACAGCAGGGTGCGCACGGAGCTGCGGCGAGCCTGCTTGCAGCACCACTCGGTAATGAGCGTGAGCGTCTGACACTCACCACAAGCGTGAATCTCACAGGCGGGGGTTCCTATGTAAGATTCTGTTGGTGCGAACCGTAAGAACAGGGGAGCGAACCAACAGGGAGAGAAACAGGGGTGGGGGGACCCGGCAGGTGCCCGCGGCACCCTGGGCCCGGCCCGAGGCAGCGGATCCCTCGGCCCGCGTTGCCCGGCCGGCATCACATCACAGCCTCAGAGAGGAGGGGAGAGACGGGGTTGGCCTCCGACCAATCCACACGCGCACTGGCTGCGGGACCCAGGAGTGCTATTTTGTAAGTGCAGAAAGACAAGAACTCTGAATTTTATTTTATATTTAAGCCAAACTGTGGCTCCAGCTCGAGGACATAAAACGACCCTAGGCTTTGCGGGTCCTCAGAGAGCCCAACCCGCAAGGCAGATGCGTGGAGAAGGGACTGAGAGGCAGGAGGCTGTGCTGTGTCCTGGAAACACGGTGACTTGGGGACGGTCAGAGCTACACCCTCATGAGCCAGGGTCCGACTTCCAGACCTGGGGCTTTGTGGCAGAGGGAGTCAGTGGCCACCAGGAGCACATCCACATCCCACCCACCTGTTCCCACGTTGGTGCAGGGACATGGGCCTCCCTGTGCCACAGGCACCCACGGGCTTCTGGCAGCGGCTGGAGCCACCCTGGCAAAGCCACCTTGGGAGACGCCACAGAGGAGACAGCGGCCCTCCACCCAACCAAGCAAGGACCCTCGGGTTCCAAGGGGCGGCTGGTACCTCTGCTTTCCCGGCGAGCCTCGGTCTGGCTCTTTAAATGATGCCAACGCTTGGCCCCGCAAAGGGAGGGTAGGAGAGATGGGAGCAGCATTGGGTAAACTTCCATGGCCTGGAGCCCGGCCCATTTCAGGCCAACAGGCCAAAAAGGGCTTTGAGATGCTTGTTGTTTGGCCAAGAGCTGCTGCTGGGGGCTGGCCTTGTCTGAGCCCTGATTTCACAGAACCCGGTGTCCTGGTACAGGATGCTCCCACCCAGAGACCCCTGCCCGAGCATCGGTGAGAGCTGGCACGAAGCAGGGGTCACGCAGGGGTGGGGGCTACCTCTGCAAGTTCCCGGTGCCGGGGCCTCCATCTTCCAGCAGAGGGTCGAGGGGCCAGTTCAGCAGTGTTGGGTGGGCAGGCGCCAGAGGGCCCAGACGGCAGAGGGGCAGCACCTAGGCTCCCCGGGGAGAGGTCTGGTCAAGCTCAGGAGCCGCGGTGGCGGGGACGCGGTCTCCCGGCCCCTGCCCGTGCGCTGGGCACAGGTGCAGCCCAGCCCTCCATGCGCCCTGTGCAGGAAGCAGGAAGATGATTCGCTGTCCCAGGATGCTGACTCACAGACAGCAGCCACTTCCCGGTCCTCGGGGCAGCCCAGGGACGGCCCCAGGTTGTGAAGGAAAAGCCCAGCTGGGCCAACAAGCTAAGTCACAAATCTAAGTGTAACAAGTGTCGCATTACTGATCTGAGTTCTGCTGGGCTAAGTTGTAAATCTAAGTTAATTAGTGTTGGTTTGCTGATTCCCTGTTCATGTTTTTTGCTAACCTGCTGGATTTTCAAAGAGATGTATCTGGCTTTGGAATGTTAGTTTGCTGCCTCCCTGCTTCCACTTTTGTGATAATGATGCTGCTAAAGCTGTTCCATGCCTATTGGCCGAACACCCCAAGCTATACTTAACCCTATAAAACCTCATGCACACGTCTTGGAGGTGCTCACAGCTTCGGAGCAGAAGCCCCTCTGAGCCCGCCGGCGTAATAAATCTGAGTACTCCAACCCTCCGAGTGGTGCTTGTTTCTTGGCTGGCCTGTCGTTTCCGTAACAAGGTGAGAGGACACTGCTGTCCCCTGGCTACCGAGGGACCCCTCTGGTGCCAGCTGGCGACAGCCTGATCTCCCCAGCACCTGGTTAAATAGACCTGCTGACCCCAAGGGGCCTGGGGATGGAAAATGCCCACCGCTGATGGTGTGGGGACGGTGGCTTGGTTGCAGGGAGCCATGACCCCATTCTCCAGCCAAGTGGCAGAAAGACTGTGGAAGGTGCTTGTGGGCCTGGCGGTCAGCACCGGGAACAACGGGAGCTCGGGGCCCGGGAAGCGCTTCTGGCCGGGACAGGGCAGGCACTTTCTGCAGCATAGCCGTGCCAGGAGGGCTGTCGGGGCCAGGGCCTCCCAGGGAAGCCGGGCAGCGAGGGGGAGGCCCTGGTCTTGCCTCCAGGGCTCACGGTCTCTGGGGCTCCGTGTCCTGGGGTGCCTGCCCCAGCCGCATGACCCCCAAGGTCGCTGGCCCTTCTCTGCCACCTCAAGACTGTCTCCTGGATGAAGCCGCCTCACCCCCGGCCTGGGGCGCCGAGCTGCTGACAGCTGTCTTGTCCCTCCCCAGCTGCGCAGGGCGTGGTCTCTCGGTGGGGATGCCGGAGGGGATGGCCCGAAGCCCCATGGCCCTCTCTGAGCTTTGGCCCAGGGCTCCTGGTCCCCCTCCCAGTGCAGTCACAGGGCTGATCAGGGAGTGTTTCCTGAGGCCACTTAAACAGCACAGTTGGTTGTTTACTGTCCCCCGTCCTGGGGGCGGGAGTCCGAGGGCCGGGCATGGGTGGGGCCATCTTCTCCCGCGTCGTCACGTGGTGTCCCTCTGTGTGTCTGTGTCCTGATCTCCTCTTCCTGTAAGGACACCAGGCCTGTGGGCTCAGGACCCACCCCAGGGACCTCATGTTACCTAATCACCTCTTTAAAGCCCTCACCTCCAAACACAGTCACATTCTGGGGTGTGGGGTGTGGGCTCAGGACTCCCGCATACGAACTTGGGCAACACAGTCCAGCCCACGACAACTACAAGAACAAAGTGGGAGAAGTGAGTCCAAACTCAGTGCACGGGAAGAAAATCCTCAGCAGACTGGTCGGGTGCAGGAAGTGGCCGCAGAACCCTGAACGGACGGGGTCTGATTCGACGCCACCAGCGAACGCTGGCAGAGGTTCCTTCAAGGGTCCACCAGGCGCCATGCGGTTCTCAGGGCCCCATCACGCCGGGGGCCCCGGCTCTGGCCTCCTGGTCACAGGCTGTGGGCTCAGCCGGCCGGCTTAGGCGGGGAGGGGCTGGCTGCACCGTGGACGAGGGGCTCAGGCCCGCCCTGGCTGGCAGGGTGAGCCCACGAGCCGCCGCGGCCGCGGACCTGCGGCTCCCCTGCGGCGTGTGCTCCACGCTGCTGCCGGGCCCGGGCCGGCTCCGGACGGGGCCGGGCACGCCCACCAGCCCCCCCGTCCCCTCCTCCCTCGGAGAGGCTTCAAACACACTGTCCAGAACAAGCCATCCAGCCTCAGCCAATGTTGGTTAGTTGACATTTTTGCTTCAATATTTTTGTCGAGAAATAAAATATTGTAGATAGAACTGGTACCCCTCCAGCCCCAGAATTCCGTGGTTCTCAAAGTTTTTTTTTTTTTATAATTTTATCACGTTTGTAAATGTGCGTGTTACAGACCCCGGGTGACGTCGGAAATCCACAGAGGTGGGTCAGTGTCCGAGGAGCCTGCCCTCTGTCCTCTCTCAGCGCTGTTGGCGGCGCGTGCGGGCCGTGCACACAGGTCTGGGCTCACCGCCGCGTCTGGCGCCAGGGCAGGCACGTGCCGTCTTTGAGGGCTGGCCCGCAGCCTGCCTCAGGGTCCCGCTCCCTCTCACCAGCCCGGGCTCCTGGCAGGCCAGCCCAGGCAGAAGGTCTGGCGGGCGGATGCGGGTCCCGAGGTTGGTTTCCCTTGCATTTCCTGGAGCCCAGTGGCCAAGTCCGCCCAGGAGAGCCCACAGCTGGCTTTTAGTGCCTTGGTTAAGAAGCCCTTCCCTGCCGTGACGTCAGAGGCTTCATTTTCTCCTAAGAGTTTAAACGTTTGGCTTTTCACACCTAGTTCTTTAAGCCACTTGGTGTCTGATTTTAGTTTGGGGCGTGAAGTGGAGACTGCTTTCCAACTTCCCCACAGAGGGAAACTGCCCCAGCATCAGGTACTAAAGGCCCACGCTCCCTGCAGCTGTGGAGGCCGCACCCACGGCAGCCAGTATCCTGCATGCGGTCTGTTCCACGGTCCTCTTGCCTATCCCCGCACCAAGGCCATGCTGCCTCGGGAGACAGCCTTCCCAGTTGGTGCTTCTCTGAGAACCCTTGGTTCTTCTCTGTTCTTTGACCTTCACGTCGGGGCCGCCTGCCACATCCCGTGAAGAACTCTGTGGGGGTTGTGAAAGCTACTTTGTTGGGTTTTATTCAGCTATTTGCCAAGAATTGGTGTCATTTTTCAAAATCGCATCTTCCCATCCATGAGCAGGGCGTACCTCTCTCCGCTTCGTAAGACCTCCCCCACGTGCCCTTCCAGGACATAGAGCCATTTTCTCTTCATGGACTGAGACACGTTCTGTTTGATTTATTCTTAGGAATTTGCGTGGGCTTTGTGGCCGTGTTAATGAGATAATTCTCTATTGTATTTTCCACTTTTTTTTATGAGCTTAAATAAATGCTATCGGTTTGTGTGTTTTTTCCCATTAGCCTTGTATCCAACAATGTTACTGAATTCTAATTGGCTTTTTCGTCTTGATAATCACTGTCTTTAAATCAGGACGGTTTTGTTTTGTTTTGTTTTGTTTTTTTCAAATCCTGATTTTTTTTTTTTCTTGTTTCGTTGCTTTGGCAAGAAGCTCCAGACCCCGTGGACTGAAAGCGGTCACTGTAGCCAGCCTCTGTTTTCCCGACTTGCATGGAAACGATTCTAAAGTTGCAGCACTAAATCTGGTGTTCGCTGCCATTTTTTGACCGGTACTCCCTAACAGATTAGGAATGTTTCCTTCTAGTCTTGGTTTGCTTTAAAAAGAAAAAATCAGCACAAGCTGTTTACTTTCATCAGGTGTTTTCTTTCTGCAGCTATTAAAGGTTTTCCTCTTTAAATCTGCCATGGAAGTCATCATGGCCGGCTCCCCACCCTGTTCACACAGCAGTATCTCACATCCCGACCCTGGTGGCTGCCGGCAGCCAGCTCGCCCTTCGTTTCAAGGATTTAGACACCAGGCCGGACCTGCCACCCGGCAGGCAGGCGTGATCTCTGATGCGATAGCTGCCCCATCACCATGGGTCCTGGAGCGAGAAAAGGGGAACAGGGCACCCACCGAGGAAAACAGATGTGACGTGGGCACGGGACAAAAGCTTTGTTGCCTCGAGGCAACAAGACAGGGGCTCGTGTCACGGCCGCACAGCAGCGCGGCCCTGACTGAGACGCCACTGAGTCAGGGGGTTCTTTGTGGCTGAGCCTTGCTTGAAATGCTGGGTAAAGCTCCTCGCTTATTTTGCTGGGGTCGTCGGGTGGTGGCGGAGCTTCGTTCACAGCACCCTCCCCAGCTGAATGCTGGAACCAGCCGGGAAGAAGGAAGGGCAGCTGGTGCGTGCGGGGCCAACCCTGGTTTTGTCCATTATAAACTCTGGGCTGGAGGCCCAGGATGGTGCTTGCGGGTAAGTGTGCCCGCTGACTCTGGCCCCTAGAGAGGAACGGACACCCTACAATCGCCAGCAGCACCGGCCCAGACAAGCCCCTTGCTTGCAGAAGCAAGGCCAGCCCCCAGAGGAAGGGAGAGGGGAGACGGGGGATGCCCCTGCCCAGTTGTTCTTTTCAAATCTGGCTAAGCCCTTAAGCCACTGCACTGTCCCTGAGATGGAGGAAGTGAAGGATGAGGTGGCAGGAGCTGAGGGGACAGAAGGGGAAGAGACATGGCCCCGCAGAAGAAGGCACGCCCCACAGTGGCTCCTCATTTCTCCCTCTGAACTTGCTGCGCTAACGTATTCCTCAGGGTGGCCACCGGGACAGCAGCAGATGTGACACGAGAGCTCGCTCCCTGGGGTCTCCTGAGGCTCTTGAAAACAGCGTGCCCACCATGTGAACAGCCGCCTTCTTCCGGAAAAGCGGGGGCTCGTGGAGACAGGCGCCAATGATCCCAGCTGCTCCAGCCGCGGCCGGTCCTGCAGACCCACCCGCTGACCGCAGACGCACAACAAGGAGCCCAGATGCAACCTGTGAAACGACGAGCTAAGCAAATGATAGCTGCCTGAAGCAGTGGGTTCATTTCCTTTTTCATTACAGGGTCACTGACATGCACTAAAATGCATCGTTTTAAGTGTACAGCCTGAAAAGTTTCAGGAACCGCATGCAGCCATGCACCCACCACCGCAGTCAGGACGCGGAAACGGCGGGGGGGGGGGGGGGGGCGCCCGAGCCAGGCTCCAGCTGGCGCCTCCCCATCCGGGCCCGGAAGCTGCGGCCGTGCTGCTCCCCCGGGGCTGGCATTCTCAGAGCTCACTGGTGGAGTCCGGCAGTCCTCTGTATTTGACTGCTTTCAGTCAATAGGATGCTTTCAGTACCCAGCCATGCTGCACACAGCAACACTGTTCATGTTTGTTGGAGGGGAGCTTCTCAGTGTGCGGCTCTGTTGCAGTTTGTCTGTCCATTGGCCAGTGGACGGGCACACACACCAGCTCTAGTCTTCAGAACTCTTGAAGGATGATGCTTTAAACATTCTCCTATGTCTTTTTTGTGGCCACGTGGTTTTCTCCGTCTTTGGTAAATGCCTACAGTTGAACCTGCTGGGTTGCATGGTAAGTACACATTTAACTTGGTAATATTTTGTTTTCCAAAGTGGCTGCACAATTTCACCTTCTTCCCAGCAACGTCTGAGAGTTCCAGTCGCTCCACATTCTTGTCAATACTTGGTGTTGTCTGTGTGGAGACTGGCATATCTTTGCAGTTTGAATGTGTGTTTATTGAGGGCAAGCAATGTTGAATGTCCTCTCATATGCCTACTGACCAACCCTTTACCGTATTTTGTGAGGGGTCCTGTAACTCTTTTCCTATTTTTAACTGAGTTGTTTACCTTATATTTATTGAGCCATGAGAGCTCTGTGTATATATTCTGGATGTAAGTTCCTTCTCAGCTATGTTTTGCAAAATTTTCCCCCAGATTGCGGCTTGCCATTTTGGTAGCCATGTCTTTCAAAGAATAAAAGGTTTTAATCCTAATAAAGCCTATTTTATAGGTGTTTTTCTTTTTTATTTTGTGCTTTTTGTGTCTGGTTTAAGAAAAATTTGCCTATAACAATGTCATAAATATTTTCTTCTATAAATGTAATAGTTTTTACTCTTGCAATTAGGTTATGATATTTGTACATGGTGTTAGCCAAGGGTCAAGGTTCATTTCGTTTTCATACAGAGAGACAGCCACTTGGCATTATCTGCTTAAAAGACTGCCTTTATCCTGTTAATTACTTTGGCACCATTTTGAAAACCAAGTCACCATGAAAGTATTGGTCTTGTCCTGGACTCTGCCCTGCTGCGTTGGTCTGCATGTCTGTCTTTATGCCAGTAGCATGCTAGTAATCATACAGACTATACCTTTATGACAGTATAAATAATAAATATAATATAAATTATGTATGTGTGTGTGTGTATAATTTTCCTGAAATCAGGTTGTGCAAGCTCTCCCACTCTATCTTGGTTCTTCAGAACTTTTTGTCTCTACTAGGTCCCTTGCCTTCCCATATGAATTTGAAAGCGGTTTGTCAGTTTCTTCAGCAAGGCCTGTTAGGACTTCGATGGGTGTTGCACTGACTCTCTGGGTCAGTTTGAGGAAGGCAGCCATGCTGGCAGCGTTAAATCCCCTGCCGTGAAGGTGGAGTAGGTTTCCACTTACTTCGGCCTCTACACTTTGCTTTGTAATACTCTGTAGCTTTTAGCGTACACATCTTGTACAACTTTAGTTAAAATATGTTCCTTAGTATTTTATTTATGATACTATTGTAAATGGAGCTGTCTCCTTTAATTTCTAACTGTGCATTTCTACTGTGTAGAGAACCATTGGTTTTTGTGCTTTACCTTATATGCTGCAATCTTGATAATTTCTAGTAGATATTTTGTAGGTTCCTTAAGGTTCTCTACGTATGTAAATATTTCATCTGCAAATACAGACATCTCTATGAAATACACCACTCAGATCTTTCCAACATGAATGTCTTTCATTTCTTTTACTTGTCTTATTGCATTGGCAAGGTCCTCTGGTACAATGTTAACTAGAAGCGGCGAGAGCAGACAGCCTACTCTCCTTCCCAATCCTGGAACAGACTTTTACCTCTGAGTGTGATGTTAGCGTCAGGGTTTTTGTAAATGTCCCTAATCAGGTTGAAGTTGTTCTTTTTCATCCCTAGCTTTCTGTGAATTCTTATCACTGGAGGGTTATGTGTTTTTTCAAACGCTTTTTCTGCTTGTAATATGATCATTTGCTTTCCTCCTTTATTTTATGAGTATGGTGAGTTACACTGATTGATTTTCATGTTATATACCAATCTTGCATTCTTGGTGTAAACCTTACTGGGTATTAGCCTGTGTATAAATTGTTGAGTTTGACCTCCTAATATTTTGTTATGGATTTTTGCACCTATTTTCTCGAGAGGGATTGATCTGCAGTTTGCTTTACTTGTGATGTCTTTGGTTCTGGAATCAACATAAATACCAGCCCCATAAAATGAGTTGAGAAGTGTCCCCTGCTTCTTTATTTCCTGAAAGAATTTATGTAAGATTGTTATTACTTTTTCTTTAAACATCTGATAGAATTTACCAGTGAAGCCCCCTGAACCTGGAGTTTTCTTTGTGGGAAGGTTTTTGAATTACGTGTCAGGTTTCTAGACTCAACATACAGCTGCTCAAATTCTCAGTTTCTTCTTGAGCAAGTTTTATGTATTTGTTTCCTTCAAATCTGCCTACTTCATCTAAGTTCTCAAATGTCTCGGTATAAAGTTGCTCATAAAATCCCCTTACTATCCGTTTAATGTCTGTAGGATTTGCAGTTATGCCCCCTTTTCATCTTGATATTAATTATTGATGTATTTGCCCTTTTTTTCACAATCCACCTTAGTAGGGTTTTGTCAATATTGTTTTTAATCTCTTCACGAAGACAGTTTTTGTTTGTTTGTTTCACTGACTATCTCCATTGGCTCCTTGTTGTGCTCATTGGTTTTCTTTCAAATTTTATTTATTTCTGCTCTTTACTATTTGCTTCTTTCTGTTTGCTTTGAGTTTCCTTTTCCTTAATATTAAATGTGGAAAAGTCCATCTAAGAAAATGCTTTAGCTGCAGTTCACAATTTTTGATAGGTTTTGCTTTCATTTTTATTCTATTTTAAATATTTCCTAATGTCTCTTGTGGCCTCCTCTGTGGTTCATGGGTTGGTTAGGAACGTGTCTTTATGTCTAAATACTTGGAATTTTCCAGATATACAGCCCTCTGTCATTGACTTTTAGTTTAATTCCATGTGGTTTCCTAACTTGCTTTGCATGATTTTTTTGCCATTTTAAATGTGTTGACTTTTGTTTTATGACTAAATTATGGTCCATCTTTGTGAATGATCCATGTGCACTTATAAAGAATGTGATTCTGCTGCATCTGGCAGAATATTCTATGACATTTGGGCCCATTTCCGATTTAAGACACTGGCAAGTGTTTCCTCAGGAAAGGGAAGTGAGGAGACAGGCATGGAGGGAAGCGGGCGTCCCTCAGAAGGAACACCCCTCCCCAGGGCCCCACCCTGCCGGCCCAGAACCGCTTCTCAGGGAGGGCTCTTCTCTGGGGCTGTGTTGTGTCAGAAGCCGGGCTAGTGTGTTAAGACTGTGCAGATCACACCTGCTGAACGAGGGGGCACACACGACTCCACTCCCTTGCATCCAAGTCCCACTCTGGGGAGGGGAGAAGCCCAGGGCATTCTGACTGCAGGTGCAGCTTCAACACACTCACACAAGGGAAGTAAAGTCACCAGATTTATTGCTTACAGATCCCAAAAATGAGGGGGTGGGGCGGTGGGCAGCATCCTCTCCCAGGTCACAGCGAGCACCTAGTACTTACAAGGTGGTTGGGGCCGAGGTCACTGACTTTCACGGGCTCGACTCTGAGCGGTGGCTTTAAAAGGTGCTCCAGCGAAAGCCAGGTGGGAACGCCAGGTGGGAAGGCCAGGTGGGAAGCCGAAGCCCGGCCCAGGCTCTGAGCGGGGTCGTCACCCGTGAGGCGCCTGGGCGGCTGCTGGGAACTGCTGTGTCCTCATCACTGGGGTCTCCACGTGCGATCAAGGGCCAGACAGTGGGAGCTCTGCTCACGGGTGGAGCCCAAGAAGAGTAGCAAAGGGTCAACGGGACCTGTCGTCACCCCAGGGTGCCCAGAGGGCCCAGTCCTCTCTGGGCCCAGGCACGGGTCCTGGCTCTGCTGCCTTCCCCGGAAGTGAAGGCCTGGGTGGGCAAACAGCCGGGCTCTACACTTCTGTGCTTATGGTCGCGATCCCGCTGCAAAGAGGGGGGCTAACAGGGCATCCCCTGCCCCAGCTGGACCCAGGTGGCCTGCACAGCTGGAGCCTGAGAGGGGCCCATAAGGACCAACTCCTGAGAGTGTCCACCTGCGCTGAACCCGTGGGGAGAGGAAGCCCACAGCCCACTGCCCCAGACACATGTGGGGTGTGCACCAGCCCAGGGGCCTTGGTGGGCACTTTTAGAGCTGCCCACCATAGGGAGCTCAAGGGGGACGCAGTCAGGGCACCTGCTGGGGTGGGGCCTGAGGAGGAGGGACATGCACCAGAGGGACCCACGGCCGGGCCAGCTCTGCCTCCTTGGTGGCCTGGGGAGACCCCCACCCTCCAGGCCTCAGTTTCCCAAATGAAAACGGGGCTGGAGTGAACCCTGCGGCAAGGCCCTTGGAGGCTGAGGGTCCACGGGGGCAGCAGGAAAGAACAGACACCGAGCCATCAGGGAACCCTGAGGTTTACACAGGAGAAGACCTCCTTACTCTTCGGGGGAGCAGAGGGGTGGGGTAGAGCGGAAACCTCCCTCCCGGGCCTGGTGGAGGGGAGAGGACCCTGATGACCCAGGGCTACTGGGGGGTCTGTGGTGCTGCATAGGGAGAGGGGCAGTTGCTCTGTCCAGAGCCTGGCCCCTGTCCCCATTCCCAGGGCACCCAAAGACAGCGCCAAGGACATGGCCCAGTATCGGGTCCACAGGGGCGGCTGCCCACCTGGCTGGCCCGTTCCTCCTCTCCTCTGCCCTGGGGGGCACCCAGGGACAGGGGAAAGCCCTCTGGGGGTCCAGGAGAAGTGAAGATGTTACAGAAACGACAGGCCAGCCAAGAAACAAGCACCACTCGGAGGGTTGGAGTACTCAGATTTATTACGCCGGCGGGCTCAGAGGGGCTTCTGCTCCGAAGCTCTGAGCACCTCCAAGACGTGCGCATGAGGTTTTATAGGGTAAAGTATAGCTTGGGGTGTTCGGCCAATAGGCATGGAACAGCTTTAGCAGCATCATTATCACAAAAGTGGAAGCAGGGAGGCAGCAAACTAACATTCCAAAGCCAGATACATCTCTTTGAAAATCCAGCAGGTTAGCAAAAAACATGAACAGGGAATCAGCAAACCAACACTAATTAACTTAGATTTACAACTTAGCCCAGCAGAACTCTGATCAGTATTCTGATACTTCGATTTGTGAGTTATCTTGTTAGCCCATCCCAGCTTTTCCTTCACAAAGGCCCTGGCTCAGGGGCGCACTCCTCAGAAGACGCAGCTCAGGGTCCAGAGGCAGGTGGGGAAGCAGAGGGAGCTCCTGCAGACTGGAGGGGCTCCAGCCAACCAACCCTCCCTCCCCCCTCCCTCCTCTGACCCCTCTGCCACACTGACGCCCCTCCCTTTGAGGAAGCAACCCCCCAATCTCCAACATCCCCCTCCTGGGTGGGCCAAGCGGCTTGGGGTGGGGGCAGCAGCACCTGCTCTGCCAAACTCCTGCTGGGAAGGCCCCATTTCACAAACCTGTGCTTGGGAACCTCTGAGGGCTGTCCCCTGTCGCCAGCTGTGCCTGAAAGCCTGGGGGCTGGGGCAGAGGTGGAGGCAGGCGGAGGCCGCTCTGCCTTGGTAGGAGGACAGACTGCATCTCCCACTGGCCCCCGGGCTGTCCGTGGGAAGTGGGGCTCACCCCAGCGACCCAGACCAGGCTGCGGGCCCCGGACTGGGGAGCAGGACCCTGCCTGCCACACCGGCTGTGCGCCCACCGGCCGTGCGGGCCTGGCCCCGGGGTCTCCGTGGGGACCCCTCCCCAGCTGGGACCCAGGAGCACGCCGGGAGCAGACTCGGGGCCTCGCTGGTGAGGGCCCTCGGGACCCGGGACCCGGGATCCGGGACGCGAAGGCCCTGGTGGGAGAGGGGCTGGGCTGGGAGGGGAGCTGATGGGAGGCCCGGGTCAAGGCAGAGCCCCCTCGAGCGGAGGGGCAGGGTCGCAGCCCGCAGCACCAGGGTCCCGGCAGACAGCAGGTCCCGAGAAATCATCTTGTAAGTGCGGGTGGGACGGTGGCCTGAGAGAAGGACGAAAGGAGACAGCAGCCCTTGTCCACCCGCAGCCCCGCCTTGGACGCGCAGGGGGCGTGGCCGCGGCAGGCGCGGGGCGGGGCCGTCCGGATGCCTCATTGGTTCATCCTTTCCCAGCCTGTGGGGACCGGCTCCCTGGGGGTGACCGGGCAGGTGGGGGGCGGAAGGAGGGCTCCCACTGATGCCTCTGGAGGAGCGGGGCAGCGGCCTGGAGACCATCTGCGCGTGGTTGTCATTACTATTTTTAAGCCAAGGAAAATCTTGGGGAAACCAGGTGTCCAGGAGAGGAAACCCAGGGCTGTTCTGCTTAAAGAAGCAGGTCTGTGGGCGCCGCTCCACCCTGGCCCACCCCTGGTCACCTGGAAGCCCCCACTTCACAGGCGGGAACCTGGAGGTGGCTGAGGACACGGGCCAGAGCCTGACCCCTACTCCTGACCGGGGTGCCGGTCACAGAACACCGCCCCCACCCCAGGCCCCCGCCACTCCTGTCCTGCAGGTCCCCAAGCCTGTGCTGGAATTTAGGCCAAGGCAACAGGACCCACGCTGAGAGAACAGCCCTCACGCTTCAAGGCCCAGGAAGGGACGTAGGGACAGCTGAGGGCCCGGGCAGATACACTGACCGCCGCCCTGCAGGGCTGGTTCTGAGGCATCAGGAGCTGGACTTGGCCACCCAGCAGAGGAGGGCAGCCACCGTGTCCCCTCAACAAACCTTCTGCTCTAGGCAGGGACTTGGAGACTCCGAGGCCAGCCCAGGCCAACTGACCACATCCACAGGTCTGGACCAAGGATCGCAGGAGTTCCTAAAGTCAGCAGAGGGGGCTGGGCAGGAGCATAGCCCAGGACTCAGGGTGGCACTGATGTGTTGGAGAAGTGGGGCGTGAGAAGGGCTGTGTCCCAGGCTTCGGTTGGGCCCCCGGGACGTGCCCCGCCAAGTGTGGGTCCTAGGCTTCGTGCAGGAAAGAATTCAAGAGGGAGCCACGGTTGAGTGAAGGTAGTTTTATTCACAGAGATACCATGAAAGGCAAGGGACTAGCCAGGAGGTGTGGGGGTTGGGTGCTCAGATTACAAGTAGGTACACACTCCTTAGGCACAGTGCAGGCAAGCTCTGGAGAGACAGGGGCGGCTGCGAGGCGCCATGTTGCTGCTTTTTATGGGCTTGGTGGCTTCATATGCTAATAATTGGAAGGACCAGTCTAGGGGAAGGGGCTGGGATTCCCAGGAAGTTGGCCATTTCCCACTCTTGACCTTTTGTGGCTGACCTCGGGACTGCCATGTCACCTGTGGGCGTGTTATTCCGCATGTTAATATATTATGATGGGCGTATAATGAAGCTCAAGTCCTGCTGGAACTTAAATCTCCCATCATCTTGAGCCTCAAGGCCTGCTGGGGTTGAATCTTTCGCCATTTTGGTGTTAATTACTGTGGCATTCCTTGAATGGCTGTGCCCTGCCCCCTTCCTGTCTCACTGGCAGGTCCTGACCTGGTCTCTTCCGGGGTGGGGGGACCAGGTGGGGGAGGGAGTCAGCTGGCTACAGGGGGCAGGGGCAGTGGCCTCAGCGCAGGGCCTAAGGAGGCAATGAATGGACAGGAGGGGTTCTGGGTCCACACTGTGGAAGGCCCTCTGGCCCGTGGGCAGGTCCACAGCCCCCCATTAGTCAGGTGGGAATGTGGCAGACGCCCTGAGAGCAGAGCAAATCCCGGCTCTGGGGGGACCACAGCGGCGCCGCCCCTTGGAGCTCCCAGGAGGCTCTCAGGTTGGGTAACTTGACCGGGGGTGGGGGGGTGCTCGGCTGAGGGACCCAGGGCTCCCACTCCCCACCACCTGCTCAGAGAGGAGAAGCCTGGCTTGGCTTCAGCCTGGTGGGTCTCCACGGCCCAGCCTTGCTCTCTGCTGTAAAAGGACCAGAGGGTCCCTTCCCCAGAATCCCCGTCCTGGTGGCTCAGCCAGCTCACAGAGCAGCTCTCAAACGCACGTGCCACCGTATCAGGTCCCGCAGCTCAGCCGGCTGCTGCTCAGTGGTCACTTGTTTCTCGCAGCAGGAGCCAGCGTCCTGCCCCCGAGTCTACAGACCAACACCTTTACTGCTCTCTCTGGAGTGAGGCATGTGCCACACACACACACACACAAATGTGCACACATCCACAGCAGCCACACGTGCAAATGTACACAGTGTGCACACGCGTGCTTAATGGCTGCAAAAGGACACAGAGGCCTTTTCAACAGATTCAGGCTCACAGGGCTTCCTGGAAGGGGCCGCCTGCATCCTGATGGCCCGGCCAGGGCTTCACACGTGCCAAGAGCAGGACAGGGCAGGGGGCAGCCTTCCAGGGGAGACCCAGAGATGGTGGTCCCTAGTGGTGGCATTTTGTACACGAGGTTTCCCAAGGCCAGGCCAGCCACATGTGCATGGTGTCCCCCGGATGCCGTGTGCAGAGCCTGCTGACCGAGCCCCACTCGCCCCCCAGGAAGCAGCCACCCAGCCCCTCAGCACCCACGGAAGCACCACCACACGGCATCTCTGACCAGGTTTATTCTGCAAAGCAAAGGACTGAGCAAAGACTCGGAAAATAAATAGCCGCAGAGAGAAAGTCAGCTTAGGGGGCAGGAAGCTCAGAGGGTCAGCGGGAGGGGGATGCACAAGACTGCGGAGAGGCTGAGGGGTGGAGGGGCGGAGGGGCAGAGGGGTGGGGGGGCAGAGTGGTGGAGGGGCGGGGCTCCGGCCCTCCCCGCTCACCTCCTCCCTGGGGCCAGCACCCTGGGGATGGAGCGCCGGGCCCTGTCCCGGGGGGACAGGAGCTCGCACGTGGTGTCCTGGCACCCACAGCTCTCAATGTGGGTGTAGGTGTGGCTGAGGGTGCCACCGCCCGGGCACTGCAGCGCCACCTGCCGCTGGCTGGTGCGCTGCTCCTTGCAGCAGGAGCATCTGTGGTCCAGGGCCTGGGCCTGGGCTGAGTACCTGGGGGAAGGAAGGCCGCAGTGAGGGGCCACTGCCTGCTCCTGCTCGGGCGGCTGCTGCCTCCCCTCCGCGGCCCCTCAGGGCCACTCGCCACGCGGGACTCACATGGCAAAGGTCCCGCAGGACCCGGAGCAATCGTTCATGCTGACCAACTTGGTGCAGCCGTTGTGGGAAATCTCCCTGATGACGGAGACCATGGAGCAGGGGACCCCAGTCTCATTGCGAGGGATGCCTGCGGGGAGGGGCCGAGGCTCAGGGTGGGGGCTCCACCTTCCGGAGCCCTGGGCTCTCCCTGGCCACTTCCTCTGCCCTCCCCAAGCGCCCCACCTCCCTGCCCTGAAGCAAGCTGCGTTCTGTCCTGTTCCTCCCTGGGAAGGGATTCAGGCTTCCTGGGCGCCCCAGGTGATGACCTCAAACTCAGCGTCCAGCCAGAGTGTCACAGAGGGGACGGAGCTCACGGAGTACCATCCCCTTGTTCCTCAAGGGGGCCCAGGGAGCCCCCTGCCCAGCCCAACCCCTGACCCGGGAGCGCCGCCCCCTGGCCTGTACTCACACTTCCTACAGCAGCCATTGGACATGAGACTGATGGAGCCCTGGAGGGGAGGGGAATGAGTTGAGACCCCCAGGTCCCCCAACAGTGAGATCCCCTTCTTGTGACGGGGATGGGGAGGGGCAGCTCCTGCAGAAGGGGCCCAGAGCAGAGCCTCCCAGGGCAGCTGCAACCCAGCCCTCCGGGAAGATCGAGGCCCCACGCTCCTGCAGAGACCGGCCGGCTCACCGGGAGGCAGGTGCTGGGATCAAAGTCGGGGCAGGTGATCTTGGAGACGGACGAGATGAGCTGGTTGTGTAACTTCACGCAGCTGAAGAGGGTACAGTTGTCCAGGGGGTCATTCTTCATGTCACCGGGCTGTGGGGCAGAGAGAGGCTGGGTGAGGCTGGCGGGAGCACCACCCCGACACCTGGCAGCTCCCCGACCACCCTGCCAAGTGCGGCTTCTGGGACAGGAGGTCCAGCCCACAGGCCCAGAACCACCGGGCAGGTAACGCCCTGGAGGGACGCACGGACAGCCACCACCTGTAGTCCACCCACGTGTCCACATTCTAAACCCCACAACCTGCACAGGTGACTTTATTTGGAAAAGGTGCCTTGCAGACGTGACTCAGTTACGGATCTCGAGACAAGGTCACCCTGGATAACCCAGTGGGCGGGGGGCAAAGCCCTAGGACCGCTGTCCCGAGGAGAGACAGGGCACCGGACAGCCGGGCGGCGCCGGGAGGGCCAGCCTCGCCCTGGGGCAGGAGGGGCGAGCGCACCTTCAGAACGAGGTGCTGGTCGCTGGGCTGCTCGATGATGCAGTGCGTCTGCTGACACTTCTTGCAGCACTCCCCGGGGACGTCCACCAGCTCGAAGCCCTGCAGGGCACCCACGGGCCGATTGGCATCAAGAGAGAAGTGCTCCGAGGGACCGACCGTGGGCGGCAGCACACTCGGCCGGGACAGGGGTGCTTACGGGGTTGCAGGAGGTGTTGCAGGGCACATGGCTGCAGGAGATGGTGTTGAGCTGCGTGGCGCTGTCCCTGCTGGTGGTGCACACGCAATTCTGGCACTTGGAGGAATAGACTGGAGAACCGGGCTTCGGGCACAGGGAAGGGCGGGTGAGGGGGGCCGCCGTGGCACCTTTCACCCTCCTCCCGGACAGACGTCGGCCCCCCACTAACCAGGAGAGGGCTGGGCACCCTGGTGCAGGCACACCACGGAGCCCCCGGAGCAAGCCCCTCCCGGGCCCCCAGCCACCCGACAGCCTGCTGAGACCCCACTCCCAAGCCCCATCTGCACCCCGCCCTCGCCCTGCAGCCAGCCAGGGCTCACCTGGTACTCAGCGTTCTCCACGACACACACGCCCTTGGGCACTTGGGACAAAGAACAACGGGGCGAGGGTCAGACTGTCGTCCTGACCCGGCGGCGGACGCACAGCCGGTGGACACGCGAGGGGCAGGGTGGCTGTGTCCACCATGAGGAATCTGAGCCCCCAGGTGGGAGCCCCTCCCCCCAACCCACACTCCCAGCACCGCCCAGCCCCGGGGAGGGAGCCGGCGCCCACTGCTCGGCCTCCCTGGCCCCAGCACACCTACCACACGAGTGCAAGGGGCAGCATCTCCCGGGGACCATCTCTCTCTTCACTTCAAACCCCAGCGGGCACAGCAGGGGCTTCTCCCTGCACAGGCTGGCGTTGCACTCTGAAGAGCGGCGGAGACGCGCCTGTGAGCACGGCTCCTCCAGGCCGAGCCCCCAAGCCGGGCCCTGCAGCAGGACCCCCTCCAGCCCTGGGCACACGGCCTCCTCAAGCCCTACTGTCCCGGGGACGCGCCCTGTGGCCCCAGCCTCCAACGGGCCCCAAAGTCAGGGCTCCTGGCTCAGCCAGGAGGTGAAACCATGTAGCGGGGACACGCTCGGGGACTCTGGGGGCCCAGGAGGGGACGGCCTGTGGCCCAGGCCACTCCCTGCCCCTGGGGTGCCTTACTGCAGGAGGTGATGCTGCAGCAGGGATAGGTGGGGTCCACCTCGGTGACCAGGTAGGTGCCGTCCTCCCCGCACTCGGGGCGGGGGTCCTGGCTGCACGCCCTGGGCTGACAGCTGATGCCGCTGCCCCCCTCCAGGCAGATGCAGTCCTTGCAGTCGAACTGGAAGTGCTCCCCAAACTGCAGGGAGGAAGGGGTGAGCGGGGAGGGAGGGGGCGCCAGCACACCTGGCCCCGGGCCTCGACCTCCGTGCAGCTGGTCTGGGGTCCCCGGGAGAGAAGGCCCCACGCCTGGAAGCCCACCGAGCTGCCTGCGGGAAGCCTGTGCCCTCCCCGCGCCCCCTCCCCACCCCTGCGCCCCCTCCCCCCGCACCCCCACCCCACCCCAGCCCCAACTCCCCGTCCCCCTCCCACCGCCTCCCTGCCTAGGCACCTGCCACCTCAAGCCCTCAGGGCAGGTTCTGGGCCAGGACAGGGGCTCCCCTCAGGGCAGGTCACTGAGACCACAACCTTGACCTGCTCACCACCATCCCCCTACACAGCTGGCACCCGGCAGAAACCACGTGTGCCTGCGGGGCTCGAGCAGACTAGAGCTCAAGAATCAGCCGCGTGCAGGGGACGCGCACAGCGCTGCAGTGGCCAAGACGCCGCCTCCGCAGGTGTGCACACCAACAAAGGACAAGAGGGCGGAGGCGCGGAGCGGGGGGTGGACGCGGGGCTGGGTGGACCGGGGAGGCGTGCGGGGGTGGCTACCCCTCCTAGCCCAGCCGTCCGGGACTTAAACGACTCAGAACTCAGTCTTTGAGGGTCCCCGCCTCTCATGTCCAGCCCTTCCTACACCCCAAAATTCGGCCTTTGTGGCAGAAGGCGGCCCCGGCACCCAGGGGTTGGCTTACCTCTCTGGGCACGTTGTCGGGCCCCACGCAGCCTAGGAAGGAGAGGCAGCAGCCGCTGTGAGCACAGCCCTGGTGCGGCACGGGCAGGGCTCAGCCTCAGCGGGGGCGGGGGGCACCGGGGGGCAGCCTACCACACGAGTCCACGCAGACGTCGAAGCCGGGGGCGAAGTTCACCGTGCCCTCGGGACAGAAGCAGCCTTCCACCAGCTGGGTGCTGTTCTCCTGGGAAGGGCTGGGGGCGGGAGGGCGCGATGAGATGGGCGGTGGGGACAGGCCGGAACTCCAGGCCCAGACGGAGCCACCCAGAAGCACCACCAGAGGGGAGAGGCTGCCCTCCCGGCGCCTCCACGGGCGCCTCACCTGGACTGACAGGTGGGCTCTTCTGCGGGACCACAGGCCCGGTACTCCCGATGAGCCGGGCACTTCACCGCTGCGGGAGAAGGCAGGCGTCCGAGGGGCCAGAGTCAGAGGGAACAGCCTGGATCCGCCCCGCAAGTGACTGTCCTGCCCAGCCCCTGCCAGGAAGGACCCCATCCTCCCACCCAGGCTGAGGGTGGCCAGGTGCCCGGTGCTGCCCGACCCAGACCCCCACGCCGTCCTCAGCCCAGCCGTGCTCAGCAAAGCTGGTCTCTGTGTGTGCCAGGCCGCCCCACCCCAGTCTGGCTTCAGGCAGAGCCCTGAGAGCCCCCTGGCCTGCAGGACCCCAGCCTGGGCGGGGCGGGCGGGGCAGGCGGGCACTCACGGCAGGCCCCGCGGGTGTGGTTCCGCCAGTCGACACAGATGCCCTCCTGGGCACACAGGGCGGCGTAGGTCTGCAGGCTGGCACACTCCAGGCCCGAGTCGGTCACCAAGCAGCTGTCGAACACGCAGGCGTCGTAGTAGTGCTGCGGGGGCACCAGGGCGTGGCACTGTGCGAACAGGCTGTGGGGTGGGGCCTGTCAGGGTCTGCATGGGGCCCCGCCTCTCCCACACTCCCCCTGACCCCCACCTCCGCCCGGGCTGCCCTCCTGGAGCCGAGCTCAGGTTGCATCCAACCAGACAGACACAAGCCAGCTGACGGTGGAAGCAGAGGGAGCCGGGCAGGCCCTGGGGGAGGGGGGCCCTCGCTGTGGCCCGAGGACGAGGCCTCGGGCAATCTGGCTTCCGGAGATGGAAGTCCTGCATCTCCATGTTCGCTGGGTGCCAAGATGCCCCCTCCCGCAACACTGCGAGGGCCTCCCAGCCCCATGACGCACACCCCCGGGGGCCAGGCGCTCGCTCTATGAGGCCAGCTCTGGGAGCACCCCTTGTCGGTCTAAGCCCACATCTGCCTCCCTTTATAGGTACCCGATGCTGCTCTGCCCCGTCAACTGGTCTACCCCAGGCTGCAAGCTCAGAGGCCCCTGCACGATCCAGGAGGCAGGTGAGGTTCGTGGGGTTGCAAAGGGCACACGGATGTCAAACAAGGCCACTCGGCCCTGTGGAAACCTGGAGCCGGAGTACTGGGCCCCTCTGTGAACCGGCACCTGCTCGTGGTGCCCTGACACCTTCTGCCTTCCCAGCCCCACACTCGGCCCCTGCCACCTCCTCTCTGCCCATGAGGTGGGGTCACAGAGCGGGGAGGCTGCGCTCGGGGAGCCTGCAGCCCACGAGTGGCCGAGGCGGCAGCCGGCCGGGGGTCAGGGTCACCTGTCCTTGATGAGCTCGCAGAGAGGAGACGCGCAGGCCTTGCTCCCGGCAGTGCTGCCCGCAGACGGCGAGGTGGCCGGGCGCTGGGTGGTGAAGCTGGTGTGGGGACATTGCGGCTTGGAGGGGTCGTTCACCGCCCACTGGTCAGCCGCCACCTCACAGTTGTCGACGACCTCCCCGCTGGGCAGCACGCAGTCGTCCACGGTGGTGTTGGTGCACGTGCCTGGGTGGGGGAGAAGGTCCCCGTGTGCCCGGGCCCGCCCAGTCCGTCCAGCAGACCCAGCAAGCCGCTGAGACCCCGCCCCTCCTCCCGCCCAGGTTCCCTGGTGCCCAGCTGCCCAGGGCCCAGGGCACAGGCTAGAGTGCACTCCTGCTGGCTTCCCGCCGGGCCCAAACCCGGGAGGATGGCTGCGGGGACCCTGAGCAGAGCAGAGAACCACAGCGGGGCTGGCGGGGCCCACAGACAGCCTCTGCCCAGCCGCCCTCCCCAGCGCAGGGCACGGGGGCCGAGGTCAAGGGCTCACCACACTGGCCCTTTGTGTTGTTCCCGAACAGGCGGTAGGGCAGCCGGATGGAGAAGGCGAGGCCGTTGTAGGAGACGAGGGCGCCCAGCTCGGGGATGGCCACCACGAGGTTGATGCCCGACTCGTACACCTGCAGCCCGTACTTCTTGTAGGGCAGCGCCACGGCCTGCCTGTTCACCTGCACCTGTGGCCGACACACCGGGTCAGGGAGGGCCGGCGGGAGCCTCGTGGGTCTGACCGGAGCGCGCGGTGCCTTTGGAAAGCACCCGGGTCCCCCCACCCTCACACTGTGCCCGCGCCCCTCCGCCTTCCCTCTTCCTTCCCACCGCATTGGGCTGGATCCTCGTCCTGACTAGTCCCAGGGGCCAGGTAGCCAGGGCGCTGTCCTCTGAGCCCCCGGACACCTGGAGGACCCCGTGCAGGGGGCAGGGCTCCCCACGCCATGGGAAATGACAACTCCACGTGGGGCGCACAGAGCCCCTGCCCTCGGGGAGGGGGCTTCTGCCACACAGACCTGTGCCCAGGGTGCCTGGCAGGAGCAGGGGTGGGGGGTCACGGGGTCCCTCAATGCCCCGGAGGGCCTGTGAGGAGAGCTGACATGTCCGCCTAGCGCTGCCCCCGCGCAGCCCTGGGGCAAGGCCCCCCCCAGCGAGGGAGCTGACACCGGCCCTACCAGCCCGCCCCATTCGGACGACAGATCCCGCCGTCCACCTACCTGCACCGTCATGGGCGCCATCTGCACGGTCTCGAGCCGCACCTCCTGCGTCTCGTGGCGCACGATGAGCGTGCGGGGGCAGGACACCCGGTCGCGGGGGTCGCAGTGGTAGTTGTCGACGTAGACCCCGAAGCCGTCCACGGTGGGCACGGCCTCCTCCACCAGCACGTACGTGCACGCACCCTGGTGGCTGTAGTACAGCCCGTCGAAGGTGACGTAGTGCGGGTCCCCCCAGCCGGTGCAGTAGCCTGCGGAGCGGCCGAGGTGGGCCGGCGCCCAGCCCCGGGGGCGGGGACGGGACACAGTCAGGGGACAAGGCACAAGGGGGGAGAGCAAGTGGAAACGGAGGAAGGCCCCAAAGCCTGCTGCCCGGGGTGCGTGGGGCATCAGGGCCCCACGAGTGCGTCCCCTCTGAAGGGCAGGGCTGCCTTCACTCCCAACCCCAGCTGCCCCAGGCCGCAGCCCCTCTAGGTGGCCGCGCCCCACCAGGCAAACCCCTCCCTCTCCCGGACCCCTGCCTGAGGAGGGGAGTAAGCTGGAGGCGACTCAAGTCCCTCCGGACGTGTGCCCGGCCCTCAGCCATCAGAGCCAGCCTGTCCCACCTGCGGACTGCACCCCGCCCCCCAGCACACACACAGAAGGGAGCCGGCGGGGAGGGGCTTACAGTCGCACTCCCAGTGCCAGCAGCACCCGTCCGGGTCCTTGACGCGCACGGGCGTGAGGCCGTTGGAGCAGGTGGGCATCGGGGGGGGGTCGCACTCCACCTCCACCAGCTCCACGGTGCTGTCGTGCTTGCAGACGGCCATCGTGCAGTTACACAGCCACCAGGTCTCGTTCTCCTGCGGGCCGCCCGGGCACAGGGTCAGCCGGGCCCAGTCTGCAGCCCGGCCCCAGAGGAGGGCCGCCAGCACCTCCCCACGGCAAGGGGGACGTGGTGGGGACGTGGTGGGGACGCGGGAGGGCTCCGGCAGACCCTGTGCCCTGACTGCAGAGGGTGCGGGGCACAGGGGGCAGGGTGCCCTGTGTGACCAGCAGGAAGGCAGCGCCTGGGGCTTTGCGAGCCCAGGTGGTGGGTGCACGCGCCCGGTGCTTGGGGAGAAAGCTGCGAAGAACGCACGGACCTTCCTGGGAGGGTTGAAGTCCAGGCACCCGCGGGTCAGGGTGGTCGACACACTTGATGCTGTGGATGATGGGGCCGTGGTGGTGGTGGTGGGTGGGCTGAGCGTTGTAGACGGTGTTGACGGGCACGAAAAGTTGAGGAACTCGAGTTCGCAAGACTTCAAGCAGTACGCGTAATGGCACATGCCTCCTTCGGTAACGTTGTATCTCACTTCGCCTGCAAGGGAGAGACCAGTGCTACACCACCCACACAGGGCGGCCACCAGAGGACACAGGGAGGTCCCCTGGTGTCCACGAGAGGACAGCCCACGCCACACTTTCCCAACAGCCAAGCTGCAGCGTGTGGGGCCTCTTCCCCAGCACGATTCCCCAGAGCACGAGCACAGCAGGCGCGAAAACAACGTGTGCAGCCAGGGAACCGGGCGACAAGCCTGGGGACACACCTGGGATGAGGTATTCTCCATTCAACTCGCAGCATGGCACTATGGTGCTGACAACTGGGCCGGTTATGGTGGTGCTGTGGGAGGACATAATCGGGGTCTGCGTAGGGGTGGTCGTGCTGGTCGTTGAGGTCCCTGTGGTGGTGGTCGAGCTGGGGGATATGGTCTCCACGGTGATGGTACTGCGCGGGGTTCTCGTCTCGGTGGTGGTGGAGGTAGAAGTTGCAGTCTGTGTTGAGGTGGTGAGTGTTGGGGTTGGGGTCACTGTGGAGGTGGTGGTGGGTGTCGGAGTAGGAGTCCCTGTGGAGGTGGTGCTGCTGGTGGGTGTTGGGGTTGTGGTCTCCGTGCTGCTGGTCATGCTGGGGGTTGTGGTCCCCGTGTTGGTGGTCGTGCTGGGGGTTGTGGTCTCCGTGGTGCTGGGCGTGCTGGGGGTTGTGGTCTCCGTGCTGGTGCTTGTGCTGGGGGTGGTGGTCTCCGTGCTGGTGGTCGTGCCGGGGGTTGTGGTCTCCGTGCTGGTGGTCGTGCTGGGGGTTGTGGTCTCCGTGGTGGTGGTGGTGCTGGGGGTTGACGACTCGGTGGTGGTGGAGGTCGAAGTTGGAGGCTCTGTTGAGGTGGTGAGTGTTGGGGTTGGGGTCTCCGTGGTGGTGGTGGTGCTGGGGGTTGTGGTCTCCATGGTGGTGGTCGTGCTGGGGGTTGTGGTCTCCGTGGTGGTGGTTGTGCTGGGGGTTGTGGTCTCCGTAGTGATGGTAGTGCTGGGGGTTGTGGTCTCCGTGGTGGTGGTCGTGCTGGGGGTTGTGGTCCCCGTGTTGGTGGTCGTGCTGGGGGTTGTGGTCTCCGTGGTGGTGATCGTGCTGGGGGTTGTGGTCTCCGTGGTGGTGGTTGTGCTGGGGGTTGTGGTCTCCGTGGTGGTGGTAGTGCTGGGGGTTGTGGTCTCTGTGGTGGTGGTCGTGCTGTGGGTTGTGGTCTCTGTGCTGTTGGAGGTCGAACTTGGAGGCTCTGTTGAGGTGGTGAGTGTTGGGGTTGGGGTCACTGTGGAGGTGGTGGTGGGTGTCGGAGTAGGAGTCCCTGTGGAGGTGGTGCTGCTGGTGGGTGTTGGGGTTGTGGTCTCCGTGCTGCTGGTCGTGCTGGGGGTTGTGGTTCCCGTGTTGGTTGTCGTGCTGGGGGTTGTTGTCTCCGTGGTGGTGGTCGTGCTGGGGGTTGTGGTCTCCGTGGTGGTGGTCGTGCTGGGGGTTGTGGTCTCCGTGCTGGTGCTTGTCCTGGCGGTGGTGGTCTCCGTGCTGGTGGTCGTGCCGGGGGTTGTGGTCTCCGTGCTGGTGCTTGTGCTGGGGGTTGTGGTCTCCGTGGTGGTGGTCGTGCTGGGGGTTGTGGTCTCAGTGCTGGTGGTCGTGCTGGGGGTTGTGGTCTCCGTGGTGGTGGTGGTGCTGGGGGTTGTGGTCTCCGTAGTGATGGTAGTGCTGGGGGTTGTGGTCTCCGTGCTGGTGGTCATGCTGGGGGTTGTGGTCCCCGTGTTGGTGGTCGTGCTGGGGGTTGTGGTCTCCATGGTGGTGATCGTGTTGGGGGTTGTGGTCTCAGTGCTGGTGGTCGTGCTGGGGGTTGTGGTCTCCGTGCTGGTGCTTGTGCCGGGGGTGGTGGTCTCCGTGCTGGTGGTCGTGCCGGGGGTTGTGGTCTCCGTGCTGGTGGTCGTGCTGGGGGTTGTGGTCTCCGTGGTGGTGGTCGTGTTGGGGGTTGTGGTCTCAGTGCTGGTGGTCGTGCTGGGGGTTGTGGTCTCCGTGGTGGTGGTTGTGCTGGGGGTTGTGGTCTCCGTAGTGATGGTAGTGCTGGGGGTTGTGGTCTCCGTGCTGGTGGTCGTGCTGGGAGTTGTGGTCTCCGTGGTGGTGGCGGTCGAACTTGGAGGCTCTGTTGTGGTGGTGAGTGTTGGGGTTGGGGTCACTGTGGAGGTGGTGGTGGGTTTCAGAGTAGCAGTCCCTGTGGAGGTGGTGCTGATGGTGGGTGTAGGAGTTGTGGACTCCGTGGTGGTGGTTGTGGTGGGGGTTGTGGTCTCCGTGGTGGTGGACTTCGAAGTTGGAGGCTCTGTTGTGGTGGTGAGTGTTGAGCTTGCGGTCACTGTGGAGGTGTTGGTGGATGTCGGAGTAGGAGTCCCTGTAGAGGTGGTGCCTAAGATAGTCGATGCAGTTGTGGACTCCATGATCATGGCTGTGCTGGGGGTTGTGGTCCCAGTGCTGGTGGAGGTCGAAGTTGGAGGCTCTGTTGTGGTGGTGAGTGTTGGGGTTGAGGTCACTGTGGAACTTGTGGTGGCTGTTGGAGTAGGAGTCCCTGTGGAGGTGGTGCTGATGGTGGGTGTTGGAGTTGTGGACTCCGTGGTGGTGGTTGTGCTGGGGGTTGTGGTCTCCGTGGTGGTGGAGGTCGAAGTTGGAGGCTCTGTTGACGTGGTGAGTGTTGGGGTTGGGGTCACTGTGGAGGTGGTGGTGGGTGTCGGAGTAGGAGTCCCTGTGGAGGTGGTGCTGATGGTGGGTGTTGGACTTGTGGACTCCGTGGTGGTGGTTGTGGTGGGGGTTGTGGTCTCCGTGGTGGTGGAGGTCGAAGTTGGAGGCTCTGTTGAGGTGGTGAGTGTTTGGTTTTGGGTCACTGTGGAGGTGGTGGTGGGTGTCGGAGTAGGAGTCCCTGTAGAGGTGGTGCTGATGGTGGGTGTAGGAGTTGTGGACTCCGTGGTGGTGGTTGTGGTGGGGGTTGTGGTCTCCGTGGTGGTGGACTTCGAAGTTGGAGGCTCTGTTGAGGTGGTGAGTGTTGGGGTTGGGGTCACTGTGGAGGTGGTGGTGGGTGTCGGAGTAGGAGTCCCTGTGGAGGTGGTGCTGCTGGTGGGTGTAGGAGTTGTGGACTCCGTGGTGGTGGTTGTGGTGGGGGATGTGGTCTCCGTGGTGGTGGAGGTCGAAGTTGGAGGCTCTGTTGTGGTGGTGAGTGTTGGGGTTGGGGTCACTGTGGAGGTGGTGGTGGGTGTCGGAGTAGGAGTCCCTGTGGAGGTGGTGCTGATGGTGGGTGTTGGAGTTGTGGACTCTGTGGTGGTGGTTGTGGTGGGGGTTGTGGTCTCCGTGGTGGTGGAGGTCGAAGTTGGAGGCTCTGTTGAGGTGGTGAGTGTTTGGTTTTGGCTCACTGTGGAGGTGGTGGTGGGTGTCGGAGTAGGAGTCCCTGTGGAGGTGGTGCTGATGGTGGGTGTTGGAGTTGTGGACTCTGTGGTGGTGGTTGTGGTGGGGGTTGTGGTCTCCGTGGTGGTGGAGGTCGAAGTTGGATGCTCTGTTGAGGTGGTGAGTGTTGGGGTTGGGGTCACTGTGGAGGTGGTATTGGGTGTCGGACTAGGAGTCCCTGTGGAGGTTCTGCTGATGGTCGGTGTTGGGGTTGGCGTCATGGTGGTGGTCGGGGTGCATGGACCCCCGTCCGTTTCCTCGCAGCAATAGACTCGGATCTCGTAGTCATAGCAGACTGCAAAAGGTCCCTTTCCAAACTGGTCTTCATTCTTGCAAATGAACCCAAAGGAGACATTGCACTGTGCCTCCTGGCCCAGCTCCCCCCAGCTGAGTTGGGGTTCCGTGGCTGACCGGCACTCGATGTCCTGGGGGGCCATGCAGACGTGGTCGAATGTCTCCCAGTCTCCATCGTCACTGCTGCCGCTGGGGTGATGCCCGTTGATCCAGTCCGACCAGCAGCAACACCCTGAGAAAGCAAGTTGCGGGGTGGTTATCCAGGCCTGGGAGACACCTTTCAGGAGGTCGGCGGACTTGGGGAACTCTGACACCCCCACGACCGGCTGTCACCATCATTGTTTCGAACCCAGCGTAGGCTCAGAGAGGTTACAACTTAGACCTAAACGCCCATCCTCCTTTTGCAAGTGAACACACGAGGCCTAGAGGGAAGCAGGCCTGGGTGCCACACCAGTGACTGACCCGGGCCTCAGAGCCCTGGCCCAGTGCCCTTCACTGGCTCCCTCACATCTTACACCAAACAAAGAAATAAGGAAAGGGCCACCCTGTCCAGTGAGGAAGCACGCCGGCAGGGGCTTCGTCGTCACTCTCCGCCAGCAGTGTTTCCCGCAGAGCTGGTCACAGTGCCCTGCATGAGTCCCTGGGCTCAGCAAGTTAGGGATCAAGTCACCAAACTACACCATCTCTGGTCCACTAACTGGTGTCCGGCCGGCCCCGCCCACATCTGGGGCGCCTCGCCCCGTCAGAAGTGCCGCCAGTCTGACTTACTCGGAGGCGCTGAAGAGGAAGATGACACTGCAGTCACACGGGGGAGGGGGAGAGGATATCATGATACAGTTGGAGATGCTTAAAGTCTTTCCATTTTACAAGTTCTGTTCTCCGGGTCTCTCGTGCCCTGGTGGCTGCGTTCAGCGGTAGCTACGATTTCAGCCCGAGCAAACGCAGAGGGACCTAAGGGCATCTGTCTGCTTCCTCTGACCCTAGGGATGGTTTCTTGCCGGTCTGGGGACATGTCGCCCTAACTGGGGTCTGGGCTCGGGGATGGGGTCGTGAGGCTGGGGGGCGCCAGGGGACATTCCCTGAGTTGACCATCGCACCATAAGCAGACATGGGGGCGGCCTAGAAGGGCTGACCCTGCTGGGCTCAGGGGAGGCAGGAGCCCCAGGAGGTAAGGGGTGGACGGACTCAGGGTCTTACCTGGGCTGGAGGTGGTGGAGGGGGTGGTGCTGGTGGCCGTGGAGGGGGTGGTGCTGGTGGTGGTGACAGGGGTGATGGTGGTGGTGCTGGTGGTGAAACGGGTGGTGGTAGATGTTGAGGGAGATGAGGGTGGCGTGGTGGACCTGCAGATGTTCAAGTGCTTCTCTATCGTCCCGTTGGGGCCACACAACTCCCAGTAGCACAGAGGGCCGATCTCGGTGTAGTTGAGAATCTTCCCTGGGGGAGGCCAAGGTCAGCACATCAGGAACGAGACAGAATCACAAGACCCCCTTGGTCTGTCCCAGTAGGAGGAAGACTGGGTTTCCCCCACCTCCATCCACCAGCAGACCCGCGCCCATTGGGACTCTGTTCCCAGAGCCCTAAGAGCTCCCCAGCAGGACACAGAAGCTGGGTCCCAGAAGGGGCATTGTCTCCCTGGCAGGAGAAACACAAACTGTCAGGTCATTCCTAAGGGGTGCTGCAAATCAGAGGCACATCTGAGCTGGGAGGGCCCCAGGGAATCCACAGGGAGGGGGAGGGGAGGACGGGCAGGAGGAGGTGGGAGAGGGGTGCGGCAGAAGGGAGGAGGGAGGGGAGGGAGACTGAGCCCACCTGGGCCCGGCCAGAGAGTCCAAGGGCAACCTGTGGGCTCTCCTGGGCAGCCGCGCCCAGTGCTTCAAGGCAGAGGGCAACTCACCTTCTTCCAGCCGGCAGACAACTTTCGAGGACTTGGTACACTCACTGGAAAGCAAGTGCAAAAGCTGCAGGCCCGGGAAAAGCTGGCCCCTCCCAGCCAGCCTCGGCCTTCCCTGCCCAAGCCCCGTGTCTGGCCCAAAGCCCCAGGGCACAGCCCTGACCAAAGGCCCGCTCCAGGAGCCCCCATCTGGGTTCCCACGGAGTGTGCAGGAGGTGAGGGGGTGAGAAAGCACGAGGCACGGCTCTCCCCGAGAAGGGGGCTGTGTCCCGCCCCCCGGTTCCTGTGTGCAGACATGCACCTGCGCACCCACAGGTCAGCACGTGCGCCGCGTGTGCTTGTGTGTAGCCCCGTGTCCACGTGTGACCGTGAACATCGTGTGCCACTGTGTGTGTGCGTATGCAGATGCAGCTGTGCGTGTGCACTGCCCTCCCCCAGACCCCCTGCGATGTGAGCTTACGTACCAAGACCGGCAGGGCTTCTCCGTGGGCACGGACACTCCCGGTCGGTAGCGAATGTCCTCGATGTAGCAGCCGCATTCGTCCCCTCTGACACACTTCTTCAGGTCCTCGTCATAGATGGGCCTGTTCTTGGGGCACCGGGGGTAGCAGCCTGGTGGGCAGAGGGCTGTACTTAGACCACCAGAGAGGACCCCCTGTCCACCAGACCCGCGGTCTTCCTCAGCCTGGCCGGTCCACCCCTCCAAGATGTTCCTCCGGGAAGGCCAGGGCCTGGAAAGGCAGGGGCCTGGCTCCCTCCTCTGGGGTCCTGACACTGCCACTCAGCCAGCCAAAGGGCCAGTAGGCCCCGCCCACCCGCTGATGGACACCCAGGCCCCGCCCCCTGCTGATGGACAGCCAGGCCCTGCCCATCCCAAGGAAGGGGGCAGGCCGGGCACCTCCCAGGGGTAGGATGCTTCCTCCCAGGTCCTCTGCTGGCTCACTCCTGCATGTCCCTAGTGCTCAGCTAGTCCTCAGCTCAAAGGCCCTGCACAGGCCTCCCCAGCCCACCACCTAAAATGCTGCGCCCTTGTCCTGCACTGGCCCCCCCACCCACAGACGCCTCCCCTCCTGACCACACGCGCTGAGGTAGCGCTTCTTTTCTGCCTCTCGCCTCGAGAGCAGTCTCAGCTCAGGCTCCAAGGCCACCGTCTGATGAACAGACTCTGCAGCTGGGTGAGCCTGGCTCAGCCTGCAGCTCGGGGTCCCCGGCCCCCACACAGCCTGTGTCGGGGTGACCCCGGGCGTCCCCAGACGCCGCCGACCCCGCCTCCCCGGGAGGCCCCTCACCCTCCAGGTAGGACACGGAGATGTTGGAGTGGATGCCGCTGAGGCTCCTGCAGGTCTCGAAGCTGCGGTTCCCGCACGGCTCGTAGTGCCACTCACACTCGTGCGGGGGGTTGTAGTAGTCACAGAAGACGGCTGGGGGGCAGGGCTGGGGTCAGCCTCAGCGAGCCCGGAGGCCGGTGAGGGCGACCCGCAGGTGGCCCAGGGGGCCCACAGGCGCTTGCATCCTCGGGAGGGGGCAGGGACGGAGGGGCCCACATACACCCCATCCCCCACAGGCGCTGCCCCGCCCGGTGCAGCAGCCCCCAGCTCGCCCGCTGGCGCCCACACCCAGGACGGGTAGGCACTCACGGCACAGCTCCGGCGTCCTCCAGGTCACGCAGGCCCCCTCCTTGGTGCACTCCTGGGCGTAGGAGGCCACGGCGGAGCAGAAGCACTCACAGTCCCCGCCGGTGTCGCAGGAGCACGAGTCGTGGACGCAGGCCTCGTAGAAGGGCTTGGGGTCCACCTGAGGGAACAGCCTCCGTGGGGCCCGGCTCTATACTGCCCGCCCGAGGAGCTCAGGACCCCGAGGTTCCTGGGCCGGGGCACGCTCGCCCAGCGCTAGTCCCCCAGGGCTCCCGTGGGGCTGGCGGGAGAGGCCGAGAGGGCTGGCCGACCCGCCCCTGCACCGACGCCTGCAGCTGAGGGCCGACTGGGCCTTCGGGGATTGTGAGCTTTCTCCCTCCCGGGAAGGCACAGGAGCCTGGGGCTCCAGCCACGGGTGCTGGAGAGAGGGCTGCACCTCGGGATGTGTGTCCTAGAGACACAGCCGCTGGAGCGGAAGCTGGAGGACAGGTGCCCCGCAGCGACTGGACAAGGCCCTTGGCCACGCCCCTCCACGCCCACCGTTACCAGACCACGCCCACACACCACCAGGTCACGCATCCACTTGCCCACACATACCCGGCCACGCCCACTCCAGCCGCCCAGGCCTCACCAGGCCACTCTTACTCCCGCCCACACCCCGCCAGGCCACGCCCTGTCCACCTGCCCATACCTCACCAGGCCACGCCTACTCTCGCCCACATCCCACCAGGCCACGCCTACTCCACTAGCCCTTGTGTCACCAGGCCACGGCTACTCCTGACAACACCCCGCCAGGCCACGCCTACTCGGCAGGCCCACACCTCACCAGACCACGCCTACTCCACAGGCTCACAACTCACCAGGCCACGCCTGCTCCCGCCCACACACCTCGCCAGGCCACGCCTCCTCCCGCCCACACCTCACCATGCCTCGCCTACTCCGGCCCAAACACCTCGCCAGGCCACGCCCACTCACGCCCACACCCCGCAGGGCCCCGCCCACTCCCCGCCCACCTTGCTGTGGCAGGTCCTGAAGACCCAGCTCTTGATGATGCTGCACTGCTTCTCAGCCCAGGAGCGGCGGTGCCAGTTCAGGGTGCACGGCTCGGGGGTGCTGCTCACGTCCGGGCAGGTGGAGGCCTCCTTCCAGCTGTTCCCGAAGTCCAGCTCGCTCTCCACCACCATGCGGTCCCGCGTGGTGAAGTCGTTGCTGGACCGCTGGTCGAAGTTCCCGCACAAGCCGCACACGGTGCCCTGCAGAGACCAGCCGGCCAGGGCTTGGCCAGGGGCCCCAGGAAGGGAGGGGCCCGAGGAAGGGAGGGCCCCCGGGGGCAGGCAGGCGGGGGGAGACAGGGCGGGCAGGGCGGCGGCTCACCTTGTAGGAGGGAGCCAGCTTGATGAAGATGGTGGTCCTCTTGTCCCAGATGACGATGACGCCAGTGCTGGCCTCCACCACCAGGTACTGGCCCACCTCCCGCGTGGTGTAGGCCACGTGGTGGCCCACGTCCAGCGGGATCACTGTGCAGTGTCTGTCCTCCAGCTTCAGCTCCGTCCTCTGTGCACAGAGGAAAGCCCGGTCACCGGCCAGGCGGGAAGGCCCCCCGGGAGCCAGCGTCCTCAGTCAGGGGCAGGCAGCACTCACCCCCAGGAAGATCTTGATGGACTTCGAGCAGGTGACGCCCGTGGTGCCGCAGGGCACGTTCTCGGTGACAATGCTGAAGGAGCCCAGCGAGGAGTTCTGGCCACAGTAGTCCTGGGGGCCCAGGGGCACCTGAGCCAGGCCGGCCCGGCCGCTGGGCCTGGACGAGCCTCAGCCCCTCCCACGTTGAGGGGGGCCTCAGCCAGCCCCCACACACGCCCCGCCTTCCCTGTGCCCCCACAGCCCCCTCCAACCCGCAGGAGGGTCCTGGAACCCGAGGGCCAGGGAGGGGCTCCGCTCCCACCCCTGAGCCCCTCCCCTCGGAGCCCCCTTGCTGGGCCGGGACCAGCTCAGAGTCAGGACAGCAGGGACCACGGAGCGGAGGCAGGCCCTGGCCGCACTCTACGCCTCACCTGGACTGCCACGTAGGAGCAGTGTCCGTCAAAGTCATAATACTTCCCGTCGAAGGTGATGTAGTGGCCGTTCCCGTAGACGGCACACGTGCCGTGGCACACGGACTGGGTGCACGCCCAACGCCCTTTCTGGCAGGTGCTGAGGACAGTGGGAGAGGGGCCTGGAGGGGCTGCACGGGGCCTGGTACCGGGCGAAAGCCCCCCATCGGCTGGCGAACCCCGCCTACGAGGCCTCGCTATCCCAGCCCCCGTCGGGCTGGGACCCAGCCAGCCAGCTGGCGGGCGGCCTGCAGACCACCACCGGCCCCCTGGAGGAGGCCCGGCTGCAGGGCCGGGGTCTGCGCACTCACCAGGTGTTGCAGTCCACCCTGATCTTGGCCCTGGGGGGGTACACGTCACTGTTGTGCACACAGGGGCACTGCTCCTCCACCACACAGCCACCCTGCCCGTCATCAAGCAGCCCCTCGGGGCACACGCAGCCGCTGATGCACTCCGTCTGGTACTGGGGGCAGTGGGACAGTGGGGTTCAGGGATTACACGGCCGCCCCTCTCTGACCTGCACGCACCTGGTCGCGTTCCCCACCCGGATTCTCTAATCCTTGACCTCTCTCCTTGGTCCAGCCTCCAGAGCCCCGCCCCTCAGGCTCACCACCTGGCTGGGAGACAGCTGAGATCCGCCTGCCAGGGGCCCCCACACTGGCCCCTGGCCCCCAGCAGGCTCCGTGGAGACCCACAGGCAGCCATCTCCCCGCAGGGATGGGGAGGGCCAGTGAGGCCCGTGTGTCCAGAGGTCTGGAGCCGCAGGGCCCGGACGTGAGCCTCCCGCACCCCACTCCACCACGCCGCTCCCCAGCACGCACTGAGCCGGCGGCCAGCGTCTGGCAGCTGGCGGCTCTGGGGTTCCGGATGGCCAGCGCGGTCAGGTTGTTGCAGTCCACGTGGATCTTTGGAGCCATACAGTCTGCAGGAAGGAGGGGACACCTTACTTGAGCTGAAGCTGGGTGGGGGGCTTAGCTGGCAAGGGAGAGGGGAGGGGCTGCCTGGGTGGTGGGAGGCGATTCGCGGGGCAGCGCCCACTTACTCTGGTCGATCAACCGGACCTGCTTGCAGAGCAGCCTCCCGTTCTGGCAAACGCTGCGAGGGAAGGTGCAGGTGAGGTCGGCCCTTTCGGGGGCGGGCCCAAGGGCTCTGTGGTGTTGGGCAGGGAGGCAGGCTCCCCAAGCAGAGCTGGCCCCGCCCAGCCCCCTGCCCTCCCCACCCTCCGCCTCCCCCGGCCCAGGCCACCCACCATCGCTCCTCCTGTCTCAGGACCACCTCCCCCGCCTCCAGGTAGAGGCCGCGGTGGTAGCAGGAGCACTTGGCCAGGGGCACGCAGCGGCCCTTCTCGTCCAGGAAGGCTTGGTCCGGGCAGCCGCAGCCGTCCACGGGCAGGAAGCCCTTGAGGCAGCGGGTGTCGGATTCCGAGAGCGAGCGGCAGGTCCGCTGGCAGGTGGTCAGGTTGTACAAGAAGAGCTGGGAGGTGGGGCAGGAGCCCACGTCCTTGTCTGCGGAGGGGAGGGCCGGCGTGAGGGGCAGGAGGACGGCCCCCACACCCAGTCCCCAACGGCTGTCCCTGAGCCCCTACTCCGTCCAGGACACCCGCCCAGCCAAGGGGCCCAAAGGGCAGTCGGCCCGGGACCACCTTGGCCACACAGGTGCCCCCACCCCACCCACCTCCCCTTCTGGGCTAAGGCATCCTGGCCACAGCTCCAGGGCCCTCCCCGCAAGCAGAGTGCCTGAGGGCCGGTTTCCCGCAGAGCCCTGGAGGAGGACACTGGGCCGCCGCCCCACCCCAACCACCAGCGCCCAGAGAAGGCCCGCCTCGCGTCCCAGGACACCCCGCAGGGGACGGCACTCACTGCAGACGCCCTCCCGCCAGCCCCACAGCAGGACGCCCTTGGCGGCACAGGCGTGGGCGTAGGAGGACAGGGCGGCACACATGCAGTCCTCCGAGCTCTGGCAGTTGCACGTGTCGTATTTGCACCTCTGGGCGGCAGAACCAGGCAGGGCAGTGAGGACAGGTGGAGCCGTGCGAGCCTCGCACACCCCGTGAGTGCACACCGCCCGCACACACCCTGCAGACGCCCGGACCCACATCACACACCTGTAAACACACACTCGCGCCCACACACAGCCACAGAGGGCTGGGCTCGGCCAGGGGCACGGGGCACGCCGCGCTGGCACGAATCGGGCAGGTGGGGGTGCACGGCCTGGCCCACCCACCTTGTAATATTCGGCCGGGTCCACGGCAGAGTGGCACCTGCCGAACGGGGCCTCTGTCTTCTTCAACAGGGAGCACCAGTGCTCAGCATAGTTGGCTGCAGGTGGGGTTCAGATCCTCAGGGGGGTGGTCCCTCCACCTCATCCCCTAGGCCCAGTTGCCCAGTCCCCCGGGCAAGAGCAGACACCGTCCCCTCTGTGGCCGGAACCGAGGCCCTTCCCTCTAGGGCAGCCGGCACAGGACGGCGCCACCTGGGAAGGCAGGGGCTCCCTCTCCTCGCCTGTCTCCACCTCCCCGGATGAGGTGGGAAGAAGGGCGTCTGAGACTCCTGGAGAGTCGCCGGATGGGGACCACCACCCAGTGACTAGCAGGCGCAGCCCCTCTGCCATGTCACTTGGCGGAATGCCATGGTGGGCCACGGTAAACCAGCCGCAAGGCAGAAGCAGCAGGTGGACGGTCTGGCCGAGCGGAGTGGAGAGTGTCACCCCCACACCCCACCCACATGCCACGTCCCCCCGCGAACCCCGTGTGCCTCGGGCCGAGCCTCACCGCTCTCGATGCTGAGGGAGCAGGGGTCGTCCAGCCAGTCCACCTTGTCCTGGCAGCTGGACTGGGCCTTCCAGGTGTTGGCGAAGCCGGCGCCCGTGGCCTCCACCAGCCCGCCCGCCGTCTGGAAGTCGTCACCCTCAAGGCCGTTGAAGTTCCCGCAGAGGCCTGAGGGGCCAGGATAGGGTTGGGAAGGCTCAGGGGTAGGCGGGGGTGGGGGGGTTAGGGGGCAGGCGCCTGGGCAGCCTCCCCCGGGGGGGCCGGGCGGGGCCACTCACCCTGCACGTGCCCCTGGGCGGCCGGGTCCAGCGTCAGGAAGAGCTGCATGACCGGCAGCAGCTGCACCTGCAGCCTGAGGCCGAAGGCCGTGCTCACCAGCAGGTGGTGGGAGGACGGTTGGAAGATGGAGAAGCTGGCTGCAAGGCACGGGCGGTGAGGGGCCGGGGCCGGGGTGCGGGTGCTGCCCTCCCCGCACCCCCACCCGCACCAGGGGAGGCGCGCCTGGAGCAGGACTCACCCGTCACGTGGGGCAGGTTCACCTGCAGCTCGTTCAGCAGGACGCTGCCGTCCGACTTGAAGGCCACCACCTGTGGACAAGGCCAAGGGGACCGAGGGGGACTGAGCAGGGCCCTGGGGACCCCGGGGCCGCGGGGACGGCAGGGGACGGGGCACTCACATTCTTCTTGCTGTCGGCCAGCAGCACCACCGTCTTCAGGCAGGTCTGCTTGTCAGTGGAGCCGCAGGACGTCAGCTCGCCCAGGACGGCGTAGGAGTCGTTGTGGGCGTCCTGCGGGGAGGCCAGAGGGCGTTGCAGCCGCACAGGGCCTGGGGGGCGGGAGAGGGCGGGGGTCTCGAGCTCCCCTCCGCAAGCCTGCCTGAGCGGCAGCCCACCTTGCTCAGCACATAGTAACAGTCCCCGTGGAAGGTGTACTTCCTGCCGTCGAACGTGCTGATGTGGGCGCCGCCCTCCAGGGCACAGGTCCCGGGACACTGCAGGTCAGTGCACACCCAGCGACCAGCGTCGCATTCACTGTGGGGCAGCGGGGCCAGGGTCAGGCTCGTCTGCCACTCCTGTCTGCCGAGACCCCCGTTCCCGACCCCAGGACCCATCAGCTCTCACCCCAGGACCCAAGCCTCAGCCCCAGCACCCACCAGCTCCCTCCCTGGGACCCCCAGCCCCAGCCCCAGGACCCACCAGCTCCCAACCTGGGACCGCAGCCCCAAACCCAGGACCCAGGCCTCAAACCCAGGACCCACGAGCTCCCATGATGGGACCCCCAGCCCCAGCCCCAGCCCCAGGAACCCCATCTCCTGCCCCAGGACCACAGACCAGACCCCGGGACCCCCAGCTGCCATTCTGGGACCCCCATCCCCAACCCGAGGACCCATCAGCTTTCACCCTGGGACCCCAGCCCAACCCCAGGACCCCAGGACAAACCAGCTCCTGCCCCAAAACACCAGCCCCGACCACAGGACCCCCAGCCCCCACCTCAGCACCAGCCCCAACCCCAGGACTCCCAGCTACACCTGAACCACAGCCCGAACCCAGGGACCCTCAGCTCCCACACTGGGACACCCAGCCCCAGCCCCAGGACCCATCAGATTTCACCCTGGGACCCCAGCACCAACCCCAGGACTCCCAGCTCCTACCTGCAACCCCAGCCCTGACTCAGGGACCCCAGCCCTGACTCAGGGACCCCCAGATACCACCTGAACCCCAGCCCTGACCCAAGGACTCCCAGACCAACCTGTACCCCAGCCCTGACTCAGGGACCCCCAGCTACCACCTGAAACCCAGCCCTGACTCAGGGACCCCAGCCCTGACTCAGGGACCCGCAGCTACCACCTGAACTACAGCCCTGACCCCAGGACTCCCAGCTCCCATTGGAACCACAGCCCCGACCCAGTGACCCCCAGCTCCAACCCTGGGACACCCATCCCCAACCCAGGACACACCAACTCCCCACCGGGACACCAGCCCCGACACGGGGACCCCCAGCTCCCACGCCAGGACCCACCACTGCTCGCAGTGGCTGGTGATCTGCTCTCCGGGCTTGTACAGGCGCCCGTGAAGTTTACAGTGGCACTGGCTCACGGGGATGCAGCCGCCACCCGCGATGTCGTCGTACACAGTGCCTGGGACAGGTGGGCGGGATGTTCACACTCAGCCGGCCCCGAGAAGCGCCAGCATCACCCCGGAGGGCCTCCTGTTCCCAGGACCGCAGCCGGGGGCCAGCCTCGGGAAGTGCCACAATTTTTGAGGTGCGGCTGCCAGGCGGCCCTCCCGCCCGCAGTCACCCCTGGTCCCTGGGGGACAGCTGTGGTTCCCACACAGCGCTGGTCAGGGACCTGCCTTGGGGCTCAGACCTTATCCTCCGGGGGTGACGCGTAAGGCGACCCTCCATCCGACTCCCTGAGGACACAGCGTGTGTCTCTTGGGGGAGGGTCTACAGGACTTCTGTCCCCTCTACCTGGGCCTTGTCCCCTGATCTCCGTGGGGGGCACTGTGCCGTCACCATCCCCTCAGCGCAGCTGAGAACCAAGGCCCGGGCGGCGAGCCCGCACACCCACCGCGCTCAGGCAGCTTGGCGCTCGGGCGGGGCCCTCCGCCCGGCCGACCCGCAGGCGTCCTGGCTCTCACCTTCCGGGCAGAAACAGCCGTCCATGCGGTGCTCCTCACACAGGCTGCTGACCTCCAGGTGCGAGCAGGTGTCCACGCAGGGCGAGCCGCTCTCCAGGTACACCATGTTCCCGGGGCAGCTCTTAGCTACAAAGGCGAAGGCTGGCCCCTGAGCACCCACCTACCCGAGGGGCGGAGCAGGGAGGCGGGGGCACCCCCAAGGGTCTGTGCCTGCCTCCCACCCTGCCCAGGACGGACGCCGCTGGGTCGGCACACACGTGGCTCCGGTCCAGGGCACGGCACTCCCCGGGGATCGACCCCGCCGGCCCCCAGGGCGCTGGCCCCGGACCCCGGGCCGGAGGCTGGGTGCTTACCGCAGAGCGTGGCTGTCCTCCAGTTCCCGGGCCGCCCGCCTGCATGGGAGCACTGGCGGGAGAACTCGGCGACGGTGCTGCAGACGCAGGAGCCACCCTGCGCGCACTGGCAGCGGTCCTGCACGCAGGCCTGCACGTATGGCTGCAGCGGCACCAGGCCCTGGCAGTCCTCGAAGGCCGTGCCCGTCAGCAGGCTCTCGCACTCGGCGCGCTGGCGGAGGGGGGGGGTGGGGAAGGTGGGTGACGGGGGGGCTGCTCGCGCCCCCCTCGCCTCCACGCTGCTCGCGGGTGGCGGCCCCCCAAGCAGCCAAGGAGGCCTGCAGACGCGGGCACTCAAGGGAGAGGCGCGGGCACCGCCCCCACGGGCTCCTCCCCGGGAACGGCTCCTCCCCGGGGTCTGGGTCCCCGGCCAGCGACTCACGTGCTCAGAGCAGGACTCGGAGGCCGGCACCTCCTCCGGGTCTTCACACACCACCTCGGGCTTGTTGATCTTCTGCAGGTTCCCAAACTCGATGGGGCTGAAGACCACGCCTGCGGGGCACAGCCCTTCAGCCGGGGCACCCGGGAGCCTGCCCACACCCCGCGCAACAAGCCCCCAGCAGGCCCTCACCATCGGAGAGGAACTCAGAGTAGGTCTGCAGGCCGTTGTAGTCCCCGCAGAGGCCACACGTGTGGTTCTGGAACTTACTGTCCAGCTCCAGCTGTCGGGGGTCGGGGGAAGGGGAGCAGGTCATGGCGCAGCAGGACCACCGGGTCGCGGGCAGCCAGGGCGAGCCCCCCAACCCCCAGGGCCGGGCTGGCCTCAGAACCTTGTTCAAAGAGTATCAGCTGCGGTGGACAGCTAGGGTCAGCCAGGGGTGTCCCTTCCTCGCGGAGGATCAGAAGGGGTTTGGGGAGGGACAGGGCCGGCCCCCACCCCAGTCTGGAGGGACCACCCACTGGGTGGCAAACTAGCCCCCCTGCCGCCAGCCTCTCTACCAGCACCAAGGCCACACGGTGCTCCAGCCACGCCTCCCTGACCCCGCCTTGTGTCCCCTGGGGTCCCCCGGCCCGTGGAGGGGCCGTCCCCGCCTGTGACTCGGGCCCCACGCACCATGAGCGAGTCCTCCCGGTCCCACATGAGCGCGAGGCCGGCGCGGGAGTAGACCTTGGTGTAGGCGTCACTCTTCTCGATGAGCAGCCCGGAGCTGTAGTGCGGGGTGATGACCCTGCAGGGGGCACGGGTCAGACCAGGCCACACAGCACCCGCCCAGCCGGGGGCTGAGGCTGGGCGCTGGCCGACCCCTGGGCACCTGGTCCCGGGCAGAGCCACACCCCCTCCACGGGCTCTGTTCTGGGCAGGCCCCCCGGGAGGATGGAGGGCCAGGCTGCACCCTGGTGGGGGCTTCCCCTGCCCACCCCATCGCCCAGGGCGGGCCCGTGCCCACCCAAACTGCCTCTGGGCCCCGTGTCCTCCCCCACCCTCAGCCCGGGGGCCCCTGGGCTGCAGCCTCTGCAGGGAAACAAAAGTCCCCCAGGCCTCAGGGAAAGGACAGACCCTGCAGGTGGGGAACCCGATGGACAGGATGGCCCTCAGAGCCCCAAGGTTCCAGAGACAATGGGGGAACAGAGCGGGGTGGCCGCCCCGCCCAGCTCCTGTACCCCAAGCTTGGGCCACCCACACCAGGCCGGCCACGCCCAGAGCCTGGTGGGCACCCAGCACGGGGGATGTCGGAGACCCACAGGGTGAAGAAAGCCCTTGATCTCCCCCTAGTCCCTCACACATGGGGCTTCCTGGTAGGGGCTTATCAGTGTTTGTTGAATGAATCAGTGACCTGGACTCACGCCCCAGCACTCTCCTTAGCCGTGTGCCAGATACCGGGGCTCACAAGGGCCGGGCCGGCTGGGGGTGCAGGGTGCGCTGGGCTTGGGGATGGGGCGCTGGGGGCCTGGCCGGGTTCGCCCGTGCTCTTGGGACCGGGCGGCCACGTCACTAGGACCTGGAAGGGGACCCTGCCTGACCCACTCACATGGCCCCGTTCACCACAGCGAGCTGCGGGGTGAGGTAAATGGTGTCGTCCTTGACGGTCAGCAGGATGTACTCGATCTGCGGGTGGCCCCCGCTGCGGCCGGGGCCCCGTTTCAGATGCACAGCGAACTCCTTGTAGGCGTCCCGGCAGTCGGAGGCGAAGTTGTAGTCGCACAGGCCGGGGAAGCGGAAGACATCGCCGTCGAAGGTCTTGTAGTAGGAGTCGCCCCAGGTGCTGCACACGCTGTGGCCGTGGTTCCGGGTTCTGCCTTCTGTGGGCGCAGTGGGGGGAGGCGTGAGCAGCCCTGGCCGCCAGGGACCCTCTGGAAGCGCCCAGCCAAAGCTCAGGGCCTCGGTGGAGGTCCCCTGCAGGGGCTAGGCCTTGGTCATCCCGCCAACCAGGCCTTGCCCCCTGAAAGGACACCTGGCTCCCCCGAGGCCCCACCCAGCCCCTGCGGGGACGCGGCCGTGTGCTGAGCGGGGACTGGGGGCTCCAGGCACCCTGTCAGCCCGGCCCAGAGCGCCCCCCTCCTGGCCCCTGCCGCACTCTGTCCATCCGTGCCCCGTGCAGCACCCTCCACCGCTCCAGCCGACCCTTGTCCAGCAGCAAGACGGTGCCGGAGCCCTCAGAGGGAGCCCCGCCCTGCTCGTCCACAGGGCACCAGGCCCCCTGCCCAGCTGTCTCCCCAGCAGCCCAGCTGGGATGGAGACGGCCCCTCCTACTATCCCAGTGTCTTCTCTGTCCAAACAGCCCTCTCTGCAGAAGGGCCATCTTGCCCTTGAATGTCCAAAGCCCCTGATACCCGGGAGGGGGACCTCCCACGCCTGGCCCCTCCTGGCCGGCCCCTGCCTCCCGCACACTACCAGACAGCAGCCCAGCCCGGTGTGTCCCCCGGGGACTATCTCCGGACACACTCTGGCCGGGCGATCACCTTCAAAAGGATGGTGGGAACCCAAGTCAGCCTTCCTTCCCTCCACCCAAAGTCAGCAACGTGGGGGCTGCAGGATGCCTGGCCCGGGCATCCACCCGAAGCCCGGGCGGAGGAAGAGAACCTCGCCCTCCCCGCTAGGACGTGGGCTCTGGGCTGCCGGCCCTTCCCGCCCACAGCGCTCTCACCTCTCCGGGACTCCGTGCCCTTGGCCCAGGTCAGGGCCAAGCAGAGGGCCACCAGTCGGGCTAGCGGCAGCCCCATGGTGGCCGGAGGGTGGTGTGGGAGAGCGACTGGGGCAGAGGTCCGGACCTTATATGGCCCAGCAGGGCTGTCAGAGTGCGGGGAGGGTCTGGGAGGGGCGAAGGGTGGGTGGGGCCTTGCGGGTTATCAGGAACACAGCTGTGGGGTCTCCACGGGCCACCATGGGTTAATATTGATTCAGGTTATCTGAGCTTTATCTTTTTACTGCCCCCGGGGCAGAGCTGGCTCTGCTCAGGGTGGAGCGGCCCCAATTACCCAATTCCAACTCACACCCAAGACAGACCTCGGTCCCTCCCTGCGGCTAAGAGAACCAGGCCCAGGCCGCGGATGCTTCCGGAAGCAGGTCCTGGCAGGTGGCACGGTGCCCAGGGCGCCCACCGCAGGCGTCCAGGGCCCCAGCACCGCAAGGGTCCGGGGAGATGTCTCCCCGGGGGCCCTGACGGATCACCGCCTGGTGTGGGATCTCCCTTCCCACCTTCCCTGGGCCCCAGCCTCCCCCACCGGGGGCCTGAGCTCTGGCGGGGTGGCAGTGGGGGCTTCCCTCCCTGCACCCAGCTCCCAGGGCAGGGAGGGTGTGGGCTCCCGGGGGGTCCAGGGGCCGCCCCGCTTTGGCGCGGATGCCTTCCCGTCACTCCCTGGGCTTCGCAGGGGCCCCGGCTCCAGCCCGCCGTCTAACCCCTCCTTCCCCAGGCCCAGCCCGCCTCTGGAGTTCCATGTAATTGGAATTTGGGGAGCCCAGCCAGGGGGCGCTTTAACGGAATCACGTCCTCTGGGGACCAGGGCACCTGGCTCGAGGCGGCGAGTGGCCATGCCTGAGAGGCATGAGGTTGGGACCCGGATGTGGCCGGGCAGGCACCAGAGCTACCGCTGCTGGTGGCGGGGCAGCCCCCGACCCAGCACACACCCCGCCCCGCAGCCTCCCCGGGACGGTGGGGAAGACCCAGGGCAGAGGGCCGGGGCCCCCTGAGCAGGTGCTTCTGGGCCACAGCTCACATGGGAAGAGGGCCCTGCCCCCAAGCGGAGCTGGTGCCTCTGCTGAATCCCAGACCCTCCCAGCTGAGCCCAGAAATGCCTGGAGGCCGAGGTGTCTCAACCAGGCTGGCCCCAAACCTTGACAACACTGGGCGCGCACCCGTGGCACCGGTGGGTAACCTGAGGTCAGGGAGCCTGTCCTCCCTACACTGTCTCCCTCCTGAAACACCCTGGACCCTGAATTTGCTTTTGACTTTGCCAGCAGGAGGCTGGACCAGCTCAGATCATGGGAGGAGCCACGATTCTAATCCAGTGGTCCCCGAGGTTCAGGGCCAAGTGAGAGAGCTTCAGCTCGACATAGCAGAGACTGGACAAACGGGCCGCCCCCTGTGGGGGCAATGGGATGCCCCGCTTCCCTGGCGCAGGCTCCCCCTCTGGGGCAGTGACCGGCGAGAGGCCCGAGCCCGGCTGCTGTGGGAGCCTCGGCCCTGCCCCTCCCGGGCTCTCTTCCTCTGCAGGCACCACCTCCATGTCACGGCAGTAGCGCCCAGAGCCAGGAGCTCTGCTCACACCACCTGATGGTTCCGGGGGCCCCGAGCTCGAAGGGCATCCAGGGACAAGCAGCCCGAGTGTCCGAGAGGGTGACCGGGAGCCAAGGTACCCGGGCCTGATGCTCCCCGGGGGCCTCAGGTAAAGCCCCTCGTCCTGTGCCCCTGGGCTGCCAGCCCCAGGCTCAGAGACCGTCCTCCCTGCAGGGACCCAGGGACCTGGGCGCGTGGGGGACAGTGTGTCGCTGGAGCCAGGAGCAGGGATCAGCAACCAGAGCTGGCTGCACCGGCAGGCCCAGGGTGTACTTCCCTGCGGGGGCCGCGCAGGCTGGCACCGAGCCCTGGGGAAACCCAAGGACGGTGGCCTGTCTGCGGCCTCCCGGGTGGTGATTGTCCATGCCAGGCTCCCTCTAACCCTGGTGAGGACTGGAGAAACCCTGGCCCGACCCAGGCCGCCCAGCACAGCCTGGAGTCTGAGAGGGCGGGGTCCTCCTGGGATTGCGAGGTTTGGGGTCCTCCTGGGTCTGAGTGCTCAGCCCTGTGGACCCTCTGGCTGGGGCAGCAGTGGTGGCCCGAGGCCCAGGGGGCTGACCTTCACACCCTCTTGGCACGGTCGCAGGACCTCAGGTGGGGCCCGTGAGCAGTGACGTCAGCCCTCCCGGAACGGGGTGTGTGCAGAGGGGCCAGGTGGGCGGAGCTGGCGGGCGGCAGCGGGGTGGGCTGGTCAGTCTCCTGGCCCCTGGGCTTCTCCGGTGAACACAGTCCTGTTGGGCCCCTTGCAGGTGAGTCAGTGGAACGTACCCACAGAGGGCTGCGGACACCGGTGCTTAGACACGTCCATCCATCACTAATTCTCACGGATGCGGGCAGAGGACCATTGGCCTCTGTGCAGCTGGAGTTCCGTTCCTGCCCCACCAGGAACCCCATGCCCTCAGTGACGGAGAGTTTAGGAAACCGCCAAGTGTCTGTCTGTGACTAGGCTGAGATGCCCAAGGGCCACCAGGACACCGTCCTGCCCAGCCACAACCAAGGGTGGCTGAGGGGCTGACCCCCACGGGGCCCAGAGCCAGCCCAAGGCACAGGTCCCCACCTGCTCAGGCCCCGGGCCACTGCGGGCCACCTCAGCCTTCCCCTTCCCAAGGCCACACACCCAGCAATGTTTACCCTGACAGACACCGTTCCCAAGGATTACACAAATTACATCTTGACCACAGGGAGGAGGCCACGGACATGTCACAAAACGCAGCCTAAGACGACTGTCCCACTGTGGTCAGTCCACAAGGCCTGACTCATCGGGTAGTGGGAGAGGAGAGGGGAGGGGGTGGGAAGGAGCAGGGGGAGGGGAGGTGGAGGAAAGGGGAGGTGAGGGCGGGGGGAGAGGAGGTGGTCTATTGAAGAAGAAGGATCTATACGTGTAGACCCTTCGCAGACCCTGGGCCCAGCCCCAGCTCCGCGGCTCTGGTCCTGCCCCAGTGGGCAGATGGAGGGGGTGCCAAGGGAAGCCATGGGTTCCTAGGCCTCTGGACACCCAAGCGAGACCACAGGGTCCCTGGCAGGTACGTGTCTGAGGACTTGAGGGCAGGCAAATGAAACACTAGCCGTGCCCGCCCTCCCCATGGCCACCCCAAGACACCAGAAAGGGAAACTCAGACACAGCTGCACGTCTCTTCCTGCACCTTCCAAGGCTCTGAAAGGCCTGGGGTGTGCAGGCCCAGCCCCACATCACCCCCTCGGGCCTGCAGGATTTACAGGGAACACGTTAACCCTCCTCCCTGCCACCCCCGCCCCCGCCCTGTGTGTGAAAGGTGGGAGGCCAGCACAGGGGTGTTTGTTCCGGGTGAGGTGGGGAGGGGCTAGGTCAGCCCAGCTCCACTGAGCAGGTGCCACTGGCACAGCCTACTTGGAGGTAAAGGGTCACTGCACCTCAGGAGGTCAGTCACCTTCCGGTGACTCCCATCTCGAGACTGGTCCTTACCCAACCGTTGTCCTGTCACCACCCTCGCTGCCCTGTGTAGCCACTGCTGCCCATCAGGCTGTGAGCACCTCGAGGGCAGCATCCTCCGTGGGCTCCTCCATGAGCTAGTGTCACAGCAGACACTCAATAACTTTGCTTCTGGGTGGGTGAGTGGGTAGGTGAACAGACAGGTGGGAGGGTGGATGGGTGGGTGGATGGGTGGGTGGATGGGTGGATGGATGGCTGGGTGGGTGGGTGGTGATGGACTGGTGGGTGGATGGATGGTTGGATAGATGAATGTGTGGATGGGTGGAATGATGGGTGGATGGGTAGATGTGTGGACGGATGTGTGGGTGGGTGGCTGGATGGGTAGATGGATGAATGGCTGGGTTGGCGGGTAGACAGATAAACAGAACCTCTGGGAGGGGTGGGGCGACCTTCTGTAGCAGCTCCACAGGGCTCCCACCTCGCAAGGGCTCGTCAGGTGCAGGCAGCAGCCAGGTCTCGATCACCCGCCTCATTAGAGCCCTCCACAGCCTTAGAAGGCAGGCACTCACATTACTTTATTCCAGAGACAAGGAAACCAAGGAGCAGAGAGGGTGAAGGCTCTGCCCGAGCTCGCCCTGCCAGAGACCACTCACCGTGGCCCAGAGAGCCCTCTCGGCCCCGCCCACGCTGCCCACCACTTGGCAGTGGGGCGGCCATTTCTCAGACGATTGCCTGGTGCCCTTTGGGGACACCCAGCTGAGCAACAGGAAACCAGGTTCCCGGGTGTTGTCACGGCCCCGGGGGAGGGATCTGCTTCTCCTTCCTTCCCTCCTGCAGGGGCTCCCCAAGGACAGAGCCCCCCTTTCCTGCACCCTCCCAGTGAAGCGGTGCCGTCCACTTGCAACACACAGGTTGTGGGTCATCCTGGGATCCCCCAACCCGCTAATTAACTCTTGTATTTTGCGTATATCAAGTGTCACTCCTTATGCTGCCAAGTTCTACAGGTTCCGACAAATACGTAGTGTCATGCACCCCCGTTACAGTGTCACAAATTCCACTGTCCTAAAATCCCCCGGCCCCGCCTCGTCCCCCTCCTCCCCAGACCCCTACAACACCGGTCTTTTTTACTATCAGCGTAGTTTTGGCTTGAGTATTTTTATGATAATTCTCGGCGTCTAATTGCTAAATTAATTCTCGAATGTAATGCAGCTGTCATAAGGCACGGCTGAGGTTCGTGTTGCAGCACAGAGAACGCTTCTGATTCACTGGTCTGGAAACCTCAGGACAAGGCTTTGTCTAAAAGCTCCAACCCACAGTATTTCTTTTAAGCTTTGCTGAGGAGTAATTGAGATGCCACGAACTGCACACGTTGAAGTGCTGGTTTGATCGGTTCTGGCATCGAAGCACCCCTGAAACCAGCGCCGCCATCAGCACCGGGGAACCTCGTGCCGCCTCCGCCCGACCTGCCCGCTGTCCCTCGCGGTCAGCCTGCGCCCCCTGGGACTCTGTGCAGCGGGGTCTGTACACGCGCAGCCCTCTTCGTTTGGCTGCTTCTCTCAGCACCTTCAGTCCGAAGCCCACCCAACCAAGCCTACGTTGCAGGCATCCGTAGCGCGTTCCTTTTGACCACTGACTGCTTTTCCTTTATGTGCAAATAAAAGTGTGTGCTCACTCCTTCACCTGCTGGCGAACGCTGGGCCGTTCCCAGTTTGAGGCCCTCACGATAAAACCGCCGTGAGCGTGTGTGCACGAGTCAGCGTCCGGGCCCGTTTAGCCCGGAGTCTGCGGAGCCCCCACCTGCCCTCCTCTGCGGCGGGAGAGCGCCGGCCGCCCTGGCCCCCGGGCCCCCTCACCCCGACCCCACAGCTCGATGGGCACCAAGAGCGCAGTCGGTCTTCTCCGCTTTGGCGGCTCTGAGAGGCCAGGGGGGCTTCTCGTCCTGGTTTAAACTCGCCGTTCCCTGCCGACAGGCGGAGCTGAGACTCTTGTCCCGGGCCACGTACCACCTGCGCGTCGTTGGTAAAGTGTCCCCTCGTCTTCGGACAACTACGTACTGGGCTATTTCGGTGGCTGTGTTTTGAACTCTGAGACTCTGCCGTCTGGATTCCAGTCCTCTACCGGAGACACGCCGTGCACGTGTTTCTCTTCCTCTCCGTGGCTTGCTTTTTCGACGCCTTAACAGCGTCTTGTGAAGGGGGCCGATTCATCACTGCTCCTTCAGGGACCGGGCCTCGGTGCTGTCAGGAGCGGGTAAGAAGTCTCTGCCTAGCCCAAGGCCACAGACATTTCTCCTAGGTTTTCCTCTACAAGTGTCATGCTTTTAGGTTCTATGTGATCCATTTTGACTTAATTTTTGCATGTGGTGTGAGGGACGGCCTGGAGTTCACGGCTCACGCGCAGCCGTCCTTCCAGCTCCTTCCCTGGCAGGGTGCCCTTGCTTCAGCGTGTTGCTCTGATGGGGAGATTTAGTTGTGCACGTGGGAGAGTTTCCTGGCCTCTCCCTTCTGGTACATTGATCTCTTTGCCAGTCTTTAAGCTAATGCCACACTGTTCGGATTCCTATCGCCTTGTCGTAATTCTAGTACCACCTAATGCTCAGCCTCCGGCTTCGTCCTCCTTTTCCAGAGTTGTTTTGGCTGTCCTCCATCCTCCGCGTTTCCATCTGAATTGTTCGATCAATTTTTCAATTTCTACCCAAAACAGACTGCTAGTATTTTGACTGAGACTGCACGGAATTCACAGGAGACAGGAGGGAAGGGGACAGGGCACAACCATTAAAAGAACGACACAGCTATTAGCACCAAGATGGCAGAAGATTCGACTCCCGGTGGACCTTGAGCTTCAATACTCGCACACCGACCTCGCTAGCTGCTAAATGGCCCTCCCACAGGCGCCGTGAAGTTCAAGGCTGACCATAAAGGGCCAAAAGTTGGCTGACGGCTCAGTTCCTGGGAATCCCGGCCAACTTCCCCGAAGTCTTTGGAATAACCCCCCCCCACACACCTGTCAGCACGAGAAGGTACCCACCCCGGGAAAACTAACAGCCCCGTATCCTGGGGCTCTCCCTGTCTGTCCCGCCTTCTGAGGTGGCCCGCACTTTGTCCAAGGGTGGGCACCCCTCTGAATAAATCGGCCTTTACTCAGCTAGGGCTCGCTCTTGAGTTCTTTCCTGCACAAAGCCAAGGCCCCTCACTTGGCGGGGCGCATCCCAGGCACCCGTCCGAGACCTGGGACGCGGCCATCCCTCGTGCCCGGCTTCTCCTGGGCCATCTAGGCGAGTGTGGGAGGCGTTCAATCTTAGCGACACTGACTCCCCCACCCGTGAGTCCCCCTCTCCGATTTATTCAGCCCTTTAGCGCCCTCAGCAACGCTCCGTAGTCCTCAGGGTGCAGATCTTCCACGTCTTTCATCAGATTTTCCTCTAAATCTTGCCGGCTTTTTATGCTGCTGTGGATGGTCTGTTCATTTCAAGCTCTGGCTTTCCTGGGCATAGATCTTTGTGTACGGACCGCGTGGTGCCCACGGCCTTGACAAACTCCCCCGCCACTCACTGCAGCTTTCTGTGTACTCCAGGTTTTCTACAAAGAGCGTCCCGGCGCCCGCGAGCGAAGGGGCTCTCACTTCCTCCCTTCCAGGCTGGACGGGCTTGTCTTTCCTTTCCCTCCTGACCGCACCGGCCGTAACCTCCAGCAACGCTGACGACACGCGGGGAGAGCCGCCATCCTGGTCTTGCTCCCGGCGTCAGGGACGCGCGTCCAGCCGAGAAGCCTATGGCGCCAGCTGCGGGCGCTCCGTAGTTCCCTGTCGTCGGGCTGAGGAAGCGCTTGTCTGTTTTCAGCTTGCTGAGGGGCTTTACCAGGAAGCAGTGGTGAGCTCCCTCACGTGCTTCTTTCTGCATCTACTGACGCTGCCATCTGCGTTTTCTTCTTCAGTCTGGTAGCACTGTGAACGATGCCGCCTTATGGATGTTAAACTCACCCTGTATTCCGGGAGGAAAAACCATTTGCTCATGCTTTCCCCCTGTTGCTGGATTCAGTTTGCTAAAACTCCGTTTAGACACTTTGCGCCTGTGTCCATGGGGGTCTCGGGCTCCGGGTTTTCCCCTGGGGGGTCGTTGTGTGGTGCTGGCGTCAGCGTCACACTGGCCTGACGGAAAGGGGCAGAGCACAGTCCTTCCTTTCCAGCCGTCCTCAGACTCTGTGCAGAGTTGGTCTGTGTCCTCCTCGAATGCTTGATGGAGCTCGCGGTGAAGCCGTCAGGGCCCGGGGTTCTCTCTGCAGGCAGGACCTGGGTTTCGTCTTCCTTTTCTATGTCTTTAACATGTAAGGCCGTGCGAGTCATTTCTTCTTTCTGAGTGGGCTCAGGCAAATCACGTCTTTCAAGGAATTTGCCCACTACGTCCAAGTTGCCAAATCTATTGGCAGAAAACGGTTCACAGTGCTCCCTTATCACCCCCTTAAGCCCTGTGGGCCCTGCAGTGGTGTCGCCTCTCGCATCTGCACCGGTAGCCTCTGTCTCCTTTCCGGTCCGCTCTCCGCCTGCTGGGAGGCTGTCAGTTCGTTGATCCTCTCGGGGAACCGCCGTGGGCTTCGCTGCGCTCCTCCCCAGGGCTTCCCTTCTTCCCTGCGTCACCCTATCCGTGACAGCCCTGTCTTCTGCTTACTTCGGATCTGAGTGTGCCCTTTTGCTTCTCTAATTTCTGAAGCTGGAACCTGAGGGCACAGATGTGAGACTCTCCTTTCCTCTCTTCCATGTAGCTGTTCAGCTCCTGCCGTTTCCTCCCAAATACTGCCTTCATGGCACCCCGTCAGTTGTGAACCCCCTCCTGCCCTGGGGACCCCTAAGGTGAGCTCAGCCCCTCCCCTGCTCTCCAGTCTCCTTCCTGCCTTTGGACCCTGGACTGACCCTGGAAATCCGCCCTGGTCAGTTACTGTCCCGTCAGGAAAATGAAACCACACTGTGTATTTCAAACACAGGGGACTCAGCACAGAGACCCGGCCACACAGGTGCCGGAGGCTGTGAGGACCACAGGGAGCCCCGAGGAGAGCAGGAAGCAGCTGGGGGAGCACAAGGGCAGGGGGAGCTGCAGGGGCCGGCAGAGAGCAGGGGCCCGTGGGAGGGCTTGGCGGAGTGGGGCTGGGACTGCCCTAGAGCTGAGACTGCGGCGGGAGCCACCCTGGGTGAAGGCAGGGAATCCGAAAGAAGCCAGAAAAGGGACAGAAATTCCTTCCCTCCCCTTCCCACCTTCCAGCAGTGCCTCCAGGGGGCCAGCTGGCCAGGGAGCCGGGCAGCGTGTCTGCGAAGTCCATGCTGCATGCATAGGTCACATAGGGAACCTGCTGGAAGGGGCTGGGGAGCAGGGACATGCACCAGAGGGACACACGGCTGGGCCAGCTCTGCCTGGAGAGACCCCACCCTCCAGGCCTCAGTTTCCCAAATGAAAACGGGGCTGGAGTGAACCCTGCGGCAAGGCCCTTGGAGGCTGAGGGTCCACGGGGGCAGCAGGAAAGAACAGACACCGAGCCATCAGGGAACCCTGAGGTTTACAAGGAGAAGACCTCCTTACTCACCGGGGGAGCAGAGGGGTGGGGTAGAGCGGAAACCTCCCTCCCGGGCCTGGTGGAGGGGGGAGGACCCCGATGACCCAGGGCTGCCGGGAGGTCTGTGGCAGGGCATGTGGGGAGGGGCCATTGCTTTGTCCAGGGCCTGGCCCCTGTCCCCATTCCCAGGGCACCCAAAGACAGCGCCAAGGACATGGCCCAGCATCGGGTCCACAGGGGTGGCTGCCCAACTGGCTGGCCCATTCCTCCTCTCCTCTGCCCTGGGGGGCACCCAGGGACAGGGGAAAGCCCTCCAGGGGGTTCCAGGAGAAATGAACGCCCTGACTCAGGGGCGAACCCTCAGGAGACGCAGCTCAGGGTCCAGAGGCAGGAGGGGAAGCAGAGGGAGCTCCTGCAGACTGGAGGGGCTCCAGCCAACCAACCCTCCCTCCCCCCTCCCTCCTCTGACCCCTCTGCCACACTGACGCCCCTCCCTTTGAAGCAACCCCCCACTCTCCAACATCCCTCCCCTGGGTGGGCAAAGGGTGGGGGGGCCAGCAGCACCTGCTCTGCCAAACTCCTGCTGGGAAGGCCCCATTTCACAAACCTGTGATTGGGAACCTCTGAGGGCTGTCCCCTGTCGCCAGCTGTGCCTGAAAGCCTGGGGGCTGGGGCAGAGGTGGAGGCAGGCGGAGGCCGCTCTGCCTTGGTAGGAGGACAGACTGCATCTCCCACTGGCCCCCGGGCTGTCCGTGGGAAGTGGGGCTCACCCCAGCGACCCAGACCAGGCTGGGGGCCCCGGACTGGGGAGCAGGACCCTGCCTGCCACCCCGGCTGTGCGCCCACCAGCCGTGCGGGCCTGGCCCCGGGGTCTCCGTGGGGACCCCTCCCCAGCTGGGACCCAGGAGCATGCCGGGAGCAGACTCCGGGCCTCGCTGGTGAGGGCCCTCGGGACCCGGGACCCGGGATCCGGGACGCGAAGGCCCTGGTGGGAGAGGGGCTGAGCTGGGAGGGGAGCTGATGGGAGGCCCGGGTCAAGGCAGAGCCCCCTCGAGCGGAGGGGCAGGGTCGCAGCCCGCAGCACCAGGGTCCCGGCAGACAGCAGGTCCCGAGAAATCATCTTGTAAGTGCGGGTGGGACGGTGGCCTGAGAGAAGTAGGAAAGGAGACAGCAGCCCTTGCCCACCCACAGCCCCGCCTGGGACGCGCAGGGGGCGGGGCCGTCCGGATGGCTCATTGGTTCATCCTTTCCCAGCCTGTGGGGACCGGCTCCCTGGGGGTGACCGGGCAGGTGGGGGGCGGAAGGAGGGCTCCCACTGATGCCTCTGGAGGAGCGGGGCAGCGGCCTGGAGACCATCTGCGCGTGGTTGTCATTACTATTTTTAAGCCAAGGAAAATCTTGGGGAAACCAGGTGTCCAGGAGAGGAAACCCAGGGCTGTTCTGCTTAAAGAAGCAGGTCTGTGGGCGCCGCTCCACCCTGGCCCACCCCTGGTCACCTGGAAGCCCCCACTTCACAGGCGGGAACCTGGAGGTGGCTGAGGACACGGGCCAGAGCCTGACCCCTCCTCCTGACCGGGGTGCCGGTCACAGAACACCGCCCCCACCCCAGGCCCCCGCCACTCCTGTCCTGCAGGTCCCCAAGCCTGTGCTGGAATTTAGGCCAAGGCAACAGGACCCACGCTGAGAGAACAGCCCTCACGCTTCAAGGCCCAGGAAGGGACGTAGGGACAGCTGAGGGCCCGGGCAGGTACACTGACCGCCGCCCTGCAGGGCTGGTTCTGAGGCATCAGGAGCTGGACTTGGCCACCCAGCAGAGGAGGGCAGCCACCGTGTCCCCTCAACAAACCTTCTGCTCTAGGCGGGGACTTGGAGACTCCGAGGCCAGCCCAGGCCAACTGACCACATCCACAGGTCTGGACCAAGGATCGCAGGAGTTCCTAAAGTCAGCAGAGGGGGCTGGGCAGGAGCATAGCCCAGGACTCAGGGTGGCACTGATGTGTTGGAGAAGTGGGGCGTGAGAAGGGCTGTGTCCCAGGCTTCGGTTGGGCCCCCGGGACGTGCCCCGCCAAGTGTGGGTCCTAGGCTTCCCGCAGGAAAGAATTCAAGAGGGAGCCACGGTTGAGTAAAGGTAGATTTATTCACAGAGATACCATGAAAGGCAAGGGACAGGCCAGGAGGTGTGGGGGTTGGGTGCTCAGATTACAAGTAGGTACACACTCCTTAGGCACAGTGCAGGCAAGCTCTGGAGAGACAGGGGCGGCTGCGAGGCGCCATGTTGCTGCTTTTTATGGGCTTGGTGGCTTCATATGCTAATAATTGGAAGGACCAGTCTAGGGGAAGGGGCTGGGATTCCCAGGAAGTTGGCCATTTCCCACTCTTGACCTTTTGTGGCTGACCTCCGGACTGCCATGTCGCCTGTGGGCGTGTTATTCCGCATGTTAATATATTATGATGGGCGTATAATGAAGCTCAAGTCCTGCTGGAACTTAAATCTCCCGACATCTTGAGCCTCAAGGCCTGCTGGGGTTGAATCTTTCGCCATTTTGGTGTTAATTGCTGTGGCATTCCTTGAATGGCTGTGCCCTGCCCCCTTCCTGTCTCACTGGCAGGTCCTGACCTGGTCTCTTCCGGGGTGGGGGGACCAGGTGGGGGAGGGAGTCAGCTGGCTACAGGGGGCAGGGGCAGTGGCCTCAGCGCAGGGCCTAAGGAGGCAATGAATGGACAGGAGGGGTTCTGGGTCCACACTGTGGAAGGCCCTCTGGCCCGTGGGCAGGTCCACAGCCCCCCATTAGTCAGGTGGGAATGTGGCAGACGCCCTGAGAGCAGAGCAAATCCCGGCTCTGGGGGGACCACAGTGGCGCCGCCCCTTGGAGCTCCCAGGAGGCTCTCAGGTTGGGTAACTTGACCGGGGGTGGGGGGGTGCTCGGCTGAGGGACCCAGGGCTCCCACTCCCCACCACCTGCTCAGAGAAGAGAAGCCTGGCTTGGCTTCAGCCTGGTGGGTCTCCACGGCCCACCCTTGCTCTCTGCTGTAAAAGGACCAGAGGGTCCCTTCCCCAGAATCCCCGTCCTGGTGGCTCAGCCAGCTCACAGAGCAGCTCTCAAACGCACGTGCCACCGTATCAGGTCCCGCAGCTCGGCCGGCTGCTGCTCAGTGGTCACTTGTTTCTCGCAGCAGGAGCCAGCGTCCTGCCCCCGAGTCTACAGACCAGCACCTTTACTGCTCTCTCTGGAGTGAGGCATGTGCCACACACACACACACACAAATGTGCACACATCCACAGCAGCCACACGTGCAAATGTACACAGTGTGCACACGCGTGCTTAATGGCTGCAAAAGGACACAGAGGCCTTTTCAACAGATTCAGGCTCACAGGGCTTCCTGGAAGGGGCCGCCTGCATCCTGATGGCCCGGCCAGGGCTTCACACGTGCCAAGAGCAGGACAGGGCAGGGGGCAGCCTTCCAGGGGAGACCCAGAGATGGTGGTCCCTAGTGGTGGCATTTTGTACACGAGGTTTCCCAAGGCCAGGCCAGCCACATGTGCATGGTGTCCCCCGGATGCCGTGTGCAGAGCCTGCTGACCGAGCCCCACTCGCCTCCCAGGAAGCAGCCACCCAGCCCCTCAGCACCCAAGGAAGCAGCACCACACGGCATCTCTGACCAGGTTTATTCTGCAAAGCAAAGGACTGAGCAAAGACTCGGAAAATAAATAGCCGCAGAGAGAAAGTCAGCTTAGGGGGCGAGGAAGCTCAGAGGGTCAGCGGGAGGGGGATGCACAAGACTGCGGAGAGGCTGAGGGGTGGAGGGGCGGAGGGGCAGAGGGGTGGGGGGGCAGAGTGGTGGAGGGGCGGGGCTCCGGCCCTCCCCGCTCACCTCCTCCCTGGGGCCAGCACCCTGGGGATGGAGCGCCGGGCCCTGTCCCGGGGGGACAGGAGCTCGCACGTGGTGTCCTGGCACCCACAGCTCTCAATGTGGGTGTAGGTGTGGCTGAGGGTGCCACCGCCCGGGCACTGCAGCGCCACCTGCCGCTGGCTGGTGCGCTGCTCCTTGCAGCAGGAGCATCTGTGGTCCAGGGCCTGGGCCTGGGCTGAGTACCTGGGGGAAGGAAGGCCGCAGTGAGGGGCCACTGCCTGCTCCTGCTCGGGCGGCTGCTGCCTCCCCTCCGCGGCCCCTCAGGGCCACTCGCCACGCGGGACTCACATGGCAAAGGTCCCGCAGGACCCGGAGCAATCGTTCATGCTGACCAACTTGGTGCAGCCGTTGTGGGAAATCTCCCTGATGACGGAGACCATGGAGCAGGGGACCCCAGTCTCATTGCGAGGGATGCCTGCGGGGAGGGGCCGAGGCTCAGGGTGGGGGCTCCACCTTCCGGAGCCCTGGGCTCTCCCTGGCCACTTCCTCTGCCCTCCCCAAGCGCCCCACCTCCCTGCCCTGAAGCAAGCTGGGTTCTGTCCTGTTCCTCCCTGGGAAGGGATTCAGGCTTCCTGGGCGCCCCAGGTGATGACCTCAAACTCAGCGTCCAGCCAGAGTGTCACAGAGGGGACGGAGCTCACGGAGTACCATCCCCTTGTTCCTCAAGGGGGCCCAGGGAGCCCCCTGCCCAGCCCAACCCCTGACCCGGGAGCGCCGCCCCCTGGCCTGTACTCACACTTCCTACAGCAGCCATTGGACATGAGACTGATGGAGCCCTGGAGGGGAGGGGAATGAGTTGAGACCCCCAGGTCCCCCAACAGTGAGACCCCCTTCTTGTGACGGGGATGGGGAGGGGCAGCTCCTGCAGAAGGGGCCCAGAGCAGAGCCTCCCAGGGCAGCTGCAACCCAGCCCTCCGGGAAGATCGAGGCCCCACGCTCCTGCAGAGACCGGCCGGCTCACCGGGAGGCAGGTGCTGGGATCAAAGTCGGGGCAGGTGATCTTGGAGACGGACGAGATGAGCTGGTTGTGTAACTTCACGCAGCTGAAGAGGGTACAGTTGTCCAGGGGGTCATTCTTCATGTCACCGGGCTGTGGGGCAGAGAGAGGCTGGGTGAGGCTGGCGGGAGCACCACCCCGACACCTGGCAGCTCCCCGACCACCCTGCCAAGTGTGGCTTCTGGGACAGGAGGTCCAGCCCACAGGCCCAGAACCACCAGGCAGGTGACGCCCTGGAGGGACGCACGGACAGCCACCACCTGTAGTCCACCCACGTGTCCACATTCTAACCCCCACAACCTGCACAGGTGACCTTATTTGGAAAAGGTGCCTTGCAGACATGACTCAGTTGCGGATCTCGAGACAAGGTCACCCTGGATAACCCAGTGGGCGGCGGGCAAAGCCCTAGGATCGGTGTCCCGAGCAGAGACAGGGCACCGGACAGCCGGGCGGTGCCGGGAGGGCCAGCCTCGCTCTGGGGAAGGAGAGGCGAGCGCACCTTCAGAACGAGGTGCTGGTCGCTGGGCTGCTCGATGATGCAGTGCGTCTGCTGACACTTCTTGCAGCACTCCCCGGGGACGTCCACCAGCTCGAAGCCCTGCAGGACACCCACGGGGCGGTTAGCGTCGAGAGAGAAGGGCTCCGAGGGACCGACCATGGGCAGCAGCACACTCGGCCGGGGCAGGGGCGCTTACGGGGTTGCAGGAGGTGTTGCAGGGCACGTGGCTGCAGGAGATGGTGTTGAGCTGCGTGGCGCTGTCCCTGCTGGTGGTGCACACGCAGTTCTGGCACTTGGAGGAATAGACTGGAGAACCGGGCTTGGGGCACAGGGAAGGGCGGGTGAGGGGGTCCGCCGTGGCACCTTTCACCCTCCTCCCGGACAGACGCCGGCCCGCCATTGCCGGGAGAGGGCTGGGCACCCTGGTGCAGGCACACCACGGAGCCCCCGGAGCAAGCCCCTCCCGGGCCCCCGGCCACCCGACAGCCTGCTGAGACCCCACTCCCAAGCCCCATCTGCACCCCGCCCTCGCCCTGCAGCCAGCCAGGACTCACCTGGTACTCAGCGTTCTCCACGACACACACGCCCTTGGGCACTTGTGACAAAGAACAACGGGGCGAGGGTCAGACTGTCGTCCTGACCCGGCGGCAGACGCACAGCCGGTGGACACATGAGGGGCAGGGTGGCTGTGTCCACCATGAGGAATCTGAGCCCCCAGGTGGGAGCCCCTCCCCCCAACCCACACTCCCAGCACCGCCCAGCCCCGGGGAGGGAGCCGGCGCCCACTGCTCGGCCTCCCTGGCCCCAGCACACCTACCACACGAGTGCAAGGGGCAGCATCTCCCGGGGACCATCTCGCTCTTCACTTCAAATCCCAGCGGGCACAGCAGGGGCTTCTCCCTGCAGAGGCTGGCGTTGCACTCTGAAGAGCGGCGGAGACGCGCCGGTGAGCACGGCTCCTCCAGGCCGAGCCCCCAAGCCGGGCCCTGCAGCAGGACCCCCTCCAGCCCTGGGCACACGGCCTCCTCAAGCCCTACTGTCCCGGGGACGCTCCCTGTGCCCCGGCCTCCAACGGGCCCCGAAGTCAGGGCTCCCGGCTCAGCTAGGAGGTGAAACCGTGTAGCGGGGACACGCTCGGGGACTCTGGGGGCCCAGGAGGGGACGGCCCGTGGCCCAGGCCACTCCCTGCCCCCAGGGGTGCCTTACTGCAGGAGGTGATGCTGCAGCAGGGGTCGGCGGGGTCCACCTCGGTGACCAGGTAGGTGCCGTCCTCCCCGCACTCGGGGCGGGGGTCCTGGCTGCACGCCCTGGGCTGACAACTGATGCCGCTGCCCCCCTCCAGGCAGATGCAGTCCTTGCAGTCGAACTGGAAGTGCTCCCCAAACTGCAGGAAAGAAGGGGTGAGCGGGGAGGGAGGGGGCGCCGGCCCACCTGGCCTCGGGCCTCGGCCTCCGTGCAGCTGGTCTGGGGTCCCCGGGAGAGAAGGCACCACGCCTGGAAGCCCACCGAGCTGCCTGCGGGAAGCCTGTGCCCTCCCCGCGCCCCCTCCCCACCCCTGCGCCTCCCCCGAACCTTCCCCGCACCCCTGCCCCACCTCCCTGTTCCCCTCCCCCCGCCTCCCCGCCTAGGCACCTGCCACCTCAAGCCCTCAGGGCAGGTTCCGGGCCAGGACAGGGGCTCCCCTCAGGGCCAGGTCACTGAGACCACAACCTTGACCTGCTCACCACCGTCCCCCTACACAGCTGGCACCCGGCAGAAACCACGTGTGCCTGCTGGGCTCGAGCAGACTAGAGCTCAAGAATCAGCCGCGTGCAGGGGACGCGCACAGCGCTGCAGTGGCCAAGACGCCGCCTCCGCAGGTGTGCACACCAACAAAGGACAAGAGGGCGGAGGCGCGGACCAGGGGGTGGACGCGGGGCTGGGTGGACCGGGGAGGCGTGCGGGGGTGGCTACCCCTCCTAGCCCAGCCGTCCGGGACTTAAACGACTCAGGACTCAGTCTTTGAGGGTCCCCGCCTCTCATGTCCAGCCCTTCCTACACCCCAAAATTTGGCCTTTGTGGCAGAAGGCGGCCCCGGCACACAGGGGTTGGCTTACCTCTCTGGGCACGTTGTCGGGCCCCACGCAGCCTAGGAAGGAGAGGCAGCAGCCGCTGTGAGCACAGCCCTGGTGCGGCACGGGCAGGGCTCAGCCTCAGCGGGGGCGGGGGGCACCGGGGGGCAGCCTACCACACGAGTCCACGCAGACGTCGAAGCCGGGGGCGAAGTTCACCGTGCCCTCGGGACAGAAGCAGCCTTCCACCAGCTGGGTGCTGTTCTCCTGGGAAGGGCTGGGGGCGGGAGGGCGCGATGAGATGGGCGCTGGGGACAAGCCGGACCCCCAGGCCCAGACGGGGCCACCCGGAAGCACCACCAGAGGGGAGAGGCTGCCCTCCCGGCGCCTCCACGGGCGCCTCACCTGGACTGACAGGTGGGCTCTTCTGCGGGACCACAGGCCCGGTACTCCCGATGAGCCGGGCACTTCACCGCTGCGGGAGAAGGCAGGCGTCCGAGGGGCCAGAGTCAGAGGGAACAGCCTGGGTCCGCCCCGCAAGTGACTGTCCTGCCCAGCCCCTGCCACGAAGGACCCCATCCTCCCACCCAGGCTGAGGGTGGCCAGGTGCCCGGTGCTGCCCGCCCCAGACCCCCATGCCGTCCCCAGCCCAGCTGTGCTCAGCAAAGCTGCTCTCTGTGTGTGCCAGGCCGCCCCACCCCAGTCTGGCTTCAGGCAGAGCCCGGAGAGCCCCCTGGCCTGCAGGACCCCAGCCTGGGCGGGGCAGGCGGGCACTCACGGCAGGCCCCGCGGGTGTGGTTCCGCCAGTCGACACAGATGCCCTCCTGGGCACACAGGGCGGCGTAGGTCTGCACGCTGGCACACTCCAGGCCCGAGTCGGGCACCAAGCAGCTGTCGAACACGCAAGCGTCGTAGTAGTGCTGCGGGGGCGCCAGGGCGTGGCACTGCGCGAACAGGCTGTGGGGGTGGGGCCTGTCAGGGTCTGCACGGGGCCCCACCTCTCCCACACTCCCCCTGCCCCCCACCTCCGCCCAGGCTACCCTCCTGGAGCCGGGCTCAGGTTGCATCCAACCAGACAGACACAGGCAGGCTGACGGTGGGAGCAGAGGGACCGGGGCAGGCCCTGTGGGAGGGGGGCCCTCACTGTGGCCCGAGGACGAGGCCTCGGGCAATCTGGCTCCTGGAGATGGAAGCCCCGCATCTCCATGTTCGCTGGGTGCCAAGATGCCCCCTCCCGCAATACTGCGGGGGCCTCCCAGCCCCGTGGCGCACACCCCCGGGGGCCAGGCGCTCGCTCTATGAGGCCAGCTCTGGGAGCACCCCTTGTCGGTCTAAGCCCACATCTGCCTCCCTTTATAGGTACCCGATGCTGCTCTGCCCCGTCAACTGGTCTACCCCAGGCTGCAAGCTCAGAGGCCCCTGCACGATCCAGGAGGCAGGTGAGGTTCGGGGGGTTGGAAAGGGCACACGGATGTCAAACAAGGCCACTCGGCCCTGTGGAAACCTGGAGCCGGAGTACTGGGCCCCTCTGTGAACCGGCACCTGCTCGTGGTGCCCTGACACCTTCTGCCTTCCCAGCCCCACACTCGGCACCTGCCACCTCCTCTCTCCTCATGAGGTGGGGTCACAGAGCGGGGAGGCTGTTCTTGGGGAGCCTGCAGCCCACGAGTGGCCGAGGCGGCAGCCGGCCGGGGGTCAGGGTCACCTGTCCTTGATGAGCTCGCAGAGAGGAGACGCGCAGGCCTTGCTCCCGGCAGTGCTGCCCGCAGACGACGAGGTGGCCGGGCGCTGGGTGGTGAAGCTGGTGTGGGGACATTGCGGCTTGGAGGGGTCGTTCACCGCCCACTGGTCAGCCGCCACCTCACAGTTGTCGACGACCTCCCCGCTGGGCAGCACGCAGTCGTCCACGGTGGTGTTGGTGCACGTGCCTGGGTGGGGGAGAAGGTCCCCGTGTGCCCGGGCCCGCCCAGTCCGTCCAGCAGACCCAGCAAGCCGCTGAGACCCCGCCCCTCCTCCCGCCCAGGTCCCCTGGTGCCCAGCTGCCCAGGGCCCAGGGCACAGGCTAGACTGCACTCCTGCTGGCTTCCCGCCGGGCCCAAACCCGGGAGGATGGCTGCGGGGACCCTGAGCAGAGCAGAGAACCACAGTGGGGCTGGCGGGGCCCACAGACAGCCTCTGCCCAGCCGCCCTCCCCAGCGCAGGGCACGGGGGCCGAGGTCAAGGGCTCACCACACTGGCCCTTTGTGTTGTTCCCGAACAGGCGGTAGGGCAGCCGGATGGAGAAGGCGAGGCCGTTGTAGGAGACGAGGGCGCCCAGCTCGGGGATGGCCACCACGAGGTTGATGCCCGACTCGTACACCTGCAGCCCGTACTTCTTGTAGGGCAGCGCCACGGCCTGCCTGTTCACCTGCACCTGTGGCCGACACACCGGGTCAGGGAGGGCCGGCGGGAGCCTCGTGGGTCTGACCGGAGCGCGCGGTGCCTTTGGAAAGCACCCGGGTCCCCCCACCCTCACACTGTGCCCGCGCCCCTCCGCCTTCCCTCTTCCTTCCCACCTCATTGGGCTGGATCCTCGTCCTGACTAGTCCCAGGGGCCAGGTAGCCAGGGCGCTGTCCTCTGAGCCCCCGGACACCTGGAGGACCCCGTGCAGGGGGCAGGGCTCCCCACGCCATGGGAAATGACAACTCCACGTGGGGCGCACAGAGCCCCTGCCCTCGGGGAGGGGGCTTCTGCCACACAGACCTGTGCCCAGGGTGCCTGGCAGGAGCAGGGGTGGGGGGTCACGGGGTCCCTCAATGCCCCGGAGGGCCTGTGAGGAGAGCTGACATGTCCGCCTAGCGCTGCCCCCGCGCAGCCCTGGGGCAAGGCCCCCCCCAGCGAGGGAGCTGACACCGGCCCTACCAGCCCGCCCCATTCGGACGACAGATCCCGCCGTCCACCTACCTGCACCGTCATGGGCGCCATCTGCACGGTCTCGAGCCGCACCTCCTGCGTCTCGTGGCGCACGATGAGCGTGCGGGGGCAGGACACCCGGTCGCGGGGGTCGCAGTGGTAGTTGTCGACGTAGACCCCGAAGCCGTCCACGGTGGGCACGGCCTCCTCCACCAGCACGTACGTGCACGCACCCTGGTGGCTGTAGTACAGCCCGTCGAAGGTGACGTAGTGCGGGTCCCCCCAGCCGGTGCAGTAGCCTGCGGAGCGGCCGAGGTGGGCCGGCGCCCAGCCCCGGGGGCGGGGACGGGACACAGTCAGGGGACAAGGCACAAGGGGCAAGAGCAAGTGGAAACGGAGGAAGGCCCCAAAGCCTGCTGCCCGGGGTGCGTGGGGCATCAGGGCCCCACGAGTGCGTCCCCTCTGAAGGGCAGGGCTGCCTTCACTCCCAACCCCAGCTGCCCCAGGCCGCAGCCCCTCTAGGTGGCCGCGCCCCACCAGGCAAACCCCTCCCTCTCCCGGACCCCTGCCTGAGGAGGGGAGTAAGCTGGAGGCGACTCAAGTCCCTCCGGACGTGTGCCCGGCCCTCAGCCATCAGAGCCAGCCTGTCCCACCTGCGGACTGCACCCCGCCCCCCAGCACACACACAGAAGGGAGCCGGCGGGGAGGGGCTTACAGTCGCACTCCCAGTGCCAGCAGCACCCGTCCGGGTCCTTGACGCGCACGGGCGTGAGGCCGTTGGAGCAGGTGGGCATCGGGGGGGGGTCGCACTCCACCTCCACCAGCTCCACGGTGCTGTCGTGCTTGCAGACGGCCATCGTGCAGTTACACAGCCACCAGGTCTCGTTCTCCTGCGGGCCGCCCGGGCACAGGGTCAGCCGGGCCCAGTCTGCAGCCCGGCCCCAGAGGAGGGCCGCCAGCACCTCCCCACGGCAAGGGGGACGTGGTGGGGACGCGGGAGGGCTCCGGCAGACCCTGTGCCCTGACTGCAGAGGGTGCGGGGCACAGGGGGCAGGGTGCCCTGTGTGACCAGCAGGAAGGCAGCGCCTGGGGCTTTGCGAGCCCAGGTGGTGGGTGCACGCGCCCGGTGCTTGGGGAGAAAGCTGCGAAGAACGCACGGACCTTCCTGGGAGGGTTGAAGTCCAGGCACCCGCGGGTCAGGGTGGTCGACACACTTGATGCTGTGGATGATGGGGCCGTGGTGGTGGTGGTGGGTGGGCTGAGCGTTGTAGACGGTGTTGACGGGCACGAAAAGTTGAGGAACTCGAGTTCGCAAGACTTCAAGCAGTACGCGTAATGGCACATGCCTCCTTCGGTAACGTTGTATCTCACTTCGCCTGCAAGGGAGAGACCAGTGCTACACCACCCACACAGGGCGGCCACCAGAGGACACAGGGAGGTCCCCTGGTGTCCACGAGAGGACAGCCCACGACACACTTTCCCAACAGCCAAGCTGCAGAGTGTGGGGCCTCTTCCCCAGCACGATTCCCCAGAGCACGAGCACAGCAGGCGCGAAAACAACGTGTGCAGCCAGGGAACCGGGCGACAAGCCTGGGGACACACCTGGGATGAGGTATTCTCCATTCAACTCGCAGCATGGCACTATGGTGCTGACAACTGGGCCGGTTATGGTGGTGCTGTGGGAGGACATAATCGGGGTCTGCGTAGGGGTAGTCGTGCTGGTCGTTGAGGTCCCTGTGGTGGTGGTCGAGCTGGGGGAGGTGATCTCCATGGTGATGGTACTGCGTGGGGTTCTCGTCTCGGTGGTGGTGGAGGTAAAAGTTGGAGTCTGTGTGGAGGTGGTGAGTGTTGGGGTTGGGGTCACTGTGGAGGTGGTGGTGGGTGTCGGAGTAGGAGTCCCTGTGTAGGTGGTGCTGCTGGTGGGTGTTGGGGTTGTGGTCTCCGTGCTGCTGGTCGTGCTGGGGGTTGTGGTCCCCATGTTGGAGGTTGTGCTGGGGGTTGTGGTCGCCGGGGTGGTGGTCGTGCTGGGGGTTGTGGTCTCCGTGGTGGTGGTCGTGCTGGGGGTTGTGGTCTCCGTGCTGGTGCTTGTGCTGGGGGTGGTGGTCTCCGTGCTGGTGGACGTGCCGGGGGTTGTGGTCTCCGTGCTGGTGGTCGTGCTGGGGGTTGTGGTCTCCGTGCTGGTGGTCGTGCTGGGGGTTATGGTCTCCGTGGTGGTGGTCGTGCTGGGGGTTGTGGTCTCCGTGCTGGTGGTCGTGCTGGGGGTTGTGGTCTCCGTGGTGGTGGTTGTGCTGGGGGTTGTGGTCTCTGTAGTGATGGTAGTGCTGGGGGTTGTGGTCTCCGTGCTGGTGGTCGTGCTGGGGGTTGTGGTCTCTGTGGTGGTGGTCTTGCTGGGGGTTGTGGTCTCCGTGCTGGTGCTTGTGCTGGGGGTGGTGGTCTCCGTGTTGGTGGTCGTGCCGGGGGTTGTGGTCTCCGTGCTGGTGGTCGTGCTGTGGGTTGTGGTCTCCGTGGTGGTGGAGGTCGAACTTGGAGGCTCTGTTGTGGTGGTGAGTGTTGGGGTTGGGGTCACTGTGGAGGTGGTGGTGGGTTTCAGAGTAGCAGTCCCTGTGGAGGTGGTGCTGATGGTGGGTGTAGGAGTTGTGGACTCCGTGGTGGTGGTTGTCGTGGGGGTTGTGGTCTCCGTGGTGGTGGACTTCGAAGTTGGAGGCTCTGTTGAGGTGGTGAGTGTTGGGGTTGGGGTCAATGTGGAGGTGGTGGTGGGTGTCGGACTACGATTCCCTGTTGAGGTAGTGCTGATTGTGGGTGTAGGAGTTGTGGACTCCGTGGTGGTGGTTGTGCTGGGGGTTGTGGTCTCCGTGGTGGTGGTGGTGCTGGGGGTTGTGGTCCCCGTGGTGGTGGTGGTGCTGGGGGTTGTGGTCTCCGTGGTGGTGGTCGTGCTGGGGGTTGAGGTCTCGGTGGTGCTGGAGGTCGAAGTTGGAGGCTCTGTTGAGGTGGCGGTGGGTGTTGGAGTTCGTGTCCCCGAGGTGGTGCTGGGATGTGTTGTGGTGCAGCCAGGGCGAGGAACACAGCAGTAGACATTGATCTCATAGTTGAGGCAGTAAGGCATGGGGGTGGCTCCCCCTGGCTTCTGGTCTTGGTTTTTGCACACAAGCCCAACAGAAGTGTCGCACACCACAGTTTGTCCAAGCTGTTGCAGGGGAACGCCGGGAAACTTGGCGGCTCTGCAGGAGATCCTGGCTACTGAGCCCATTTTACAGACATTCTCAACGGATTCAACGTCTCCACCTTCTTTGGTAAAGTTCGGTTTAGCAGAATCCAACCAGCCGGTCCAATTGCAAACAGGCACACATGGAGGGGTTGTGGTCTCCGGGCTGGTGATCGTGCTGGGGGTTGTGGTCTCTGTGCTCTTGGAGGTCGAACTTGGAGGCTCTGTTGAGGTGGTGAGTGTTGGGGTTGGGGTCACTGTGGAGGTGGTGGTGGGTGTCGGAGTAGGAGTCCCTGTTGAGGTGGTGCTGATGGATGGTGCTGGGGTTCTGGTCTCCGTGGTGGTAGTCGTACTGAGGGTTGTGGTCTCCGTGCTGGTGGTCGTGCTGGGGGTGGTGGTCTCCGTGCTGGTGGTCGTGCTGGGTGTTCTGGTCTCCGTGGTGGTGGTCGTGCTGGGGGTTGAGGTCTCGGTGGTGGTGGCGGTCGAAGTTGGAGGCTCTGTTGAGGTGGTGGTGGGTGTTGGACTTCCTGTCCCCGAGGTGGTGCTGGGATGTGTTGTGGTGCAGCCAGGGCGAGGAACACAGCAGTAGACATTGATCTCATAGTTGAGGCAGTAAGGCATGGGGGTGGCTCCCCCTGGCTTCTGGTCTTGGTTTTTGCACACAAGCCCTACAGAAGTGTCGCACACCACAGTTTGTCCAAGCTGTTGCAGGGGAACGCCGGGAAACATGGCGGCTCTGCAGGAGATGCTGGCTACTGAGCCCATTTTACAGACATTCTCAACGGATTCAACGTCTCCACCTTCTTTGGTAAAGTTCGGTTTAGCAGAATCCAACCAGCCGGTCCAATTGCAGACAGGCACACATGGAGGGGTTATGGTCTCCGTGGTGGTGATCGTGCTGGGGGTTGTGGTCTCCGAGGTGGTTGTCGTGCTGGGGGTTGTTGTCTCCGTTGTGGTGGTGGTGCTGGGGGTTGTGGTCCCCGTGGTGGTGGTGGTGCTGGGGGTTGTGGTCTCCGAGGTGGTTGTCGTGCTGGGGGTTGTGGTCTCCGTGGTGGTGGTGGTGCTGGGGGTTGTGGTCTCCGTGGTGGTGGTCGTGCTGGGGGTTGAGGTCTCCGTGGTGGTGGAGGTCGAAGTTGGAGGCTCTGTTGAGGTGGTGGTGGGTGTTGGAGTTCGTGTCCCCGAGGTGGTGCTGGGACGTGTTGTGGTGCAGCCAGGGCGAGGAACACAGCAATAGACATTGATCTCATAGTTGAGGCAGTAAGGCATGGGGGTGGCTCCCCCTGGCTTCTGGTCTTCGTTTTTGCACACAAGCCCTACAGAAGTATCGCACACCACACTTTGTCCAAGCTCTTGCAGGGCAATGCTCGGAAACATGGCGGCTCTGCAGGAGATGCTGGCTACTGAGCCCATTTTACAAACATTCTCAACGGATTCAACGTCTCCACCTTCTTTGGTAAAGTTCGGTTTAGCAGAATCCAGCCAGCCGGTCCAATTGCAGACAGGCACACATGGAGGGGTTATGGTCTCCGTGGTGGTGATTGTGCTGGGGGTTGTGGTCTCCGAGGTGGTTGTCGTGCTGGGGGTTGTTGTCTCCGTTGTGGTGGTGGTGCTGGGGGTTGTGGTCCCCGTGGTGGTGGTGGTGGTGGGGGTGGTGGTCTCCGTGGTGGTGATCGTGCTGGGGGTTGTGGACTCCGAGGTGGTTGTCGTGCTGGGGGTTGAGGTCCCCGTGGTGGTGGTGGTGCTGGGGGTTGTGGTCTCAGTGGTGGTGGTGGTGCTGGTGGTTGTGGTCTCCGTGGTGGTGGTCGTGCTGGGGGTTGAGGTCTCGGTGGTGGTGGAGGTCGAAGTTGGAGGCTCTGTTGAGGTGGTGGTGGGTGTTGGAGTTCGTGTCCCCGAGGTGGTGCTGGGACGTGTTGTGGTGCAGCCAGGGCGAGGAACACAGCAGTAGACATTGATCTCATAGTTGAGGCAGTAAGGCATGGGGGTGGCTCCCACTGTCTTCTGGTCTTGGTTTTTGCACACAAGCCCAACAGAAGTGTCGCACACCACAGTTTGTCCAAGCTGTTGCAGGGGAACGCCGGGAAACATGGCGGCTCTGCAGGAGATGCTGGCTACTGAGCCCATTTTACAAACATTCTCAACGGATTCAACGTCTCCACCTTCTTTGGTAAAGTTCGGTTTAGCAGAATCCAACCAGCCGGTCCAATTGCAGACAGGCACACATGGAGGGGTTATGGTCTCCGTGGTGGTGATCGTGCTGGGGGTTGTGGTCTCCAAGGTGGTTGTCGTGCTGGGGGTTGTTGTCTCTGTTGTGGTGGTGGTGCTGGGGGTTGTGGTCCCCGTGGTGGAGGTGGTGCTGGGGGTGGTGGTCTCCGTGGTGGTGATCGTGCTGGGGGTTGTGGTCTCCGAGGTGGTTGTCGTGCTGGGGGTTGTTGTCTCCGTTGTGGTGGTGGTGCTGGGGGTTGTGGTCCCCGTGGTGGTGGTGGTGCTGGGGGTTGTGGTCCCCGTGGTGGTGGTCGTGCTGGGGGTTGTGGTCCCCGTGGTGGTGGTGGTGCTGGGGGTTGTTGTCTCCGTGGTGGTGGTGGTGCTGGGGGTTGTGGTCTCCGTGGTGGTGGTCGTGCTGGGGGTTGAGGTCTCGGTGGTGGTGGAGGTCGAAGTTGGAGGCTCTGTTGAGGTGGCGGTGGGTGTTGGACTTCCTGTCCCCGAGGTGGTGCTGGGATGTGTTGTGGTGCAGCCAGGGCGAGGAACACAGCAGTAGACATTGATCTCATAGTTGAGGCAGTAAGGCATGGGGGTGGCTCCCCCTGGCTTCTGGTCTTGGTTTTTGCACACAAGCCCTACAGAAGTGTCGCACACCACAGTTTGTCCAAGCTGTTGCAGGGGAACGCCGGGAAACATGGCGGCTCTGCAGGAGATGCTGGCTACTGAGCCCATTTTACAAACATTCTCAACGGATTCAACGTCTCCACCTTCTTTGGTAAAGTTCGGTTTAGCAGAATCCAACCAGCCGGTCCAATTGCAGACAGGCACACATGGAGGGGTTATGGTCTCCGTGGTGGTGATCGTGCTGGGGGTTGTGGTCTCCGAGGTGGTTGTCGTGCTTGGGGTTGTTGTCTCCGTTGTGGTGGTGGTGCTGGGGGTTGTGGTCCCCGTGGTGGTGGTGGTGCTGGGGGTGGTGGTCTCCGTGGTGGTGATCGTGCTGGGGGTTGTGGTCTCCGAGGTGGTTGTCGTGCTGGGGGTTGAGGTCCCCGTGGTGGTGGTGGTGCTGGGGGTTGTGGTCTCAGTGGTGGTGGTGGTGCTGGTGGTTGTGGTCTCCGTGGTGGTGGTCGTGCTGGGGGTTGAGGTCTCGGTGGTGGTGGAGGTCGAAGTTGGAGGCTCTGTTGAGGTGGTGGTGGGTGTTGGAGTTCGTGTCCCCGAGGTGGTGCTGGGACGTGTTGTGGTGCAGCCAGGGCGAGGAACACAGCAGTAGACATTGATCTCATAGTTGAGGCAGTAAGGCATGGGGGTGGCTCCCCCTGGCTTCTGGTCTTGGTTTTTGCACACAAGCCCAACAGAAGTGTCGCACACCACAGTTTGTCCAAGCTGTTGCAGGGGAACGCCGGGAAACATGGCGGCTCTGCAGGAGATGCTGGCTACTGAGCCCATTTTACAAACATTCTCAACGGATTCAACGTCTCCACCTTCTTTGGTAAAGTTCGGTTTAGCAGAATCCAACCAGCCGGTCCAATTGCAGACAGGCACACATGGAGGGGTAATGGTCTCCGTGGTGGTGATCGTGCTGGGGGTTGTGGTCTCCGAGGTGGTTGTCGTGCTGGGGGTTGTTGTCTCCGTTGTGGTGGTGGTGCTGGGGGTTGTGGTCCCCGTGGTGGTGGTGGTGCTGGGGGTGGTGGTCTCCGTGGTGGTGATCGTGCTGGGGGTTGTGGTCTCCGAGGTGGTTGTCGTGCTGGGGGTTGAGGTCCCCGTGGTGGTGGTGGTGCTGGGGGTTGTGGTCTCAGTGGTGGTGGTGGTGCTGGTGGTTGTGGTCTCCGTGGTGGTGGTCGTGCTGGGGGTTGAGGTCTCGGTGGTGGTGGAGGTCGAAGTTGGAGGCTCTGTTGAGGTGGTGGTGGGTGTTGGAGTTCGTGTCCCCGAGGTGGTGCTGGGACGTGTTGTGGTGCAGCCAGGGCGAGGAACACAGCAGTAGACATTGATCTCATAGTTGAGGCAGTAAGGCATGGGGGTGGCTCCCACTGTCTTCTGGTCTTGGTTTTTGCACACAAGCCCAACAGAAGTGTCGCACACCACAGTTTGTCCAAGCTGTTGCAGGGGAACGCCGGGAAACATGGCGGCTCTGCAGGAGATGCTGGCTACTGAGCCCATTTTACAAACATTCTCAACGGATTCAACGTCTCCACCTTCTTTGGTAAAGTTCGGTTTAGCAGAATCCAACCAGCCGGTCCAATTGCAGACAGGCACACATGGAGTGGTTGTGGTCTCCGTGCTGGTGGTCGTGCTGGGGGTTGTGGTCTCCAAGGTGGTTGTCGTGCTGGGGGTTGTTGTCTCCGTTGTGGTGGTGGTGCTGGGGGTTGTGGTCCCCGTGGTGGAGGTGGTGCTGGGGGTGGTGGTCTCCGTGGTGGTGATCGTGCTGGGGGTTGTGGTCTCCGAGGTGGTTGTCGTGCTGGGGGTTGTGGTCTCGGTGGTGGTGGTCGTCCTGGGGGTTGAGGTCTCCGTGGTGTTGGAGGTCGAAGTTGGAGGCTCTGTTGAGGTGGCGGTGGGTGTTGGAGTTCGTGTCCCCGAGGTGGTGCTGGGATGTGTTGTGGTGCAGCCAGGGCGAGGAACACAGCAGTAGACATTGATCTCATAGTTGAGGCAGTAAGGCATGGGGGTGGCTCCCCCTGGCTTCTGGTCTTGGTTTTTGCACACAAGCCCAACAGAAGTGTCGCACACCACAGTTTGTCCAAGCTGTTGCAGGGGAACGCCGGGAAACAAGGCGGCTCTGCAGGAGATGCTGGCTACTGAGCCCAATTTACAGACATTCTCAATAGCTTCAATATCTCCACCTTCTTTGGTGAAGTTCGGTTTAGCAGAATCCAGCCAGCCGGTCCAATTGCAGACAGGCACACATGGAGTGGTTGTGGTCTCCGTGCTGGTGGTCGTGCTGGGGGTTGTGGTCTCCGAGGTGGTTGTCGTGCTGGGGGTTGTTGTCTCCGTGGTGGTGGTGGTGCTGGGGGTTGTGGTCCCCGTGGTGGAGGTGGTGCTGGGGGTGGTGGTCTCCGTGGTGGTGATCGTGCTGGGGGTTGTGGTCTCTGAGGTGGTTGTCGTGCTGGGGGTTGTGGTCTCCGTGGTGGTGGTCGTGCTGGGGGTTGAGGTCTCCGTGGTGGTGGAGGTCGAAGTTGGAGGCTCTGTTGAGGTGGTGGTGGGTGTTGGAGTTCCTGTCCCCGAGGTGGTGCTGGGATGTGTTGTGGTGCAGCCAGGGCGAGGAACACAGCAGTAGACATTGATCTCATAGTTGAGGCAGTAAGGCATGGGGGTGGCTCCCCCTGGCTTCTGGTCTTGGTTTTTGCACACAAGCCCAACAGAAGTGTCGCACACCACAGTTTGTCCAAGCTGTTGCAGGGGAACGCCGGGAAACATGGCGGCTCTGCAGGAGATGCTGGCTACTGAGCCCAATTTACAGACATTCTCAATAGCTTCAATATCTCCACCTTCTTTGGTGAAGTTCGGTTTAGCAGAATCCAGCCAGCCGGTCCAATTGCAGACAGGCACACATGGAGTGGTTGTGGTCTCCGTGCTGGTGGTCGTGCTGGGGGTTGTGGTCTCCGAGGTGGTTGTCGTGCTGGGGGTTGTTGTCTCCGTGGTGGTGGTGGTGCTGGGGGTTGTGGTCCCCGTGGTGGAGGTGGTGCTGGGGGTGGTGGTCTCCGTGGTGGTGATCGTGCTGGGGGTTGTGGTCTCTGAGGTGGTTGTCGTGCTGGGGGTTGTGGTCTCCGTGGTGGTGGTCGTGCTGGGGGTTGAGGTCTCCGTGGTGGTGGAGGTCGAAGTTGGAGGCTCTGTTGAGGTGGTGGTGGGTGTTGGAGTTCCTGTCCCCGAGGTGGTGCTGGGATGTGTTGTGGTGCAGCCAGGGCGAGGAACACAGCAGTAGACATTGATCTCATAGTTGAGGCAGTAAGGCATGGGGGTGGCTCCCCCTGGCTTCTGGTCTTGGTTTTTGCACACAAGCCCTACAGAAGTATCGCACACCACACTTTGTCCAAGCTCTTGCAGGGGAATGCTCGGAAACATGGCGGCTCTGCAGGAGATGCTGGCTACTGAGCCCATTTTACAAACATTCTCAACGGATTCAACGTCTCCACCTTCTTTGGTAAAGTTCGGTTTAGCAGAATCCAGCCAGCCGGTCCAATTGCAGACAGGCACACATGGAGGGGTTGTGGTCTCCGTGCTGGTGGTCGTGCTGGGGGTTGTTGTCTCCGTTGTGGTGTTGGTGCTGGGGGTTGTGGTCCCCGTGGTGGTGGTGGTGCTGGGGGTGGTGGTCTCCGTGGTGGTGATCGTGCTGGGGGTTGTGGTCTCCGAGGTGGTTGTCGTGCTGGGGGTTGAGGTCCCCGTGGTGGTGGTGGTGCTGGGGGTTGTGGTCTCAGTGGTGGTGGTGGTGCTGGTGGTTGTGGTCTCCGTGGGGGTGGTCGTGCTGGGGGTTGAGGTCTCGATGGTCGTGGAGGTCGAAGTTGGAGGCTCTGTTGAGGTGGCGGTGGGTGTTGGACTTCCTGTCCCCGAGGTGGTGCTGGGATGTGTTGTGGTGCAGCCAGGGCGAGGAACACAGCAGTAGACATTGATCTCATAGTTGAGGCAGTAAGGCATGGGGGTGGCTCCCACTGTCTTCTGGTCTTGGTTTTTGCACACAAGCCCAACAGAAGTGTCGCACACCACAGTTTGTCCAAGCTGTTGCAGGGGAACGCCGGGAAACATGGCGGCTCTGCAGGAGATGCTGGCTACTGAGCCCATTTTACAAACATTCTCAACGGATTCAACGTCTCCACCTTCTTTGGTAAAGTTCGGTTTAGCAGAATCCAACCAGCCGGTCCAATTGCAGACAGGCACACATGGAGGGGTTATGGTCTCCGTGGTGGTGATCGTGCTGGGGGTTGTGGTCTCCGAGGTGGTTGTCGTGCTGGGGGTTGTTGTCTCCGTTGTGGTGGTGGTGCTGGGGGTTGTGGTCCCCGTGGTGGAGGTGGTGCTGGGGGTGGTGGTCTCCGTGGTGGTGATCGTGCTGGGGGTTGTGGTTTCCGAGGTGGTTGTCGTGCTGGGGGTTGTGGTCTCCGTGGTGGTGGTCGTGCTGGGGGTTGAGGTCTCCGTGGTGGTGGAGGTCGAAGTTGGTGGCTCTGTTGAGGTGGCGGTGGGTGTTGGACTTCCTGTCCCCGAGGTGGTGCTGGGATGTGTTGTGGTGCAGCCAGGGCGAGGAACACAGCAGTAGACATTGATCTCATAGTTGAGGCAGTAAGGCATGGGGGTGGCTCCCACTGTCTTCTGGTCTTGGTTTTTGCACACAAGCCCAACAGAAGTGTCGCACACCACAGTTTGTCCAAGCTGTTGCAGGGGAACGCCGGGAAACATGGCGGCTCTGCAGGAGATGCTGGCTACTGAGCCCATTTTACAAACATTCTCAACGGATTCAACGTCTCCACCTTCTTTGGTAAAGTTCGGTTTAGCAGAATCCAGCCAGCCGGTCCAATTGCAGACAGGCACACATGGAGGGGTTGTGGTCTCCGTGCTGGTGGTCGTGCTGGGGGTTGTGGTCTCCGAGGTGGTTGTCGTGCTGGGGGTTGTTGTCTCCGTGGTGGTGGTGGTGCTGGGGGTTGTGGTCCCCGTGGTGGTGGTGGTGCTGGGGGTTGTGGTCTCCGTGGTGGTGATCGTGCTGGGGGTTGTGGTCTCCGAGGTGGTTGTCGTGCTGGGGGTTGTGGTCTCCGTGGTGGTGGTCGTGCTGGGGGTTGAGGTCTCCGTGGTGGTGGAGGTCGAAGTTGGAGGCTCTGTTGAGGTGGTGGTGGGTGTTGGACTTCCTGTCCCCGAGGTGGTGCTGGGATGTGTTGTGGTGCAGCCAGGGCGAGGAACACAGCAGTAGACATTGATCTCATAGTTGAGGCAGTAAGGCATGGGGGTGGCTCCCCCTGGCTTCTGGTCTTGGTTTTTGCACACAAGCCCAACAGAAGTGTCGCACACCACAGTTTGTCCAAGCTGTTGCAGGGGAACGCCGGGAAACATGGCGGCTCTACAGGAGATGCTGGCTACTGAGCCCATTTTACAAACATTCTCAACGGATTCAACGTCTCCACCTTCTTTGGTAAAGTTCGGTTTAGCAGAATCCAACCAGCCGGTCCAATTGCAGACAGGCACACATGGAGGGGTTATGGTCTCCGTGGTGGTGATCGTGCTGGGGGTTGTGGTCTCCGAGGTGGTTGTCGTGCTGGGGGTTGTTGTCTCCGTTGTGGTGGTGGTGCTGGGGGTTGTGGTCCCCGTGGTGGTGGTGGTGCTGGGGGTTATGGTCTCCGAGGTGGTTGTCGTGCTGGGGGTTGTGGTCTCCGTGGTGGTGGAGGTCGAAGTTGGAGGCTCTGTTGAGGTGGCGGTGGGTGTTGGAGTTCGTGTCCCCGAGGTGGTGCTGGGATGTGTTGTGGTGCAGCCAGGGCGAGGAACACAGCAGTAGACATTGATCTCATAGTTGAGGCAGTAAGGCATGGGGGTGGCTCCCCCTGGCTTCTGGTCTTGGTTTTTGCACACAAGCCCAACAGAAGTGTCGCACACCACAGTTTGTCCAAGCTGTTGCAGGGGAACGCCAGGAAACATGGCGGCTCTGCAGGAGATGCTGGCTACTGAGCCCATTTTACAAACATTCTCAACGGATTCAACGTCTCCACCTTCTTTGGTAAAGTTCGGTTTTGCAGAATCCAACCAGCCGGTCCAATTGCAGACAGGCACACATGAAGAGTTTGGGGTAGACGTGGTGGTGGTCAGGGTGCTGGTTGTTTCTGTTGCAGGTGTGGATGTTGTAATGGTGGGGGTTCGGGTGCTTGTTCCGGGGCTGGGCACCACTGTAGTAACTGTAGGGCTTGTCGTTGGCGATGTGGTGGTGGTCGGGGTTGGTGCACACCAGTCCATTTTCTCGCAGCAATAGACTCGGATCTCGTAGTCATAGCAGACTGCAAAAGGTCCCTTTCCAAACTGGTCTTCATTCTTGCAAATGAACCCAAAGGAGACATTGCACTGTGCCTCCTGGCCCAGCTCCCCCCATCTGAGTTTGGGCTCCGTGGCCGACCGGCACTCGATGTCTCGTGGGGCCGTGCAGACGTGGTCGAATGTCTCCCAGTCTCCATCATCACTGCTGCCGCTGGGGTGATGCCCGTTGATCCAGTCCGACCAGCAGCACAACCCTGAGAAAGCAAGTTGCGGGGTGGTTATCCAGGCCTGGAGAGACACCTTTCAGGAGGTCAGCGGACTTGGGGAACTCTGACACCCCCACGACCGGCTGTCACCGTCATTGTTTCGAACCCAGCGTAGGCTCAGAGAGGTTACAACGTAGACCTAAACGCCCATCCTCCTTTTGCAAGTGAACGCCTGAGGCGTAGTGGGAAGCAGGCCTGGATGCCACACCACTGACTAACCCGGGCCTCAGAGCCCTGGCCCAGTGCCCTTCACTGGCTCCCTCACATCTTACACCAAACAAAGAAATAAGGAAAGGGCCACCCTGTCCAGTGAGGAAGCACGCCGGCAGGGGCTCGGTCGTCACTCTCCGCCAGCAGTGTTTCCCGCAGAGCTGGTCACAGTGCCCTGCATGAGTCCCTGGGCTCAGCAAGTCAGGGATCAAGTCACCAAACTACACCATCTCTGGTCCACTAACTGGTGTCCGGCCGGCCCCGCCCACATCTGGGGCGCCTCGCCCCGTCAGAAGTGCCGCCAGTCTGACTTACTCGGAGGCGCTGAAGAGGAAGATGACACTGCAGTCACACGGGGGAGGGGGAGAGGATATCATGATACAGTTGGAGATGCTTAAAGTCTTTTCATTTTACAAGTTCTGTTCTCCGGGTCTCTCGTGCCCTGGTGGCTGCGTTCAGCGGTAGCTACGATTTCAGCCCGAGCAAACGCAGAGGGACCTAAGGGCATCTGTCTGCTTCCTCTGACCCTAGGGATGGTTTCTTGCTGGTCTGGGGAAATGTTGCCCTCACTGGAGTCTGGGCTCGGGGATGGGGTCGTGAGGCTGGGGGGCACCAGGGGACATTCCCTGAGTTGACCATCCCACCATGAGCAGAGATGGAGGCGGCCTAGAGGGGCTGACCCTGCTGGGCTCAGGGGAGGCAGGAGCCCCAGGAGGTAAGGGGTGGATGGACTCAGGGTCTTACCTGGGCTGGAGGTGGTGGAGGGGGTGGTGCTGGTGGCCGTGGAGGGGGTGGTGCTGGTGGTGGTGACAGGGGTTGTGGTGGTGGTGGTGCTGGTGGTGAAAGGGGTGGTGGTAGGTGTTGAGGGAGATGAGGGTGGCGTGGTGGACCTGCAGATGTTCAAGTGCTTCTCTATCGTCCCGTTGGGGCCACAGAACTCCCAGTAGCACAGAGGGCCGATCTCGGTGTAGTTGAGAATCTTCCCTGGGGGAGGCCAAGGTCAGCACATCAGACACGAGACAGAATCACAAGACCCCCTTGGTCTGTCCCAGTAGGCGGAAGACTGGGTTTCCCCCACCTCCATCCACCAGCAGACCCGCGCCCATTGGGACTCTGTTCCCAGAGCCCTAAGAGCTCCCCAGCAGGACACAGAAGCTGGGTCCCAGAAGGGGCATTGTCTCCCTGGCAGGAGAAATACAAACTGTCTGGTCATTCCTAAGGGGTGCTGCAAATCAGAGGCACATCTGAGCTGGGAGGGCCCCAGGGAATCCAGAGGGAGGGGGAGGGGAGGACGGGCAGGAGGAGGTGGGAGAGGGGTGCGGCAGAAGGGAGGAGGGAGGGGAGGGAGACTGAGCCCACCTGGGCCCGGCCAGAGAGTCCAAGGGCAACCTGTGGGCTCTCCTGGGCAGCCGCGCCCAGTGCTTCAAGGCAGAGGGCAACTCACCTTCTTCCAGCCGGCAGACAACTTTCGAGGACTTGGTACACTCACTGGAAAGCAAGTGCAAAAGCTGCAGGCTCGGGAAAAGCTGGCCCCTCCCAGCCAGCCTCGGCCTTCCCTGCCCAAGCCCAGTGTCTGGCCCAAAGCCCCAGGGCACAGCCCTGACCAAAGGCCCGCTCCAGGAGCCCCCATCTGGGTTCCCACGGAGTGTGCAGGAGGTGAGGGGGTGAGAAAGCACGAGGCACGGCTCTCCCCGAGAAGGGGGCTGTGTCCCGCCCCCCGGTTCCTGTGTGCAGACATGCACCTGCGCACCCACAGGTCAGCACGTGCGCCGCGTGTGCTTGTGAGTAGCCACGTGTCCACGTGTGACCGTGAACATCGTGTGCCACTGTGTGTGCACGTATGCAGATGCAGGTGTGCGTGTGCACTGCCCTCCCCCAGACCCCCTGCGATGTGAGCTTACGTACCAAGACCGGCAGGGCTTCTCCGTGGGCACGGACACTCCCGGTCGGTAGCGAGTGTCCTCGACGTAGCAGCCGCATTCGTCCCCTCTGACACACTTCTTCAGGTCCTCGTCATAGATGGGCCTGTTCTTGGGGCACCGGGGGTAGCAGCCTGGTGGGCACAGGGCTGTACTTAGACCACCAGAGAGGACCCCCTGTCCACCAGACCCGCGGTCTTCCTCAGCCTGGCCGGTCCACCCCTCCAGGATGTTCCTCCGGGAAGGCCAGGGCCTGGAAAGGCAGGGGCCTGGCTCCCTCCTCTGGGGTCCTGACACTGCCACTTGGCCAGCCAAATTGCCAGCAGGCCCCGCCCACCCGCTGACGGACACCCAGGCCCCGCCCCCTGCTGATGGACAGACAGGCCCCACAAACCTGTTGATGGACAGCCAGGCCCTGCCGATCCCGAGGAAGGGGGCAGGCCGGGCACCTCCCAGGGGTAGGATGCTTCCTCCCCAGGTCCTCTGCTGGCTCACTCCTGCATGTCCCTAGTGCTCAGCTAGTCCTCAGCTCAAAGGCCCTGCACAGGCCTCCCCGGCCCACAGACGCCTCCCCTCCTGACCACTCGCGCTGAGGTAGCGCTTCTTTTCTGCCTCTCGCCTCGAAGGCAGTCTCAGCTCAGGCTCCAAGGCCACCGTCTGATGAACAGACTCTGCAGCTGGGTGAGCCTGGCTCAGCCTGCAGCTCGGGGTCCCCGGCCCCCACACAGCCTGTGTCGGGGTGACCCCGGGCGTCCCCAGACGCCGCCGACCCCGCCTCCCCGGGAGGCCCCTCACCCTCCAGGTAGGACACGGAGATGTTGGAGTGGATGCCGCTGAGGCTCCTGCAGGTCTCGAAGCTGCGGTTCCCGCACGGCTCGTAGTGCCACTCACACTCGTGCGGGGGGTTGTAGTAGTCACAGAAGACGGCTGGGGGGCAGGGCTGGGGTCAGCCTCAGCGAGCCCGGAGGCCGGTGAGGGCGACCCGCAGGTGGCCCAGGGGGCCCACAGGCGCTTGCATCCTCGGGAGGGGGCAGGGACGGAGGGGCCCACATACACCCCATCCCCCACAGGCGCTGCCCCGCCCGGTGCAGCAGCCCCCAGCCCGCCCGCTGGCGCCCACACCCAGGACGGGTAGGCACTCACGGCACAGCTCCGGCGTCCTCCAGGTCACGCAGGCCCCCTCCTTGGTGCACTCCTGGGCGTAGGAGGCCACGGCGGAGCAGAAGCACTCACAGTCCCCGCCGGTGTCGCAGGAGCAAGAGTCGTGGACGCAGGCCTCGTAGAAGGGCTTGGGGTCCACCTGAGGGAACAGCCTCCGTGGGGCCCGGCTCTATACTGCCCGCCCGAGGAGCTCAGGACCCCGAGGTTCCTGGGCCGGGGCACGCTCGCCCAGCGCTAGTCCCCCAGGGCTCCAGTGGGACTGGCGGGAGAGGCCGAGAGGGCTGGCCGACCCGCCCCTGCACCGACGCCTGCAGCTGAGGGCCGACTGGGCCTTCGGGGATTGTGAGCTTTCTCCCTCCCGGGAAGGCACAGGAGCCTGGGGCTCCAGCCACGGGTGCTGGAGAGAGGGCTGCACCTCGGGATGTGTGTCCTAGAGACACAGCCGCTGGAGCGGAAGCTGGAGGACAGGTGCCCCGCAGCGATTCGTCAGGGCCCGTGGCCTCGCCCCCTCCACACCCACCGTTACCAGACCACGCCCACACACCACCAGGTCACGCATCCACTTGCCCACACATACCCGGCCACGCCCACTCCAGCCGCCCAGGCCTCACCAGGCCACTCTTACTCCCGCCCACACCCCGCCAGGCCACGCCCTGTCCACCTGCCCATACCTCACCAGGCCACGCCTACTCTCGCCCACATCCCACCAGGCCACGCCTACTCCACTAGCCCTTGTGTCACCAGGCCACGGCTACTCCTGACAACACCCCGCCAGGCCACGCCTACTCCGCAGGCCCACACCTCACCAGACCACGCCTACTCCACAGGCTCACAACTCACCAGGCCCCGCCTGCTCCCGCCCACACACCTCGCCAGGCCACGCCTCCTCCCGCCCACACCTCACCATGCCTCGCCTACTCCGGCCCAAACACCTCGCCAGGCCACGCCCACTCACGCCCACACCCCGCAGGGCCCCGCCCACTCCCCGCCCACCTTGCTGTGGCAGGTCCTGAAGACCCAGCTCTTGATGATGCTGCACTGCTTCTCAGCCCAGGAGCGGCGGTGCCAGTTCAGGGTGCACGGCTCGGGGGTGCTGCTCACGTCCGGGCAGGTGGAGGCCTCCTTCCAGCTGTTCCCGAAGTCCAGCTCGCTCTCCACTACCATGCGGTCCCGCGTGGTGAAGTCGTTGCTGGACCGCTGGTCGAAGTTCCCGCACAAGCCGCACACGGTGCCCTGCAGAGACCAGCCGGCCAGGGCTTGGCCAGGGGCCCCAGGAAGGGAGGGGCCCGAGGAAGGGAGGGCCCCCGGGGGCAGGCAGGCGGGGGGAGACAGGGCGGGCAGGGCGGCGGCTCACCTTGTAGGAGGGAGCCAGCTTGATGAAGATGGTGGTCCTCTTGTCCCAGATGACAATGACGCCAGTGCTGGCCTCCACCACCAGGTACTGGCCCACCTCCCGCGTGGTGTAGGCCACGTGGTGGCCCACGTCCAGCGGGATCACTGTGCAGTGTCTGTCCTCCAGCTTCAGCTCCGTCCTCTGTGCACAGAGGAAAGCCCGGTCACCGGCCAGGCGGGAAGGCCCCCCGGGAGCCAGCGTCCTCAGTCAGGGGCAGGCAGCACTCACCCCCAGGAAGATCTTGATGGACTTCGAGCAGGTGACGCCCGTGGTGCCGCAGGGCACGTTCTCGGTGACGATGCTGAAGGAGCCCAGCGAGGAGTTCTGGCCACAGTAGTCCTGGGGGCCCAGGGGCACCTGAGCCAGGCCGGCCCGGCCGCTGGGCCTGGACGAGCCTCAGCCCCTCCCACGTGGAGGGGGGCCTCAGCCAGCCCCCACACACGCCCCGCCTTCCCTGTGCCCCCACAGCCCCCTCCAACCCGCAGGAGGGTCCTGGAACCCGAGGGCCAGGGAGGGGCTCCGCTCCCACCCCTGACCCCCTCCCCTCGGAGCCCCCTTGCTGGGCCGGGACCAGCTCAGAGTCAGGACAGCAGGGACCACGGAGCGGAGGCAGGCCCTGGCCGCACTCTACGCCTCACCTGGACTGCCACGTAGGAGCAGTGTCCATCAAAGTCATAATACTTCCCGTCGAAGGTGATGTAGTGGCCGTTCCCGTAGACGGCACACGTGCCGTGGCACACGGACTGGGTGCACGCCCAGCGCCCTTTCTGGCAGGTGCTGAGGACAGTGGGAGAGGGGCCTGGAGGGGCTGCACGGGGCCTGGTACCGGGCGAAAGCCCCCCATCGGCTGGCGAACCCCGCCTACGAGGCCTCGCTATCCCAGCCCCCGTCGGGCTGGGACCCAGCCAGCCAGCTGGCGGGCGGCCTGCAGACCACCACCGGCCCCCTGGAGGAGGCCCGGCTGCAGGGCCGGGGTCTGCGCACTCACCAGGTGTTGCAGTCCACCCTGATCTTGGCCCCGGGGGGGTACACGTCACTGTTGTGCACACAGGGGCACTGCTCCTCCACCACACAGCCACCCTGCCCGTCATCAAGCAGCCCCTCGGGGCACACGCAGCCGCTGATGCACTCCGTCTGGTACTGGGGGCAGTGGGACAGTGGGGTTCAGGGATTACACGGCCGCCCCTCTCTGACCTGCACGCACCTGGTCGCGTTCCCCACCCGGATTCTCTAATCCTTGACCTCTCTCCTTGGTCCAGCCTCCAGAGCCCCGCCCCTCAGGCTCACCACCTGGCTGGGAGACAGCTGAGATCCGCCTGCCAGGGGCCCCCACACTGGCCCCTGGCCCCCAGCAGGCTCCGTGGAGACCCACAGGCAGCCATCTCCCCGCAGGGATGGGGAGGGCCAGTGAGGCCCGTGTGTCCAGAGGTCTGGAGCCGCAGGGCCCGGACGTGAGCCTCCCGCACCCCACTCCACCACGCCGCTCCCCAGCACGCACTGAGCCGGCGGCCAGCGTCTGGCAGCTGGCGGCTCTGGGGTTCCGGATGGCCAGCGCGGTCAGGTTGTTGCAGTCCACGTGGATCTTTGGAGCCATACAGTCTGCAGGAAGGAAGGGGCCACCTTACTTGAGCTGAAGCTGGGTGGGGAGCTCGGCTGGCAAATGAGGGGGGAGGGGCTGCCTGGGTGGTGGGAGGCGACTCGCGGGGCAGCGCCCACTTACTCTGGTCGATCAACCGGACCTGCTTGCAGAGCAGCCTCCCGTTCTGGCAAACGCTGCGAGGGAAGGTGCAGGTGAGGTCGGCCCTTTCGGGGGCGGGCCCAAGGGCTCTGTGGTGTTGGGCAGGGAGGCAGGCTCCCCAAGCAGAGCTGGCCCCGCCCAGCCCCCTGCCCTCCCCACCCTCCGCCTCCCCCGGCCCAGGCCACCCACCATCGCTCCTCCTGTCTCAGGACCACCTCCCCCGCCTCCAGGTAGAGGCCGTGGTGGTAGCAGGAGCACTTGGCCAGGGGCACGCAGCGGCCCTTCTCGTCCAGGAAGGCTTGGTCCGGGCAGCCGCAGCCGTCCACGGGCAGGAAGCCCTTGAGGCAGCGGGTGTCAGATTCCGAGAGCGAGCGGCAGGTCCGCTGGCAGGTGGTCAGGTTGTACAAGAAGAGCTGGGAGGTGGGGCAGGAGCCCACGTCCTTGTCTGCGGAGGGGAGGGCCGGCGTGAGGGGCAGGAGGACGGCCCCCACACCCAGTCCCCAACGGCTGTCCCTGAGCCCCTACTCCGTCCAGGACACCCGCCCAGCCAAGGGGCCCAAAGGGCAGTCGGCCCGGGACCACCTTGGCCACACAGGTGCCCCCACCCCACCCACCTCCCCTTCTGGGCTAAGGCATCCTGGCCACAGCTCCAGGGCCCTCCCCGCAAGCAGAGTGGCTGAGGGCCGGTTTCCCGCAGAGCCCTGCAGGAGGACACTGGGCCGCCGCCCCACCCCAACCACCAGCGCCCAGAGAAGGCCCCCCTCGCGTCCCAGGACACCCCGCAGGGGACGGCACTCACTGCAGACGCCCTCCCGCCAGCCCCACAGCAGGACGCCCTTGGCGGCACAGGCGTGGGCGTAGGAGGACAGGGCGGCGCACATGCAGTCCTCTGAGTTCTGGCAGTTGCACGTATCGTATTTGCACCTCTGGGCGGCAGAACCAGGCAGGGCAGTGAGGACAGGTGGAGCCCTGCGAGCCTCGCACACCCCGTGTGGGCACACCGCCCGCACACACCCTGCAGACGCCCGGACCCACATCACACACCTATAAACACACACTCGCGCCCACACACAGCCACAGAGGGCTGGGCTCGGCCAGGGGCACGGGGCACGCCGCACTGGCACGAATCGGGCAGGTGGGGGTGCACGGCCGGGCCCACCCACCTTGTAATATTCGGCCGGGTCCACGGCAGAGTGGCACCTGCCGAACGGGGCCTCTGTCTTCTTCAACAGGGAGCACCAGTGCTCAGCATAGTTGGCTGCAGGTGGGGTTCAGATCCTCAGGGGGGTGGTCCCTCCACCTCATCCCCTAGGCCCAGTTGCCCAGTCCCCCGGGCAAGAGCAGACACCGTCCCCTCTGTGGCCGGAACCGAGGCCCTTCCCTCTAGGGCAGCCGGCACAGGACGGCACCGCCTGGGAAGGCAGGGGTTCCCTCCCCTCGCCCCTCCCCACCTCCCCGGATGAGGTGGAAAGAAGGGCGTCTGAGAATCCCGGCGAGTCGCTCGATGGGGACCACCACCCAGTGACTAGCAGGCGCGGCCCCTCTGCCATGTCACTTGGCGGAATGCCTTGGTGGGCCACGGTAAACCAGCCGCAAGGCAGAAGCAGCAGGTGGACGGTCTGGCCGAGCGGAGTGGACAGTGTCACCCCCACACCCCACCCACATGCCACGTCCCCCCGCGAACCCCGTGTGCCTCGGGCCGAGCCTCACCGCTCTCGATGCTGAGGGAGCAGGGGTCGTCCAGCCAGTCCACCTTGTCCTGGCAGCTGGACTGGGCCTTCCAGGTGTTGGCGAAGCCGGCGCCCGTGGCCTCCACCAGCCCGCCCGCCGTCTGGAAGTCGTCACCCTCAAGGCCGTTGAAGTTCCCGCAGAGGCCTGAGGGGCCAGGATAGGGTTGGGAAGGCTCAGGGGTAGGCGGGGGTGGGGGGGTTAGGGGGCAGGCGCCTGGGCAGCCTCCCCCGGGGGGGCCGGGCGGGGCCACTCACCCTGCACGTGCCCCTGGGCGGCCGGGTCCAGCGTCAGGAAGAGCTGCATGACCGGCAGCAGCTGCACCTGCAGCCTGAGGCCGAAGGCCGTGCTCACCAGCAGGTGGTGGGAGGACGGTTGGAAGATGGAGAAGCTGGCTGCAAGGCACGGGCGGTGAGGGGCCGGGGCCGGGGTGCGGGTGCTGCCCTCCCCCCCCCCACCCGCACCAGGGGAGGCGCGCCTGGAGCAGGACTCACCCGTCACGTGGGGCAGGTTCACCTGCAGCTCGTTCAGCAGGACGCTGCCGTCCGACTTGAAGGCCACCACCTGTGGACAAGGCCAAGGGGACCGAGGGGGACTGAGCAGGGCCCTGGGGACCCCGGGGCCGCGGGGACGGCAGGGGACGGGGCACTCACGTTCTTCTTGCTGTCGGCCAGCAGCACCACCGTCTTCAGGCAGGTCTGCTTGTCAGTGGAGCCGCAGGACGTCAGCTCGCCCAGGACGGCGTAGGAGTCGTTGTGGGCGTCCTGCGGGGAGGGCAGAGGGCGTTGCAGCCGCACAGGGCCTGGGGGGCGGGAGAGGGCGGGGGTCTCGAGCTCCCCTCCGCAAGCCTGCCTGAGCGGCAGCCCACCTTGCTCAGCACATAGTAACAGTCCCCGTGGAAGGTGTACTTCCTGCCGTCGAACGTGCTGATGTGGGCGCCGCCCTCCAGGGCACAGGTCCCGGGACACTGCAGGTCAGTGCACACCCAGCGACCAGCGTCGCATTCACTGTGGGGCAGCGGGGCCAGGGTCAGGCTCGTCTGCCACTCCTGTCTGCCGAGACCCCCGTGCCCGACCCCAGGACCCATCAGCTCTCACCCCAGGACCCAAGCCTCAGCCCCAGCACCCACCAGCTCCCTCCCTGGGACCCCCAGCCCCAGCCCCAGGAAACATCAGATTTCACCCTGGGACCCCAGCCCCAGCCCCAGCCCCAGGACCCAACATATTTCACCCTGGGACCCCAGCACCAACCCCAGGACTCCCAGCTCCTACCTGCAACCCCAGCCCTGACTCAGGGACCCCCAGCTACCACCGAAACCCCAGCCCTGACCCCAGGACTCCCAGCTCCCATTGGAATCACAGCCCCGACCCAGGGACCCCCAGCTCCCACACTGGGACACCCAGCCCCAACCCCAGGACCCATCAGATTTCACCCTGGGACCCCAGCCCTGACTCAGGGACCCCCAGCTACCACCTGAACCCCAGCCCTGAACCCAGGACTCCCAGCTCCCGTTGGAACCCCAGCCCCGACACGGGGACCCCCAGCTCCCACGCCAGGACCCACCACTGCTCGCAGTGGCTGGTGATCTGCTCGCCGGGCTTGTACAGGCGCCCATGAAGTTTACAGTGGCACTGGCTCACGGGGATGCAGCCGCCGCCCGCGATGTCGTCGTACACAGTGCCTGGGACAGGTGGGCGTGATGTTCACACTCAGCCGGCCCCGAGAAGCGCCAGCATCACCCCGGAGGGCCTCCTGTTCCCAGGACCGCAGCCGGGGGCCAGCCTCGGGAAGTGCCACAATTTCTGAGGCGCGGATGCCAGGCGGCCCTCCCGCCCGCAGGCACCCCTGGTCCCTGGGGGACAGCTGTGGCTCCCACACAGCGCTGCTCAGGGACCTGCCTCGGGGCTCAGAGCCTGTCCTCCGAGGGTGACGCGTAAGGCGACCCTCCATCCGACTCCCTGAGGACACAGTGTGTGTCCCTTGGGTGAGGGTCTCCAGCACCTCTGTCCCCTCTACCTGGGCCTTGTCCCCTGATCTCCGTGGGGGGCACCGTGCCGTCACCGTCCCCTCGGCGCAGCTGAGAACCGAGGCCCGGTCGGCGAGCCCGCACACCCACCGCGCTCAGGCCGCGTGGCGCTCGGGCGGGGCCCTCCGCCCGGCCGCCCCGCAGGCGTCCTGGGTCTCACCTTCCGGGCAGAAACAGCCGTCCATGCGGTGCTCCTCACACAGGCTGCTGACCTCCAGATGCGAGCAGGTGTCCACGCAGGGCGAGCCGCTCTCCAGGTACACCATGTTCCCGGGGCAGCTCTTAGCTACAAAGGCGAAGGCTGGCCCCTGAGCACCCACCTACCCGAGGGGCGGAGCAGGGAGGCGGGGGCACCCCCAAGGGTCTGTGCCTGCCTCCCACCCTGCCCAGGACGGACGCCAATGGGTCGGCACACACGTGGCTCCGGTCCAGGGCACGGCACTCCCCGGGGATCGACCCCGCCGGCCCCCAGGGCCCTGGCCCCGGACCCCGGGCCGGAGGCTGGGTGCTTACCGCAGAGCGTGGCTGTCCTCCAGTTCCCGGGCCGCCCGCCGGCATGGGAGCACTGGCGGGAGAACTCGGCGACGGTGCTGCAGACGCAGGAGCCACCCTGCGCGCACTGGCAGCGGTCCTGCACGCAGGCCTGCACATACGGCTGCAGCGGCACCAGGCCCTGGCAGTCCTCGAAGGCCGTGCCCGTCAGCAGGCTCTCGCACTCGGCGCGCTGGCGGGGGGGTGGGGGGGGAGACGGGTGACGGGGGGGCTGCTCGCGCCCCCCTCCCCTCCACGCTGCTCGCGGGTGGCGGCCCCCCAAGCAGCCAAGGAGGCCTGCAGACGCGGGCTCTCAAGGGAGAGGCACGGGCACCGCCCCCACGGGCTCCTCCCCGGGAACGGCTCCTCCCCGGGGTCTGGGTCCCCGGCCAGCGACTCACGTGCTCAGAGCAGGACTCGGAGGCCGGCACCTCCTCCGGGTCTTCACACACCACCTCGGGCTTGTTGATCTTCTGCAGGTTCCCAAACTCGATGGGGCTGAAGACCACGCCTGCGGGGCACAGCCCTTCAGCCGGGGCACCCGGGAGCCTGCCCACACCCCGCACAACAAGCCCCCAGCAGGCCCTCACCATCAGAGAGGAACTCAGAGTAGGTCTGCAGGCCGTTGTAGTCCCCGCAGAGGCCACACGTGTGGTTCTGGAACTTACTGTCCAGCTCCAGCTGTCGGGGGTCGGGGGAAGGGGAGCAGGTCATGGCGCAGCAGGACCACCGGGTCCCGGGCAGCCAGGGCGAGCCCCCTAACCCCCGGGGCCGGGCTGGCCTCAGAACCTTGTTCAAAGAGTATCAGCTGCGGTGGACAGCTAGGGTCAGCCAGGGGTGTCCCGTCCTCGCGGAGAATCAGAAGGGGTTTGGGGAGGGACAGGGCCGGCCCCCACCCCAGTCTGGAGGGACCACCCACTGGGTGGCAAACTAACCCCCTGCCGCCAGCCTCTCTACCAGCACCAAGGCCACACGGTGCTCCAGCCACGCCTCCCTCACCCCGCCTTGTGTCCCCTGGGGTCCCCCGGCCCGAGGAGGGGCCGTCCCCACCTGTGACTCGGGCCCCACGCACCATGAGCGAGTCCTCCCGGTCCCACATGAGCGCGAGGCCGGCGCGGGAGTAGACCTTGGTGTAGGCGTCACTCTTCTCGATGAGCAGCCCGGAGCTGTAGTGCGGGGTGCTGACCCTGCAGGGGGCACGGGTCAGACCAGGCCACACAGCACCCGCCCAGCCGGGGGCTGAGGTTGGGCGCTGGCCGCCCCCTGGGCACCTGGTCCCGGGCAGAGCCACACCCCCTCCACGGGCTCTGTTCTGGGCAGGCCCCCCGGGAGGATGGAGGGCCAGGCTGCACCCTGGTGGGGGTTTCCCCTGTCCACCCCATCGCCCAGGGCGGGCCCGTGCCCACCCAAACTGCCTCTGGGCCCCGTGCCCTCCCCCACCCTCAGCCCGGGGTCCCCTGGGCTGCAGCCTCTGCAGGGAAACAAAAGTCCCCCAGGCCTCAGGGAAAGGATGAACCCTGCACGTAGGGAACCGGCTGGACAGGAATGCCCTCAGAGCCCCATGGTTCCAGAGACAACGGGGGAACAGAGCGGGCTGGCCGCCCCGCCCAGCTCCTGTACCCCAAGCTTGGGCCACCCACACCAGGCGGGCCACGCCCAGAGCCTGGTGGGCACCCAGCACGGGGGCTGTAGGAGACCCACAGGGTGAAGAAAGCCCTTGATCTCCCCCTAGTCCCTCACCCAGGGGGCTTCCTGGTAGGGGCTCATCAGTGTTTGTTGAATGAATCAGTGACCTGGACTCACGCCCCAGCACTCTCCTTAGCCGTGTGCCAGATACCGGGGCTCACAGGGGCCGGGCCGGCGGGGGGTGCGAGGTGCGCTGGGCTTGGGGATGGGGCGCTGGGGGCCTGGCCGGGTTCGCCCGTGCTCTTGGGACCGGGCGGCCACGTCACTAGGACCTGGAAGGGGACCCTGCCTGACCCACTCACATGGCCCCGTTCACCACAGCGAGCTGCGGGGTGAGGTAAATGGTGTCGTCCTTGACGGTCAGCAGGATGTACTCGATCTGGGGGTGGCCCCCACTGCGGCCGGGGCCCCGTTTCAGGTGCACAGCGAACTCCTTGTAGGCGTCCCGGCAGTCGGAGGCGAAGTTGTAGTCGCACAGGCCGGGGAAGCGGAAGACATCGCCGTCGAAGGTCTTGTAGTGGGAGTCGCCCCAGGTGCTGCACACGCTGTGGCCGTGGTTCCGGGTTCTGCCTTCTGGGGGAGCAGCAGGGGGAGGCGTGAGCAGCCCTGGCCGCCAGGGACCCTCTGGAGGCACCCGGCCAAAGCTCAGGGCCTCGGTGGAGGTCCCCTGCAGGGGCTGGGCCTTGGTCATCCCGCCCACCAGGCCTTGCCCCCTGAAAGGGCACCTGGCTCCCCCGAGGCCCCATCCAGCCCCTGCGGGGAAGCGGCCGTGTGCTGAGCGGGAACTGGGGGCTCCAGGCACCCTGTCAGCCCGGCCCAGAGTGCCCCCCTCCCGTCCCCTGCCACACTCCGTCCATCCGTGCCCCGTGCAGCACCCTCCACCGCTCCAGCCGATCCTCGTCCAGCAGCAAGACGGTGCGGAGCCCTCAGAGGGAGCCCCGTCCTGCTCGTCAACAGGGCGCCAGGCCCCCTGCCCGGCTTTCTCCCCAGCAGCCCAGCTGGGATGGAGACGGCCCCTCCTACTATCCCAGTGTCTTCTCTGTCCAAACAGCCCTCTCTGCAGAAGGGCCATCTTGCCCTTGAACGTCCAAAGCCCCTGATACCCGGGAGGGGGGCCTCCCCCGCCTGGCCCCCCTGGCCGGCCCCTGCCTCCCGCACACCCCCAGACAGCAGCCCAGCCCCCTGTGTCCCCCGGGGACTGTCTCCGGACACACTAGGGCCGGGCAATCACCTTCAAAAGGATGGTAGGAACCCAAGTCAGCCTTCCTTCCCTCCACCCAAAGTCAGCAACGTGGGGGCTGCAGGATGCCTGGCCCGGGCATCCACCCGAAGCCCGGGCGGAGGAAGAGAACCTCGCCCTCCCCGCTAGGACGAGGGCTCTGGGCTGCCGGCCCTTCCCGCCCACACCGCTCTCACCTCTCCTGGACTCCGTGCCCTCGGCCCAGGTCAGGGCCAAGCAGAGGGCCACCAGGCGGGCTAGCGGCAGCCCCATGGTGGCCGGAGGGTGGTGTGGGAGAGCGACTGGGACAGGGGTTCAGGCCTTATATGGCCCAGCAAGGCTGTCAGAGTGCGGGGAGAGCCTGGGAGGGGCGAAGGGTGGGTGGGGCCTTGCGGGTTATCAGGAACACAGCTGTGGGGTCTCCACGGGCCACCGTGGGGAAATATTGATTCAGGTTATCTGGGCTTTATCTTTTTACTGCCCCCGGGGCAGAGCTGGCTCTGCTCAGGGTGGAGCGGCCCCAATTACCCAATTCCAACTCACACCCAAGGCAGACCTCGGTCCCTCCCTGCGGCTAAGAGAACCAGGCCCAGGCCGCGGATGCTTCCGGAAGCAGGTCCTGGCAGGTGGCACGGTGCCCAGGGCGCCCACCCCAGGCGTCCAGGGCCCCAGCACCGCAAGGGTCCGGGGAGATGTCTCCCCGGGGGCCCTGACGGATCACCGCCTGGTGTGGGATCTCCCTTCCCACCTTCCCTGGGCCCCAGCCTCCCCCACCGGGGGCCTGAGCTCTGGCGGGGTGGCAGTGGGGGCTGCCCTCCCTGCACCCAGCTCCCAGGGCAGGGAGGGTGTGGGCTCCCGGGGGGTCCAGGGGCCGCCCCGCTTTGGCGCGGATGCCTTCCCGTCACTCCCTGGGCTTCGCAGGGGCCCCGGCTCCAGCCCGCCGTCTAACCCCTCCTTCCCCAGGCCCAGCCCGCCTCTGGAGTTCCATGTAATTGGAATTTGGGGAGCCCAGCCAGGGGGCGCTTTAACGGAATCACGTCCTCTGGGGACCAGGGCACCTGGCTCGAGGCGGCGAGTGGCCATCCCTGAGAGGCATGAGGTTGGGACCCGGATGTGGCCGGGCAGGCACCAGAGCTGCCGCTGCTGGTGGCGGGGCAGCCCCCGACCCAGCACACACCCCGCCCCGCAGCCTCCCCGGGACGGTGGGGAAGACCCAGGGCAGAGGGCCGGGGCCCCCTGAGCAGGTGCTTCTGGGCCACAGCTCACATGGGAAGAGGGCCCTGCCCCCAAGCGGAGCTGGTGCCTCTGCTGAATCCCAGACCCTCCCAGCTGAGCCCAGAAATGCCTGGAGGCCGAGGTGTCTCAACTAGGCTGGCCCCAAACCTTGACAACACTGGGCGTGCACCCGTGGCACCGGTGGGTAACCTGAGGTCAGGGAGCCTGTCCTCCCTACACTGTCTCCCTCCTGAAACACCCTGGACCCTGAATTTGCTCTTGACTTTGCCAGCAGGAGGCTGGACCAGCTCAGATCGTGGGAGGAGCCACGATTCTAACCTATTGGTCCCCGAGGTTCAGGGCCAAGTGAGAGAGCTTCAGCTCGACGTAGCAGAGACTGGACAAACGGGCCGCCCCCTGTGGGGGCAATGGGATGCCCCGCTTCCCTGGCGCAGGCTCCCCCTCTGGGGCAGTGACCGGCGAGAGGCCCGAGCCCGGCTGCTGTGGGAGCCTCGGCCCTGCCCCTCTCGGGCTCTCTTCCTCTGCAGGCACCACCTCCATGTCACGGCAGTAGCGCCCAGAGCCAGGAGCTCTGCTCACACCACCTGATGGTTCCGGGGGCCCCGAGCTGGAAGGGCATCCAGGGACAAGCAGCCCGAGGGTCCGAGAGGGTGACCGGGAGCCAAGGTTCCCGGGCCTGATGCTCCCCGGGGGCCTCAGGTAAAGCCCCTCGTCCTGTACCCCTGGGCTGCCAGCCCCAGGCTCAGAGACCGTCCTCCCTGCAGGGACCCAGGGACCTGGGCACGTGGGGGGCAGTGTGTCGCTGGAGCCAGGAGCAGGGATCAGCAACCAGAGCTGGCTGCACCGGCAGGCCCAGGGTGTACTTCCCTGCGGGGGCCGTACAGGCTGGCACCGAGCCCTGGGGAAACCCAAGGTCGGGGCCCTCTCTGCGGCCTCCCAGGTGGTGATTGTCCTTGCCAGGCTCCCTCTAACCCTGGTGAGGACTGGAGAAACCCTGGCCCGACCCAGGCCGCCCAGCACAGCCTGGAGTCTGAGAGGGCGGGGTCCTCCTGGGATTGCGAGGTTTGGGGTCCTCCTGGGTCTGAGTGCTCAGCCCTGTGGACCCTCTGGCTGGGGCAGCAGTGGTGGCCCGAGGCCCAGGGGGCTGAACTTCACACCCTCTTGGCACGGTCGCAGGATCTCAGGTGGGGCCCGTGAGCAGTGACGTCAGCCCTCCCGGAACGGGGTGCGTGCAGAGGGGCCAGGTGGGCGGAGCTGGCGGGCGGCAGCGGGGTGGGCTGGTCAGTCTCCCGGCCCCCGGGCTTCTCCGGCGAACGCACTCCTGTTGGGCCCCTTGCAGGTGAGTCAGTGGAACGTACCCACAGAGGGCTGCGGACACCGGTGCTTAGACACGTCCATCCATCACTTCAATTCTCACGGATGCGGGCAGAGGACCATTGGCCTCTGTGCAGCTGGAGTTCCGTTCCTGCCCCACCAGGAACCCCATGCCCTCAGTGATGGAGAGTTTAGGAAACCGCCAAGTGTCTGTCTGTGACTAGGCTGAGATGCCCAAGGGCCACCAGGACACCGTCCTGCCCAGCCACAACCAAGGGTGGCTGAGGGGCTGACCCCCACGGGGCCCAGAGCCAGCGCAAGGCACAGGTCCCCACCTGCTCAGGCCCGGGGCCACTCTGGGCCACCTCAGCCTTCCCCTTCCCAAGGCCACACACCCAGCAATGTTTACCCTGACAGACACCGTTCCCAAGGATTACACAAATTACATCTTGACCACAGGGAGGAGGCCACGGACATGTCACAAAACGCAGCCTAAGACGACTGTCCCACTGTGGTCAGTCCACAAGGCCTGACTCATCGGGAGGTGGGAGAGGAGAGGGGAGGGGGTGGGAAGGAGCAGGGGGAGGGGAGGTGGAGGAAAGGTGAGGGGAGGGCAGGGGGAGAGGAGGTGGTCTATTGAAGAAGAAGGATCTATACGTGTAGACCCTTCACAGACCCTGGGCCCAGCCCCAGCTCCGCGGCTCTGGTCCTGCCCCAGTGGGCAGATGGAGGGGGTGCCAAGGGAAGCCATGGGTTCCTAGGCCTCTGGACACCCAAGGGAGACCACAAGGTCCCTGGCAGGTACGTGTCTGAGGACTTGAGGGCAGGCAAATGAAACACTAGCCGTGCCCGCCCTCCCCACGGCCACCCCAAGACACCAGAAAGGGAAACTCAGACACAGCTGCACGTCTCTTCCTGCACCTTCCAAGGCTCTGAAAGGCCTGGGGTGTGCAGGCCCAGCCCCACATCACCCCCTCGGGCCTGCAGGACTTACAAGGAAGACGTTAACCCTCCTCCCTCCCACCCCCGCCCCCGCCCTGTGTGTGAAAGGTGGGAGGCCAGCACAGGGGTGTTTGTTCCGGGTGAGGTGGGGAGGGGCTAGGTCAGCCCAGCTCCACTGAGCAGGTGCCACTGGCACAGCCTACTTGGGGGTATAGCGTCACTGTACCTCAGGAGGTCAGTCACCTTCCGGTGACTCCCATCTCGAGACTGGTCCTTACCCAACCGTTGTCCTGTCACCACCCTCGCTGCCCTGTGTAGCCACTGCTGCCCATCAGGCTGTGAGCACCTCGAGGGCAGCATCCTCCGTGGGCTCCTCCATGAGCTAGTGTCACAGCAGACACTCAATAACTTTGCTTCTGGGTGGGTGAGTGGGTAGGTGAACAGACAGGTGGGAGGGTGCATGGGTAGATGGATGGCTGGGTGGGTGGGTGGTGATGGACTGGTGGGTGGATGGATGGTTGGATAGATGAATGTGTGGATGGGTGGATGGATAGGTGGATGGGTAGATGTGTGGACGGATGTGTGGGTGGGTAGTGGATGGGTGCGTGGGTGTTTGGATGGTTGGATGGATGGGTGGATGGATATGTGGGTGGGTGGCTGGATGGGTAGATGGATGAATGGCTGGGTTGGCGGGTAGACAGATAAACAGAACCTCTGGGAGGGGTGGGGCGACCTTCTGTAGCAGCTCCACAGGGCTCCCACCTCGCAAGGGCTCGTCAGGTGCAGGCAGCAGCCAGGTCTCGATCACCCGCCTCATTAGAGCCCTCCACAGCCTTAGAAGGCAGGCACTCACATTACTTTATTCCAGAGACAAGGAAACCAAGGAGCAGAGAGGGTGAAGGCTCTGCCCGAGCTCGCCCTGCCAGAGACCACTCACCGTGGCCCAGAGAGCCCTCTCGGCCCCGCCCACGCTGCCCACCACTTGGCAGTGGGGCGGCCATTTCTCAGACGATTGCCTGGTGCCCTTTGGGGACACCCAGCTGAGCAACAGGAAACCAGGTTCCCGGGTGTTGTCACGGCCCCGGGGGAGGGATCTGCTTCTCCTTCCTTCCCTCCTGCAGGGGCTCCCCAAGGACAGAGCCCCCCTTTCCTGCACCCTCCCAGTGAAGCGGTGCCGTCCACTTGCAACACACAGGTTGTGGGTCATCCTGGGATCCCCCAACCCGCTAATTAACTCTTGTATTTTGCGTATATCAAGTGTCACTCCTTATGCTGCCAAGTTCTACAGGTTCCGACAAATACGTAGTGTCATGCACCCCCGTTACAGTGTCACAAATTCCACTGTCCTAAAATCCCCCGGCCCCGCCTCGTCCCCCTCCTCCCCAGACCCCTACAACACCGGTCTTTTTTACTATCAGCGTAGTTTTGGCTTGAGTATTTTTATGATAATTCTCGGCGTCTAATTGCTAAATTAATTCTCGAATGTAATGCAGCTGTCATAAGGCACGGCTGAGGTTCGTGTTGCAGCACAGAGAACGCTTCTGATTCACTGGTCTGGAAACCTCAGGACAAGGCTTTGTCTAAAAGCTCCAACCCACAGTATTTCTTTTAAGCTTTGCTGAGGAGTAATTGAGATGCCACGAACTGCACACGTTGAAGTGCTGGTTTGATCGGTTCTGGCATCGAAGCACCCCTGAAACCAGCGCCGCCATCAGCACCGGGGAACCTCGTGCCGCCTCCGCCCGACCTGCCCGCTGTCCCTCGCGGTCAGCCTGCGCCCCCTGGGACTCTGTGCAGCGGGGTCTGTACACGCGCAGCCCTCTTCGTTTGGCTGCTTCTCTCAGCACCTTCAGTCCGAAGCCCACCCAACCAAGCCTACGTTGCAGGCATCCGTAGCGCGTTCCTTTTGACCACTGACTGCTTTTCCTTTATGTGCAAATAAAAGTGTGTGCTCACTCCTTCACCTGCTGGCGAACGCTGGGCCGTTCCCAGTTTGAGGCCCTCACGATAAAACCGCCGTGAGCGTGTGTGCACGAGTCAGCGTCCGGGCCCGTTTAGCCCGGAGTCTGCGGAGCCCCCACCTGCCCTCCTCTGCGGCGGGAGAGCGCCGGCCGCCCTGGCCCCCGGGCCCCCTCACCCCGACCCCACAGCTCGATGGGCACCAAGAGCGCAGTCGGTCTTCTCCGCTTTGGCGGCTCTGAGAGGCCAGGGGGGCTTCTCGTCCTGGTTTAAACTCGCCGTTCCCTGCCGACAGGCGGAGCTGAGACTCTTGTCCCGGGCCACGTACCACCTGCGCGTCGTTGGTAAAGTGTCCCCTCGTCTTCGGACAACTACGTACTGGGCTATTTCGGTGGCTGTGTTTTGAACTCTGAGACTCTGCCGTCTGGATTCCAGTCCTCTACCGGAGACACGCCGTGCACGTGTTTCTCTTCCTCTCCGTGGCTTGCTTTTTCGACGCCTTAACAGCGTCTTGTGAAGGGGGCCGATTCATCACTGCTCCTTCAGGGACCGGGCCTCGGTGCTGTCAGGAGCGGGTAAGAAGTCTCTGCCTAGCCCAAGGCCACAGACATTTCTCCTAGGTTTTCCTCTACAAGTGTCATGCTTTTAGGTTCTATGTGATCCATTTTGACTTAATTTTTGCATGTGGTGTGAGGGACGGCCTGGAGTTCACGGCTCACGCGCAGCCGTCCTTCCAGCTCCTTCCCTGGCAGGGTGCCCTTGCTTCAGCGTGTTGCTCTGATGGGGAGATTTAGTTGTGCACGTGGGAGAGTTTCCTGGCCTCTCCCTTCTGGTACATTGATCTCTTTGCCAGTCTTTAAGCTAATGCCACACTGTTCGGATTCCTATCGCCTTGTCGTAATTCTAGTACCACCTAATGCTCAGCCTCCGGCTTCGTCCTCCTTTTCCAGAGTTGTTTTGGCTGTCCTCCATCCTCCGCGTTTCCATCTGAATTGTTCGATCAATTTTTCAATTTCTACCCAAAACAGACTGCTAGTATTTTGACTGAGACTGCACGGAATTCACAGGAGACAGGAGGGAAGGGGACAGGGCACAACCATTAAAAGAACGACACAGCTATTAGCACCAAGATGGCAGAAGATTCGACTCCCGGTGGACCTTGAGCTTCAATACTCGCACACCGACCTCGCTAGCTGCTAAATGGCCCTCCCACAGGCGCCGTGAAGTTCAAGGCTGACCATAAAGGGCCAAAAGTTGGCTGACGGCTCAGTTCCTGGGAATCCCGGCCAACTTCCCCGAAGTCTTTGGAATAACCCCCCCCCACACACCTGTCAGCACGAGAAGGTACCCACCCCGGGAAAACTAACAGCCCCGTATCCTGGGGCTCTCCCTGTCTGTCCCGCCTTCTGAGGTGGCCCGCACTTTGTCCAAGGGTGGGCACCCCTCTGAATAAATCGGCCTTTACTCAGCTAGGGCTCGCTCTTGAGTTCTTTCCTGCACAAAGCCAAGGCCCCTCACTTGGCGGGGCGCATCCCAGGCACCCGTCCGAGACCTGGGACGCGGCCATCCCTCGTGCCCGGCTTCTCCTGGGCCATCTAGGCGAGTGTGGGAGGCGTTCAATCTTAGCGACACTGACTCCCCCACCCGTGAGTCCCCCTCTCCGATTTATTCAGCCCTTTAGCGCCCTCAGCAACGCTCCGTAGTCCTCAGGGTGCAGATCTTCCACGTCTTTCATCAGATTTTCCTCTAAATCTTGCCGGCTTTTTATGCTGCTGTGGATGGTCTGTTCATTTCAAGCTCTGGCTTTCCTGGGCATAGATCTTTGTGTACGGACCGCGTGGTGCCCACGGCCTTGACAAACTCCCCCGCCACTCACTGCAGCTTTCTGTGTACTCCAGGTTTTCTACAAAGAGCGTCCCGGCGCCCGCGAGCGAAGGGGCTCTCACTTCCTCCCTTCCAGGCTGGACGGGCTTGTCTTTCCTTTCCCTCCTGACCGCACCGGCCGTAACCTCCAGCAACGCTGACGACACGCGGGGAGAGCCGCCATCCTGGTCTTGCTCCCGGCGTCAGGGACGCGCGTCCAGCCGAGAAGCCTATGGCGCCAGCTGCGGGCGCTCCGTAGTTCCCTGTCGTCGGGCTGAGGAAGCGCTTGTCTGTTTTCAGCTTGCTGAGGGGCTTTACCAGGAAGCAGTGGTGAGCTCCCTCACGTGCTTCTTTCTGCATCTACTGACGCTGCCATCTGCGTTTTCTTCTTCAGTCTGGTAGCACTGTGAACGATGCCGCCTTATGGATGTTAAACTCACCCTGTATTCCGGGAGGAAAAACCATTTGCTCATGCTTTCCCCCTGTTGCTGGATTCAGTTTGCTAAAACTCCGTTTAGACACTTTGCGCCTGTGTCCATGGGGGTCTCGGGCTCCGGGTTTTCCCCTGGGGGGTCGTTGTGTGCTGCTGGCGTCAGCGTCACACTGGCCTGACGGAAAGGGGCAGAGCACAGTCCTTCCTTTCCAGCCGTCCTCAGACTCTGTGCAGAGTTGGTCTGTGTCCTCCTCGAATGCTTGATGGAGCTCGCGGTGAAGCCGTCAGGGCCCGGGGTTCTCTCTGCAGGCAGGACCTGGGTTTCGTCTTCCTTTTCTATGTCTTTAACATGTAAGGCCGTGCGAGTCATTTCTTCTTTCTGAGTGGGCTCAGGCAAATCACGTCTTTCAAGGAATTTGCCCACTACGTCCAAGTTGCCAAATCTATTGGCAGAAAACGGTTCACAGTGCTCCCTTATCACCCCCTTAAGCCCTGTGGGCCCTGCAGTGGTGTCGCCTCTCGCATCTGCACCGGTAGCCTCTGTCTCCTTTCCGGTCCGCTCTCCGCCTGCTGGGAGGCTGTCAGTTCGTTGATCCTCTCGGGGAACCGCCGTGGGCTTCGCTGCGCTCCTCCCCAGGGCTTCCCTTCTTCCCTGCGTCACCCTATCCGTGACAGCCCTGTCTTCTGCTTACTTCGGATCTGAGTGTGCCCTTTTGCTTCTCTAATTTCTGAAGCTGGAACCTGAGGGCACAGATGTGAGACTCTCCTTTCCTCTCTTCCACGTAGCTGTTCAGCTCCTGCCGTTTCCTCCCAAATACTGCCTTCATGGCACCCCGTCAGTTGTGAACCCCCTCCTTCCCTGGGGACCCCTAAGGTGAGCTCAGCCCCTCCCCTGCTCTCCAGTCTCCTTCCTGCCTTTGGACCCTGGACTGACCCTGGAAATCCGCCCTGGTCAGTTACTGTCCCGTCAGGAAAATGAAACCACACTGTGTATTTCAAACACAGGGGACTCAGCACAGAGACCCGGCCACACAGGTGCCGGAGGCTGTGAGGACCACAGGGAGCCCCGAGGAGAGCAGGAAGCAGCTGGGGGAGCACAAGGGCAGGAGGAGCTGCAGGGGCCGGCAGAGAGCAGGGGCCCGTGGGAGGGCTTGGCGCAGTGGGGCTGGGACTGCCCTAGAGCTGAGACTGCGGCGGGAGCCACCCTGGGTGAAGGCAGGGAATCCGAAAGAAGCCAGAAAAGGGACAGAAATTCCTTCCCTCCCCTTCCCACCTTCCAGCAGTGCCTCCAGGGGCCAGCTGGCCAGGGAGCCGGGCAGCGTGTCTGCGAAGTCCGTGCTGCATGCATAGGTCAGCTGCTGCCACATAACATAGCATCTCCGACCCGGGGGCTCCAACAGCTGGCACCAGGCAGATGGAGACAGACAGAAGGGAGACACAGAGAGCTGTGGGCAGATAGGCAGTAGATGTGCACGCAGCAGGAGTCTTTCTAGGCCGTCCGCTCAGAGAGCCTGCAAACTTGCCACCTCCCGACCCACAATCACAGCCACTGCCCCGATCCTGGTTCTCAACACTGTTCTCCAATCGAAGGAGCTTGGGCCCTGGAGAAGAAAGTAGCTTCTGGGCAAGAACACTGCGCTCACCCGGGGCAGCCTCCTGTGGGGTCAGGTAATAAGGACGTGGTCCAAGAAGGCAGGAAGTTTGCCCAAGGACCCAGGTGGCAGCCTCTCGGGGCAGAGAAGCCCGCATCAGCAGCGGAGTCAGTGGCTGGAACACGGGCTCGACACCCAAAGAATGAAGCCAGTATGGGGTCCACAGTCACATTCACCACCGCACAAATGAAGCAACCGGAATGAGCAGCTTACTCTTACAGAAGAATTCTAGTTACCTGGGGCAGAAGAAAAGAGGGAAAGGGAATTCGCCATCAGAACGTCGTGGTACTCGTTGCTGCAGGGAGTGTCTGCTGACCGGGTGCAGGCGCTGGACCCACGTTTAAAGAGAAGCAAGTCATTTGCGCAGCTCAGAGTAGCTTCCTGCAGGTAGCCATTAGTTAAGAACTGGGAAGACGGTAACATCGCATGGAAACCCTGGCAGACACCCCTTAGCCCAGCGATGGGGCTGGGCAATGCGTCCACACCCACCGAGATGATGTTCAGAGGAGCACCTCCCTTCCAGCCCCTCCATAATGAAGCACCTGGCCAACTCAAATCGAGGGGTCTGAGGATGCCAGGTGAGATCTGCCCGCCACCTGGGATGGCCCAGAAGATGACCTCTCACCCCGACTGTGAGGAGTAACCCCATGGGGAGCCCCGGCACCTCCTGGATCTCATCCTCAGAGGTCACCGTCCCCTGTCGTCCAGGTGCCACAGCGGGAACTGCAGTCACCGAGCTGGGAAACCTAAGTGAGAGGGGTCTTTGGACTCAGGGGTGGCGGGGGCCACGTGGGGGCCCTCAACTGCCACAGGCAAGGTGGGTGTGGTGACCGGGATGGACAGCAGAGCCAGGCAGACTCGCACTGACCTGCGGCCCCGGCAGGTTGACCCTGGTGCTCCTAGAAGGGAAATGGACAGGAAGCCTGCTGAATTCTGACTCCATCTGTATAAGGGGGAAGTTCTAGGTCACGTGAACAATCGTCTAAGCCGAATTGTAAAAACAGAGAGTCATGGCCCCTCAGTCAATCCCCAGACTTGAACCAGACCACAGACCCACAGCCCCTGAGGAAGGGCCCCGGGACACCCCTGGAAACGGTTGCTGGCTGTCTCCCAGCTTCCCCGAAGGACCTGCAGCCGTTCACAGGGGGACTGTGCTGGGGGAAGGGGCAGCGATGAGACTTCTGGGGACTACTGGATACCGGCTCTGAACTGACACCGATTCCAGGAGGCCCTGAACATCCCTGTGGCCCTCTGCTCAGATGAGGGTGCATGGGGGTCCAAGGCCAGAGCAGCTCCAGCTCAGGCCCCCTCACAGCGGCCCCGTGGGCCCCTGACCCTGCCCAGCTCTGGATGGCCGGATGGGAAGCACAGTGACGTCAGCCCACATCCTGGGCCTCCCTGAACGAACGTCACCTGTCGGGAGTGTCAAAGGGCCGCACAGACACACCCACACCGCAGTTTCCGTCTCCAGGAAACACAGGACAGTGAGACCCAATGTTTGCCATCAGGATGGCAGTTGCTTTAAAGGAGGGCGTTTCTGGAGCCCTGTGGCCAGGCCGCAGGCAGTGGGCACTCATTGGCTGGGGAGGGGCTGGGCGAGGTGGGGGGAGGGGCTGAGCACCGTGGGGGCTCCTCCTGGTGCAGACACAGCCCGTCTTCACCACCACGAAACCCAGGTTCCCAAACACCAGTGCTGCTCGCAACCTCGTCATCCCACTGACAGGGCCAGACTGGATGAAGAACAGAGAGGCTGTGCCCAGAATTGTCCACAGCCGTTAAAAATCGTGCTCTCAGTGAAGATTTAATGTTTATTCCCCCAAGATCTGGTTGGGGGAACAAGGTCATAAGACAATCTAAGGTGACAGGACACGTTAAGGACACACAGTGTGCGTGAGCTGAACTGCACCACATCCAGCGCAGAGGAGCAGCAGTATCTGGGGGTGGGGGGATGCATCCGGGGCGGGGGACACCCTGGTCTGCACCCCCTTCGGCAGGGCTCTGTCCACATATGGCAAGGTGTGGACGGCCCCTTTTGAGGAGCCCCATGGGCCCTGGAATCCTCATGTTCAGGGACCAGGGACTAGGGGCGCTGAGGCCGGTGCAGGGGAGTCCAGGTCTCCCATCCTAACCCAGAAGCCCCTCTGTGGGGGCCAAGACGGGGACTCCAGGCCACTGACAACTCAGAGAAGTCAATGTTATTTCATAAAGAGAATCGGGTCCAAACTGTCCCCAAGAATGTGCAGACACGGAAACACCGCCAAGGCTGCACGGAAGAGCCAGGAGGGAGGATGTGGGGGGCCCACGGGGCTTTAGCATCTCCCAGCTTCGGTGCCGACTGTGCAGGGCCTGCTGGCGGGACAGAGCAGAGTGTCTGGCGTCTCTCCAGACTCTGGCCACGTGAGTCGGGGCAGCTGGAGCCAGCGAGGCCAGGGTGACGTTGGCTCGGTTCACCAAGACGCAAAGGGCTAGGCTCACCCGGGCCATGAAGTCCTGCTTCCGGAACCGCCTGAAACCACCACACAGCACAGGGAGGACGGCACCTCAGGAGGACGCTGGCGTCAGCCCAGACCCCGCAGCCGGGCCCGCCCCGCTGGCTGGGGCGGGGGCCCGCAGACTCCAAGGACAGGGAGGCCTGGGCCTCGGTCCTGAGACACAGACACCCTGGGGCACTTCTAGGGGCAGGAGACCACACGACACCCAGATCCTAGCAGGTCGCCTGGGCGGGGCAGCCCAGCCCCTCAGCCTCCCACCAGACTGGTGCCAAGGTCAGGGGCTCCCCAGGGGAGGTCAGGGGCTCCCCAGGGAAGGTGAGGGCCACCAGGGAGGGACACAGGAGCGTGGGCAGGGAGGGTCTGCTGGGCGCAGAGGGGCCTGGTCCGAGAGCCCACTGCAGGTCTGCGGCACCCAGGCCCAGGCCTGGGGCCCCCAAGAGTGGACCTGAAGCCAGAGGCCAGGGCAGCACACCCACCAGGCTAGCTGTCATCCAGAAAACAGACGGTAACGAGTGTCGGCAAGGATACGGAGAAGGCAGGACCCTGTGCACTGCTGGTGGGAATATGAAATGGTGGGGAGCAGTGAGACAGCTCCTCAAACAATATAAAAGAGAACCACTGTTTGATCTGGCAGCTCCACTTCTGGGTACATCACAAGTGCATAGAAAGCAAGGACTCAAATATTCGCACACCCATGTTCATAGCAGCTTTATTCACAACCGCTAGAACGTGGAAGTGAGCCGTGGCCATCAACAGATGAACGGATACACAGAAGGAAATCCTGACACAGGCTATAAACACGGATGGACCTCGGGGACGTGATGCTCAGTGAAATAAGCCAGACACAGAAGGACAGGTCCTGTGTGATTCCACTCACATGAGGTCCCCGGGGGAGTCAGATCCACAGAGACGAGAAGTAGGTGGTGGGGGCCCGGGGCTGGGGGAGGGGGAGGGGAGCGAGTGTTTAAAGGGGCCCGATTTTTCTATTTTAATTTTAATTTTAATTGGTAAGTGTTTAAAGGGGACAGTCTTGGAAGATGAACTATTTCCAGAGACGGGTGGCGGTCGTGGTTGCATAGCAGTGTGAATGTACTTAATGCCACTGGACTATATAATTTAAAATGGTTAAAATTGTCAATTTTATGTTATGTGTATTGCGCCAAAATTAAAACATAATTTTTTTAAAGAGAGATTTTTTTTTAAGTAATGAATAAATAAATGCAAGTCAGGGAAGCAGCCTGCCACTGTGACCCCTCTGGGAGGGCTCAGAGCAGGGTCAGACCTTTGCACGGGGGCGCCCTTGCTGCTCCCCCAGATCAGGGCCCCCCATCAGGAAGGAGCACGCGTTCCGGTGGGCAAGAGCTGCGCACCCAGCGGGACAAGGAGGACTAAGCCTCCGCTCTCCCTGAAGACTGGACAGACGCCTGCACCGGAAGGTCCCTTTGCCCCTCAAACTGTGTCGAGGGCTCCAAAGAGCTCCGGCTTCTGTGGGTGATTACCCTCGATATTTGCCATGTTAGGTGGTAAAACTGAGAAATTTTTTAAATGTGTTATTATTTCAGTTAAAAATAATGATACACACATTACATGTTAACATAAATAACATTTTTTGCCCCAAAAAAACCCTAGATTTTCTGGGGGGAAAAAACCCGGCAAGAAGAGTGGCATCAATACACGTTTTTGCAGGTCTCCTGGACGCGCCTTCACAGCAGCTGGCGCCCGTCCCTGCCCCCGCCTTCCGTCTGCTGGGGCCCGTCCTCCAGGCTGAAGGCACGGAGGGAATCCGGCCGCGCACAGATCTGCACGTGGAAAGGCGGGAGCACGTGGATGGCCATCTCGGGTCATCGTGGACTTTCCCCTTCGGTCCGACACCAAACCCCCACAAGCGGCGTCTCCCGCGGAGCTGCCATCCGGCACGTGGTCCCCCCAGGGCAGGTCTCGCCCGGGCCTCGGGAACCCTCGGTCCACCTCGCTCTGTGACGGGACGTTTGGCCGTCGTGATGCTGTGACATCCTGTGTCAGAGTTTCACATTCCGTGTCCGCGGAACGCACGCTCTCCAACACCATCCGCCCCTAGAAAGCTCTTTTTTCGGGAAGCGGTCTCGCTTACGGTGGCAGGTTCCAAAATTCTTAATTTCCACTAGGAAGCTCGAATTTACCATGACAATAAAGGCTGTCTTCTGTTTTTCTCTTTCTCTTTTTTAATTTTTAATTTTTGGCAGGGAGGTAGTTAGGTTTATTTACCAATCTTTTTTTTTAACGGAGGCACTGGGGGTTGAACCCAGAGCCTCGAGCGTGCTGAGCACACGCTCTGCCACTGAGTTATCCTCTCCCCACCTGCCTGTGCCTTTTCCTGAAGTGACAGGTCCCTCCCTCATTCTGGAGAAGCCGGCTGCCAGGAACCCAGGTGTGACCAGCACAGCCCAGGGGTCGCGCTCAGCTCGCACCTGGCCCCTCACACCCCGGGGCAGCACCACGTCCGCGCGCAGCAGGGTGCCGTGGGACCCGGTTCCTCGCACTCCGGGGCCGAGACTGGGCTCAGTCCCACGAGGAACGTCTGTGGACCCACCCGGACTCTGGTGCTTCTTTCCCTGGGGGTGTGTGGTGGGGAAGATGAGGGGCCCTGCCCCGCCGGGCCGGCACCCAGACCCTGGCTGAGGGGCCAGCAGCCTCGCCCGCTGGGGCTTCTGCACCGTCTGTGCCAACGTGAGCTAATGTTAGTAGAATCGTCCAGGTGAGTACTGATGCCTGCATGGGGCCTCTGCCACGGGCAGCCAACGAGAAGATGGAAGAAAGACGGTAACTGCTCCCCGACATGGTCCCTTTGAAAATTAAAATAAATGGAAATGGCTACTTCCGCCTCAGCGGACCACCGTATTTCTCCATCCAAGACGAGGCCAGGCCGGGAAGACGTGAGCCCCGGCCCCAGGGCCCAGCTCGGGCTGGCTGGTGGCCCAGTGGGCTCACACGGGCCCCGCCTGTTCTGGGCTGCAGTCCCCCTGCCTGGACGCCAGCAGCCTCTGCAGGCCTGTGCCCACCGCGGGAGGGGTGGGCGCTGTGCCTGCAGCCTTAGGGTCCCCAGTGGAGCCCCGGCCCCTTGCCCACCCCTCCCCAGGCTCTCAGAGGCCCCTACCAGGGCTCAGGCGGGCAATGCCACCCACTCTTTCACTCTCTCAAGGAACAAACAAGGCTGCCGGTTCCTGGGAAGGGCTGACAGCTGGGGGCCAGGCGGGGAGGAAAGTCAGCTGCCCACACCGCAGCCCCGCCCCTGCCTCACTTTATGGCCAGGTCCTGTTGGGGCGCGGGTCCAGCACCGCCGCCCTTCCTCCTCCGGGCATCTTCCCAGAACCAGCCCAGATCCCAGGGGCCAGGAGTGCACCTGCTTCTCCCGTCCCACAGTTGGAGGAAATAAGCAGCTGTCCCCTCACCAGCTCACAGAATTGGGGCAGTGTCACAAGGGGACAGGATGGTGAGCCTGCCCCCAGTCCAGGCTGCCCTCTGGCCCAGGGTGGTGGGCCGAATGGACACCCCAGATATGGTACCCTTGGTCACATACCTGGGTGCAGCCTCAGTGGGGACCCACCTGCCTCCCCTGAGCCTCCCGTGTATTAAATCAGCTCGGGTGCAGGAATGGAGGGATGGAGCAGACAGGGCGAGGGTCAGAACCAGGGGGTCAGCCCAGAGGGGTCAGGGGGCTTCAGGGAGGGAGGTTAGGGTGGGCTTGGGGATTAGGGTTAGGGTGTGGGGCCCAGAGCTGCGTCCAAGGGCTAAGGTGTTAGAGCCAAGGGGTCTGAGCGGGGACTTGGGGTGAAATTCAGGGCAGGGCTAGGACGGGGTTACACATGGGGGCTGGGGGTCAGGAGCCCAGGACCTCACTTGAGGGCCCGGTCAGCACTGACAGGCCGGGGCACATGGCCCCAGGAGGAGCCCACCCCGTGTGGCAGGGCCTCGACTGGTCAGCTGGGAGGGCCGACCTCGTCCCTGCATCCTTCCCAAGGGCCAGCGAGCACTGGCCACATCCAGCCAACTACTCCCTTCCACCAGGTCCCAGGCGGCCACCAGGGGGCCAATTGTCCTCAGGTCTAGAGCTGGGTGGGGGCCCAGAGCCACCAGGTGTGGGTCACCGGGCAACTCCTTAACAGCTGGGCATGTCCTTGGTATCCAGCAGCCCCTCCTGGCCCTGCCCGGCAGAGGTGGGCAGGAGGGGGCCTGAGATGCCGGGACTGGGGGCCCTCGTGAGGCTCCCTCTGCTGGAAGCCACCTCTGTAGCCACAGATCAGAACAGTGGAGAAATCATATCCTCCAGGCCCCTCTATGGGCTGGGGGGCACTGTCCACACCTACTCCCAGTGCCCCTCCAAGCCCCTGCCAGTAGCTCAACCAGGCCCCTGGGGTGGGGGGGCACCAAACAGCTGGGGTAAGATGGGAGGGGGAGGGGTGGAGGAGCTCCACCCAGGCACCCCCAGGTGCAGGGTGAATGTTTCTGGAGGATCTGGCACCACAGGTCCTCCCTGGCCCTTCAGAGAGCCCACTGTTCGCTCTGGGGCCTCCAACCCTCAGTGTGTTCTGCATACAGTTGGCACTCAATTAAAGCTCTCTGTTTTCCATGGTAGAGGGCAGGTCCATTGCACACTGTGTGGGTGGCCACCTCCTGCCTCCTCCTGTGTCCTCTGGCCAGCCAGTGGCCTTGGGGGAGGGGCGGGACAGCCACAGGGAGGGGACAGGGTCCTGGGGGGTTGGGGGGGTTCCCACAGAAACAGGGGGCCCTAGGCTGGGGGGCAGGTGCAGGGGCTGCTGTCCGCCTGGGGCTGCAGGACCTGGCGTGGATGAGAGTCAGCTCCAGAGCCGCACATCACCCTTTGGGGACTGTGAGCAGTTGGGGTAGGAAACGGGCCTCCTGGGTCTGGGGTCTCCGGCAGAAGCTGCCCTTCTGCACGTCACAGGAAAGGAGGACTCATAGCCATGGAGAATTTGGGACCTCCAGGTCCTTCAGGTCAGGTCCAGCCGAGGGATACCTCCCGCCCTGGAGTCCCACACAGGCCCTGCCGGGCCCAGAGGTCCCTGGAGGGCCCCCCACCCATGCCACCTCGACGTCTGCCCACCTCACTTTTCCTCTGGGCGCCAGGGGCCCTGCAGCGGGGAACCCGGCCCCACCCCGTCCGGTGTGCGGGAAGGGTCTCAGCGTCCGGGGCAGGTGCTCGCCCCCGGGCCCTGTGGACGGCCCAGGGAAGCTTCCCGGGGAGGGTGGCCCGCGGGATGCGGACGTTCCCCAGCAGGTGGCGCCTGGCGCCCGCACGCCTTCCAGGAGGGGCGCCTGCGCGCGTGCGCCTGGGGGCGCGTCTGAGCCAGTGCGCGGGCCTGAGCGCGCGTGGGCGTGGCTTGTGTGGCCACGCCCCTCCCGGAGGTCCGCTGCGTCTGCGCCTGCGTCTAGGCCTCAGCACCCCTGGAGCGGCGTGGGGACTTGGTCGGTCAGAGGACGCCCCAGCCTTTCCGGCCCCAGTGAGTGGTGGGCGCGTCTGCTGCCAGGTCTGCACCCTGCGCGCGGCGCAGGCGCACAGTGACCTTGGGCCGGTCACTGCCCTCTCTCGTCTGCATGCAGGGGCCTCGGTACAGTGGGGCCGGAAGCATCGGCCAGTCTAACCACCAGACTCAGTGGGGCCTCTCCCCAGCTGGTCAGCCCGCCCTGCCCTTGGTGGGCCGCCCACCTCTGACCCCGTGCTCGGAGAGCCGGCGGCAGGGAGCAGCTGCAGGGCACACTCCTGACGTTCAGCCAGATGAGCCTCGCAGGCCAGGCCAGGTCCTCCTGGCGGCCTCTCACCTCCAGAGAGGGACCTCACCCCACCAGGAGGCCCTGGGGGCTCTGCCTACAGCCCCCTGGAGTGGTCGCAGCCCTGAGGTTTCAGCTTCCACCCCAGAAGGCCCTTCATGATGAGGCTGCCTGGAGCCCACCTGACCTGAGCCCCTCTCAGGGAAGCCAGGGGCCAGGATGAGGGCAGAAGGGCCCACACTGGCCTGGGCCCCTGGGGCAGGGAACACATGACAGTTCACAAGTGCCAGAGCAACCACCCCAGTTCTGGGGGTGGGAAGAGGTGGGACCCTGCCTGGCGTCAGCCTCACGGCGCCACTCCCTCCCCGGCAGTGAGGCTGGACACCTGGAATCTGCTCCTTCTTCCTGCAGGAAGGGGGCCCCACACGCAGACCCAGGGCTGGGCCTGGAGCCAGGCCTCGTCACACAGCGGAGGGAGCGGGGACAGTCCTCATACGCAGGCCGCGAGGAAGCGGATGTGGCCTTTGCACCAGCAGATTACAGAGCTGGCCAAGCAGGAAAGTCAACAGAAAGTTCTCAAGGAGCAGCTGGGGGGACCTGGCCTGCCTGTCACCCACAGGTCAGCGTCACCGCACGGGTGAGCAGCCCCAGGTCGGGCCCAGCAGGCGGGGCCGGACTCCAGGTGCCCCTACCAGCCACAGATGCACAAAGGGAAGAGCCTGGCCCGGGGCAGCCAGCGGGACTGACGGCGGTTGTTGGCTTGTCTCTTCTTCTTATTGCTGAGAAGCCTGCCACGTCCCACAGGCTACAAGCACCCAGTGAGGCTGTGGCCGGAGGCCTTGGGGCCACATTCATCTCAGTGATGCCCAGGAGTCAGAGGGAGGTGGTGGCCCAGAGGGTGGGCAGGCCTAAGGGCGGGAGGTCCGGCGCAGAGGGTACCCACCGCTCGAGGCCCCGCCACCGACCCGGGCAGGACCCCTGAGATGGGCTTCTGTCTTGGGACACCAGCCCAGGACGTCTGCATGATGGAGAGTGCAGGCAGAGCCTTGGGCAGAACGGGCCTGCCCCACCCGCTCCCCGAGGTAAACAGAGTCTCCAAAGGGCAGCGGCGTTCCTGCATGTGGCCTCCTCGCGCGGAAACACACAGATTCACAGGTGGAAATCCGGACCCCCGGCACCTCAGGATGGGACCGGCTTGCAAGGAGGGTCCTCACAGATGTAATGAGTGAGGGTGAGGTCACCTGGGGCAGGTGGACCCTCATCCAGTGCAACTGGGGCCCTTGTGAAAAGAGGGAGCGTCTGGACCAGACGCACATGGGGAGACGGAGGCAGAGGTGGAGCGATGCATCGCCAGGTCAGGGAGCCCCAGAGATGGTCAGGAAGCCCCAGGAGCAAGGGGAGGGGGCCTCAAGGGAAGCAGCCCTTCCGACACCTGGGCCTCAGATGAGGAGATGATAAACTCCAGGTGCCGAAGCCGCCCTTCTGTGCTGAGCGCCGTGCTGCCCAGGGTCTCACACACAGGGACAGCCAGGAGGAGACGCGGCGAAGGGCTGCCGGCTGCCGGCACGTGGGCGTGGGCAGAGGGGCCCCGAGGGGCAGTGTTTATCTTCTGGCTGCCCTTCTGCATTTCCCCACAGTTTATGAGTGACTGAACGACATTACAGTGTTTTTTGGATCTATCTCATTGAGTTCTTCCATTTCCAACAAAAAGAATACCAGACTGGATTCACTCCTGCCTGAAACAGCTGGAAGGTGGGACAAAATACGTGAAATGACAGTTGTCAAGATGCTGGACGTCAGGCAAAGAAGAGCAGAGATCCTAGAGGAGACAGAAAACACACCTGGGCAGCCCGGCAGGTTCCCAGATCAGTGCCTGGGGCAGTTTCCAGGACGAGGTGCAGGGCAGGGACCAGGAGGAGCTTGGCTGAGACCCCTGGAGACCAAGGTAGCTGGAGTTCAGGGGACGCTGGAGAGGAGAGGGCTGCACAGAGCGAGCCCTGGGTGTGCAGAAGCTACTGGAGTCCCACCAGGCAGGACACACAAGTGAAGGAAAGGCCTGAGTGGGGAGGACCCACCTGCTGGACGGGAGGGAGCAGCTCTGTCCCACAAGGGATGCTGGAAAACCTCACAATCACCATGTGGCGGGTAGACGGCTCACCAGCCCTGCCTGGACTGAGCCCTGCTCCAGCCCCACCTGAGGGTTCACAAAAGCAAGACCCAAAAGACCAAACTGCGTCCACGCAACTTACCTGTGCCCCAGAGCAAAGGGCAAGAAGGTCTGGAGGGGACAGAAGTGTCCCCCAGGTGAAATTCACAGTGTCTGCCACCTGATCACGAGCGCTGGGAAGGCAGAGGAAGAGGACGGCTCTGCCACAGCGGGGAGGAAAGGCTGCCATTAGCAACCAGCCTGCGTCCGGCGTGGATGCTAGAATTAGCAGACAAGAACATTAAAACCATACTACAACTGCGTTCCCTGTGTTCAAAACCCCACGGGAGAGATGGACCGTGCTAAGCAGAGACACGGAAGACACAAACAAAAGACAAGACCCAAATGACAGTTCCAGAGACGAAAACCGCCACCACGCAGGTGAAAACTGCCCTGGAGGGTTAGCATCCGCTTAGACCCGGCAGAAGAAAGGTGGGCGCACGTGCAGACACGGCAGCAGACACCACCCACGGCGAGACGCAGGGAGGCCGGCGTCCGGAGGGCAAACAGCTCGTGCGCGCGCCGGCGGCAGCGCTTCGCCATCTGGTTTATGTAACTGGGTCCAAAAGGAGAGACAGAAAAGAAACTGAAGAAAGAATGGCCAAAATTTGTTCAAATTTAATGAAGACCAGAAACCCACAGATGTGAGAAGCGCAACAGCCCTCAGAACAAGAAACATGAAGAAAACGACAGGAGCCAAAGCGTCGAATTGCTCAAAACCAGGGATAGAAACAGAATCTTAAAATAAGGCAGCAGGGAGAATGTGTCACAATAAGAGGGGCCCACGGATGGCGGCGACACCGGCAAAGCGGCAGGAAAAGGAACCCGTCGTCCTGGAAAAGTATCAGGCAAGGTGAGTGTGTTCTCAGACGCGCCGCCGTCACACTGCCGGTGACGGGGGACGATGGCGACGGTCCTGCAGGCAGAAGAGGGTGGCCCCAGATGGTGACCCGGGTCCACACGAGGGATGAAGGCATCTGGAGTGGCAGGCACACGGGGAAGCACACAGGACTTTGCTTGCTGTTTACATGTCTCTGAAAGGTACCGACTAGACCAGGGTAACGGGAACGGAGCTCGTGCGGGTGTCACGTGTGGAAGCAAGTGCACCGGAGCCTGGGGAGGGGAAGGAGGCCCCCCGCTGAGGGCCTCCGCCCGCCGCTGCGTCTTGGGAGGCGGGCTGCGGCAAACACCGAAAACCTGAAAGTGATGAGACTGTAAGACGGAAAGTCACGGCAAACAAGGCAGCAGAGGAGGTAAACCGGCATGAAAAATGGCTCAGTGGACCCAAAAGAAGGCAGAGGAGACGGAAGAAATGGAAACAAACAGCAAGACAGTGGGTTTTAACCACATCGTGTCAGTAATTGTCGTACATGTAACCTCTGGGGAGGGATAAATTGGGAGTTTAGGATTAGCAAATACAAACTGCTATATAAAACAGATACACAACAAGGTCCCACTGTGCAGCACAGGGAACTGTATTCAGAATCTTGTAATAACCTATAATGAAAAAGAATCTGAAAAGGAATATATATACGTATGAGTCGCTGAATCACCGTGCTGTACACCAGAAATTAACACAACATTGGAAATCAAGTATACTTCCATAAAAAATAAAAACTGGGAGGAGGGCAAAGCTCAGTGGTAGTGTTCAGTCCCCAGTACCCCTGCTAAAAAATAAACAAGTAGAGTAAAGTAAAAGCAATAATAATTAGATGCAAAACAAGTGGAACCTCTGAAACCCCGGTAAGAAGCCTGGATTTTCAGGCTGCATAAAAAAGCAAGACCCCTCTCTGAGCCACCTCGGGATACCCACTCTGCACACAGAGGCACACACGCTAGTCGTCCAAAGCACACGGACGGAAAAAGACGCGCAGACACGTGGGAGAAAGATCTGCGGCAATGTGCACCTCAGACAGAGTACGTTTCAGACAGAGCGAGGGGCACCCCCAGGGATAAAGGAGGTCACCTCCTAGTGATAAAATCCGATTTCTTAACCAGGACACTGGAAGAGCACAACGCGTGAAAGAAACAGTGCTCAATCGGATTTGTCAAGACTATGAACGTCCGCCCTTTGAAAGATGCTATTCAGGATAAAAAGACAAGCCGCAGACTAGGAGGAAACCGTCACGAAGTCTGTACCTGGAGCAGGACTTGCATCCAAAGCAGGTAGAGAACTCTCAAAACTGCACAGCAGCAGATAATCCAGTTTTTTAATGTGCAAAGATTTGAAGGACACTTGACCAAAGCAGACATGCGGGCGGCGAGACAGGTATGCAAGACACCATGACCCGCAGGCGACAGTCTGAAGACGGACAGTGCCCAGTGCCGGTGAGGATGTGGGGAAACCAGAAGTCTCGTCTGTGGCTGGTGGGGACGCACAAGACAGCACCACGCTGGGGGACGGCTGGCTTAAAAAGTCGCTCAGACGCCAGCTGTACGATCCGGCCATGCCACTGTGGGTGTTTGCCCAGGAGGAACAAAGGCTTGTGCCACATGAGGCTGTGCACACCTGCCCAGCAGCTCTGTTTGTCAAAGCCCCAAACTGGGGACATCCCAGGACCACCAGTGGGTGAACCGAGGAGCAGACTGCAGCCCACTTGTACCAGCAGTGAAACGGAACAAAACATTGAATCAAACCACAACGTGGATGGATCTCAAAAGAATTTCACACAAAAACCTGAGTGAAAGAAGCCAGACCAAAAAAAGTACACATTGCATGATTCCATTTATATGAAATTCAAGAAAATGCAAATGAACCTGCAGTGACCACAAGCAGATCCGCGGCTGCCGTGGCTGGTGGACGGGCAGATTCTCAAAGGGGCCCAGGCCCCTTGGGGGACGGAGGAGGTGATCGCTGTGCTGATGGCGGCGGCGGCTGCCCAGGTGCGTGCCTGGGCTGCGGCTCACGAAACGGAACTCGAGTCCAGACAGACTTGTTTCATTGGGCTTCGCAAACATTGCAGTTTTTACAAACTGAAGGTCTGTGGCCGCCCTGCGTGGAGCAGGCCTGTCACGGCACCATTCTTCCACCAGCATCTGTTCACTTCGTGTCTCTGTGTCACATTCTAGTCATTCTCACAGTATTTCAAACTGTCGTTACTATTATATTTGTTGTGCTGGCATCTTTGCTAGAGTCGTCTTTGCTAAGAGCTCCGATGCTGCGTAGCATTTTTTAGCAACAAGGCATTTTTAAATTAAGGTATATACATTTTAAAAAGATAATGCTACTGCACACAACAGTAGGGGGTGAACATAACTTTCATACGCGCTGGGAAACAAAAAACCACACGATTCGCTTTGTTGTCATATTTGCTCTACTGCAAGGATGCGGAGCTCAAGCCGCAGTGTCTCCCGGGTCCGCCTGTGTCTGCGGGTTCTCATGTGTCAGTTACACCCGACAGAGCTGTTAAAAACAAAACGAAAAATAACCCCAAAACTATGCTTTTGCCCACTGGAAGGAGGAGAAGCAGGGAGGGAAGAAAGACTCCATCCCGAGCCTTGGGCCCTGCTCCCTCGGCTCCAGAGATCACCCCTAAACTCTAAGGATGGTGGGGTCATGGGGACCCGGCTCGGAGCCTGGAGATGCGGCAGCAGTTGGGGGTGGGGCGACCTGCCTCTGCTGTGGGCTGGGACGGGGCCCCGGGCAGTATCCCACCCTCCAGACAGCGTCCTGCCGCCACCTGCCCTCGCAGTCCCTGAGCCCACACCTGGCCTCCCGGCTGAAACTCTGCAGAGTGAGGACACAGACGCCACTGCTGTGCACAGCAGGTGTCAATGTCCAAGCCGGGCTCCGAGGGCCCCACATGCTCTGGCACCTCTCTGCAGGTGGCCCGGTGGCTACTCCCAGTCCTGGACAATGCAGGTGACATCTCCCACAGGCGGCCAGCGAGACACTGGGGCCACTGGACAGCAAGTCTGGGCCCCAAGGCCTCCCCAGCTGGTTCCTGGTATGAGTGGCCCCGGGTCCCACACAGCTGTACCCCCGGCCCTGCCATGCAGACTGGCCACTGTGAGCCCAGGGGCCCAGCCCTGCTCCTCAGCCATCGGCAGGCCACATGGGTCAGTGCCCGCATCCCCCGGCCCTTCACAGCCAGCTCTGCACACCCTCGCCTGCTTCCTGCCAGAACCCGAGTCACTGGCCCACTCCTTTGTGCGGGGCCCTCCATCCTCAGCTCACCCACTTCCCCCAGCTCACTCTAGGCTCAGGACACCCCTTGGCCTGGCCCCGGCCCTCTCACCAGGGTCCTCACAGCCATGCAGCCACTTCCAGCCTTGGCAGGGCCTCCCCAACCCCTGTCCCAGCTCCTGAGGGTCCGGCTACCTCTCCTCTAGCCCACCTCATCCAGGAAGCCATCCCGGGCTGCTCAGGGCCCTCTCAGCTCTGAGCTGTGCCTGCCCTCAGAGACCACTTGACTTGTGCTTCTGGGGGTCCTACCAGACCCTCCAACCTGAGGGCCCCCCAAAACCCAGTACCACTTGTTTGGGGCTGCATGTTTGTGTCCCCCCCCCCCCCCCGATTCCTGTGGTGGAGCCCAAGGTGATGGAATTAGAAGGCGGGGCTTTTGGGAGGTGATGAGGTCGTGAGTGTAGGGCCCGACAGTGGGGCCCGTGTCCCATAAGATGAGACCCCTGGCCTCCCCTCCCCCTCTCCCCACGCGGCACAGGAGGGGCCCTCACCAAAGCCCGGCCCCCCAGGACCCTGCCCTCGGACCCCAGCCTCCAGGGCTCTGATCGGCAGCCTTGGCACCCTGCGGAAGACGAGTCCCACGCGGTCCCCTCCCCTGAGCTCCAGCGTCAGGCTCGGGAGGGTTCCCAGCACTGACGGCCACTGCCACCTGGCCGCCCACGCCGGGTGGCACACACAGCAGCCGGCAGCCCCCTCCCACAAAGCCCTTCAAGGCCACCAGCGGCGCGCGAACAAACACTCCGAACCTGCCACGTACTCGCCTGGAAGGCACAGCCGCCCGATAACCCCCGGCCCCGCGTGCGGCGTTCCGGCCTCCCGCCCGGGCGGCCTTATCTGTTTGCTTCTCACCCGACATCCGCCGGCAGCCGGCGCGGTGCCAGCTCCGGGTGGGCGGGGCCCGCTCGAGGCCGGGCTGGGGGGCGGCGGGGCCGGGGGCTCCAGCCCGGAAGCTGAAAACGTGACCCACCGCCTCCAGCACCTCGGAGGTGGAGCCTACAGGCCCCGGACGCCGGGCTGGGAGGGGACCGAGCCGGACCGAGCCGGACCGAGCCGGGCTCACAAGAAACGTGACGCCGGGCCCGGAAGCTCGGCGAGGGGCAGCCCCGGGCCCCCGACAGGGTGGGAAAGGGTGCTGGTCCGGAGGTGCTGACTCCGCCCACTGTGGGGTCAGAGGTGCCCAGACCCAGAGCCGGTGGTGGGAGTCGAGGGGTGGGGCGAGGTGGGCAGTGCCAAGCACGCCCTGGTGTGCAGGGGAGGGGAGGGGAGGGGACAGGATGTGGGCCAAGCGCGCCCCTCTGGGGACAGTCTCCCCTACCCAGGCTAAGCTCCCCCTGGGGAGAGGCGGTGCCAGGCCTCCAACCTGCTGGAACTGCCTGGTCGGCAGGTGGGTGTCCAGCCCACCTTGGCTCAGCCTGCCCCTCAGCCCCCTGGTCCTCCCGTCAGGCCCCTGCAAAGGGCCAGGCAGCCAAAATGAACACAAAGGACGGCGGGCCCCGGCCGGAGAGCGGGCAAGCCATGAGCACACCAGCCTGCTCAGGAATGCAGTACCCCCAAGCCTGGGGCAGCTGGACGCTTGGGCAGTGGCTTTCCCTGGGGGCTCACTAACCTGCCCCAGACTGAGAGCCAGCCTCATGCCTCAGCCCCTCCTGCAGCCGCAGACATCTGGGGCTGAGGGCAGCAGTCAGCGCTGGGGCTGCCCTGCAGGGGCCTGAGTCTGGAGGATAGAGGGCAGACCCCCACCCAAATCCAGGCCTAGTTTTGCAGGAAGAGCCGGGGCCCAAGGGTAGGACCAGGGGGCCAGCTGGGAGGTCCTGGGACCCTAGGAGGAATGCCTGCCCCAGCCCCGTACAGCACCCTCCCTGGCTGCCCCCTCACGGCCTCGGGGCCTCACCTGTGGCCCTGGCTCACTGGCTGCATTGTTGCCCTTGGCAGGGTGGCTCCCAGCAGCTCAGGACAGGGCTGGGGGTCTGGAAGGGCCAGCAAGAATCAGGAGTTGTCCTGGAGTGCACAGAAGGCCCGAGAAAGTGGTCGAGGCAGCTGGGATGTGCTGGGGGAGCCCGGGGCCCTCTCAGCCGGGGGGCCTGCAGCTCACAGGGAGGGATGTCTCCAGAGAGAAGGGGCTGCAGGTGATGGTGGTCAAGTATGACAGTGGGGAGGGAGGCAGAGGAGGAAGGAGGGGAGCCTGCTGGGACACCAGCCGAGCAGCCCAGCCCGGGGCTGCCACCAGCTACACGTAGGATGTTGGGGCAGGAGTGGGGCAGGGCTGGGTGGGTGACTCTCACCCCCAGGCCTGAGGACCCTCAGAGATCTTTGCTCCAGCTATTCTGGCCCCAGGGTCTCCTGGCCTGCCCCACTTCCCCAAGCTTCTGGTGCCCAAGGGTTGGGTCCAGCTCTCAGACCAAGCAGCAGAGGGCTGGGGCCGGGGCACAGGCCACTCTCGGCCTCACATCTCCCCTCCCACATGGCACAGAGTCAGCCTGGGCCACCCTTCAGCCCCCCTCTCAGCGCCGGGGGTCCAGGCCAGTCCCAGCCTTGTGCCCGGACTTGCAGGAAGTCACTGCTGGCTCTGCAGCAGAGCACCCGCCATCCCCACACTGGCCGGTTACAGCTCCCAAACACCTCCTGGCCCACTGTCCGCCAGCACAGAGGCTGGTTCCCCTCCCAGGCTGAGGAACCTCCCCAGTGGCCCCGAGCCACCGTTCTCAGTCCTTTGACCTGAGGGATTAGTGGGGCCAAGCCTTGGGGGGTGAAGGCCTCCTGCCCTCCCCCAGGGATGCCACACCAGACAGATGGGGCCCAGGGGGGAGCCGGCCCCGAGCCCCTTTGGGAGCTGCTGGGAGCACCTGCCGGCTGTGAGCTCCTCATGCAGGCCCTCGGCCGCAGGCGAAAATCTGGTCGGGGCTGCCCAGGGAGTCAGGGCCTGGCGGACAGCAACCACCCTCCCAACTGAGCCAGGACGCTGGAAACGGTATGCAGGCCCCATTCCCTGGACACTGGGTTCTGGGGATGGCAGTCAGCCCAGGACAGGCCTCAAGTCCTCAGGTCCATTCGGGCTCCCAGCCTCATGGCCAACCTAAGCCCCGGGGTGCCTGGCACCACTCAGGCGGCCACGCAGACGGAAGGTGAGGCAGGGCAATCTCCCGCTTGTCCAGGCTCAGCACCCCGGGCCGGCCAGTGGGACCAGCCCTTCCCACCCAGCCTGTGGGGCCAAAGGCAGCACGGCCTCATCGCCCGCTGTTTGCTCCCCGCACGCATTCAGCAGCAGAAACGCCATGTGCTGCAACTTCCTGACAAAGCAGCCTGGGAGGCCCCGGGCACCAGCAACGCCAGAAGGCCAGAGCTGCCTGCAGTGACAGATCCTGGCGTGCACAGCACGGTTTTTCCAGGAAACAAATTGGGTCACACATACACACACACAGGCTGCAGCGGTCCAGGCCCTGTGGGCCATCCCACTGCAGGCTGGGTGACATCCAGCCCCTGCCAGGGCCACATCTGTATCCCTCTAGCTGATGGGGGTGACACTAGACCCCAGTGAGGGGACTCCCTGCCTGCCACAAGCCCCAGCCCCCCCCAGGCCCTGTAAGTTAGTGACCCAGGAGTGTCCCATGACCACATCTCGCTCCACCCGTCCCCTGATGTGTCCAGAGGTGTGGACCCCACCAGGTGCCAGAACACACAGAGAACAGGCATCGGGCCCCCGTGGGGGCAGGCTCTGCCGGGAGACATGACAGCACCCAACGTGCAGGGCACTGCTTGGAGAAGGGGACAGAGGAGGCAGTCAGTAGAGGGGAGACAAGGGACATCTGGGGGTCAAGGCCCAGGGTCGGTAGCCCAGGGTGGGTGAAGCAGCTGGGGGCCTCCAAAGGGTCCAGACAGAGGGACAGAATGTGGATGGTCTGAGAACAGGCCCAGGGCTCAATTCCACTGCCAGCCCCAGCTGCAGGGAACCCCAGGGTCAGCCCCACCCCAGCCCACACTCACACTGCCCACCTTGGGCTGTGCCCAGGCCCCGGGGGTGGCTTTATCTGGTGGGATATGGCCCAAGAAGTCCCTCAGAGCCTCTGCTGAGCTGCTGGTCCCAAGGCCCAGTGGGTCACCTCCCTGTGTCCCACGTCTGGCTGCCCTCACCCTCCCGGAGCCCTGGCTGGGACTGAGGCCAGAGGGAACGGCTCACTCTTGCCCCTCAGAGACCCCAGCCCCGACTCATCAGCCTACCCTGGCTCTGCACTTGACGTGTCATGAGCCCCCCTGAAAGTGGGGGATCCCCGAGAGCCGGGAGAGCCCCCATGGGGGCCCCGCAGCAAAGATGGTCGCATGAAGCCCACCGCCTGTGCGCCCAGGCCACAGGCCCCTTTGGGCACGGTCCCTCTTGCAGGGACCCCACCAGCCGGGGAGGCTCCAGAGTGGGGGCGCCCTTTACTCAGCCCTGCCCAGCCGGGCGCACTCCGAGGCGTGGGATTCCCCTTCAAACAGGGCACTGAGAGCATCAAGGGGAAATGACTGAGACAGGGGCCCTGAGAGCAGCCAGGACCGTCCCCCTGCCCCCCGGGCCAGGCTCCCGCAGGCCAGCAGCTCAGAGTGGTTTCCTGTTAAAACAACTTTCTGTTAAAACTAAAGTTTATTTAAGGTAAACACACAGCATCTACTGCTTTGTGCGGCTGGGCCGGCCGGGCCACCAGGGCCAGGAGCAGGTAGCCCCCTGCCAGGCCAAGCAGAGCTGGGCAGTCTGTGAGGTGGGGGGGGTCCGGGCCCGGGGACGCCGGGGGCCCTCGGGTCCCAGACACAGATTCTCTATGGAGGGAGCCCAGGGCCCTCGCGCCCCAAGTCTCCATGGGGCAGAACTGCCCTCGGGAAGGGGGACACAGAGGCCTGCACTCCCGCTCAGGGCAGGACTGCCCTGGAGAGGTCACACCCACTCCTCCTCTCGGACTGCGAGCGGGTCCCACGGAGGGTCCCAAACACTGCTGTCCCCAGCCCTCTCCTTGCCTTGACCCTGACCCCAGTCATAACCCCCGATCATGACCCTCACCCTATCCCCTCGCAGTGCTGGCAGACAACCTTTCAGGGGACAAGTGCCTACAGGCCCCACCCACTCTCTGCTCCCCGACATGCCCCCCCAGGAGCCACGTCCTTCTCCCAGGGGTTGTGGGCCAGCCCCTTCTCTGCCTGAGGGGTCGGAAACCCTGAGGCCGGCACACAGACCCCACAGAGATGCCCCTCGGATGGCGCCCCCAAGGCCACGCACGCCTGCTGTGCCTGAAACAAGCAGCTCAGAGCCTTGTGGGGCCAGAAAACTGGGGGCCCCGGGCTGTAGGAGAACTACTCTGTCCCGCCCAGGACCCAAAGCCCCAGGAGGTCCGCGGAGGAGGGGTCTCCAGGAAGGAGCTGGCCAGCCAGGGCCCCTGGGCCCTGGGATGTGCTGTCAGCCCCGAAGCTCCCCAGGCCTGCAGGGAGGTGTCTGTCTGAGCCCCGAGGCCAGCTGCCTGTTTGTGATCGCCTCCCACCTGGGACCCCACCCTGAAAGGCGGTCTGGACCGGCTTTACCTCCGGAGGGTCCTGCCGCTGAGTGGCCTTTCCCCCCAGGGTGGGGGTGGGCCCCAGCGTGCTGGCGACTCTTACGGACGCAGGGTCCAGGTGGGAATGCAGGTCCCCCAGGAGCTGTCCGTGCAGCACCCTAGAGCAGGTGCCTGGCATCTCCGGGACAAGGCCCCTCATGGTCCCCAGGGTGTGGCTTAGAGTGTCCATGCTGACCCCTAGACTGAGCCCCAGGAAGGCCCCTGGCAATCAGCCTGGAGTAAACACCGGAAATGTTTGCAGGACCCCTGCTCAGAGGTGAGTGATAATGGGGCCTCTGCCCGCTGAAGAATTTTCCAAAGAAGCCAAGTCCTGATAAAGCGGCACCCAAGATCCTGTTTGGCCGCCTGACCGCCGTGGCCATTACTGGCCTTGAGCGTGGGGTGCCGGCGGGCGTGGCAGGGGCAGGGCCCAGGCCCTGTATAAGGCATCCAGGGCTGGCCACTCAGGCTGCACAGGTGCAGGGAGCCTGCCCGGTGTCCCACGGCGAGAGGGGCCGGGGCTGGCTGCGACCTCTTCTCCACGCACCATGCTGGGGCCCTGGCTGCTGCCCCTGCTGCTCTCCTGCGGGGGAGCCCTGCTCGGCGCCGGTGAGTCGGGGCCCGCAGGCCATGCACCAGCAGTGGCCAGATGCCCTCAGAGGGCCCCTGCGTGGGGGAAAGTCTTCCTCGCCAACTTGGCCGGAGGCAGGCTGGCTGGCCACACGGACACTGTTGGACGGGAGCGGGAAGGGAAGCCAAGCCCTGGAGGCCCCTCCTCGCCCCGCGGCCCTCCCACACTTGCCAAGGCCAAGCCAGTGGGAGCCAGAATGTGCGGGAGGCCGAGCTCAGGGCATGTGCCTGGGGAGGAAGGCTGCTGGGCTGCAGGAGGCAGGGACTCCTCGGGAAATCGGGTGTGGCAGACGTGGACCTGCTGAGAGGACCCTGGGGGTCCCAAGGGGCAGCCAGAAGGCATGCAAGGGGCCTTGTGGGCATTAAAGTTAAAAGACTCAGATGGAGACCCCGGCTCTCAGGTCCTGGCCCTGGACAGACGAGCCACTAAGTGGGCTCTGAGCCTCAGTTTCCCCATCTGCAAAAATGGGGATGAGACCTCCGTTTTGTGTGGCTGCCGTGAGGATTGAAAAAGTGGGAGACCGGAGGCGGCCGCCCCACCCAGAGCCCACCCAGCCTCACCCACTGGGCCGCTGCGCAGGGGGCGGCCCTACTTCCTTCCCAGGTCCCTTCAGCCAGCCACCTAATGCTTTCACCTGCTCTGACCCTAAGAAGGGCCAGCCCTGAGGGGTCCCCTGATGGCCTGGGGGAAGCGCCTTCCTGCCAGCCACGGCCCCAGGCCCTCTGCATCTTCTCCACCTGCCTGGGAGCCCAGGTCTCCGAGCCTGCGGGTCGCACTCCTGCCTTCTTCCTTAGTCCTTGCTTCACGGCCCCGACCTCGGCGGCCCCAGAGCCCCACCAGCCTCGGCTTGGAGCCAGGGGGCAGTGCCTGGCCTGCGCCTGGCCATGGCCCAGGCACTGGGGACAGGCTGTGGACTGTGAGTCCAGTGGGTCTCCCCTGGTCCCATGTCCCCCCTTCTCTCCCACGAAGCGCCTTCCGCACCTACCAGGCACCAGCTTTCCCACCAGTGGTGGCTCTGAGCAGTCAGGACCCCAGTCCACCAGAGCCCACCTCCCTGGGCCCATCCCTGGCCCTGGGGACGCCCAGACCCAGACCCAGAACCAGGTGGAAGAGGGAGATGCTGGGAGCCAGCTTGGGTGGGATGCAGGCAGGCCTGCAGGTGTGGCAAGGGGCTGTGGCTTTGGGGAGCCCTGCAGTCCAGGCTGTGAATGCTGCATAGGGTAGTGGGATGGGGTCTCTCCGCCGTTCTGCAAATGCTCTTTGCGCGCTGACCGAGTGCTGCCGCTGGAGGAAGCAAGAGCAGAGGCCCTCGAAGTCTGAGGCTATCAGACACTGGGGTCTTGGGGGCTGGGGGTTCTGGGACGGAGGCCCCTGAGCCAGGCCAGGGTTGACAGAAGGGGCAGGGCAGGCGGGGCTGCCAAGCATGCAGAAGGAACAGCGTGTGCTCCAGCCACCGAGGCCTGTCCAGCACCAAGAAAGGCCAGCGGTGGCAGACCAGCCCGCCCTGCGGGCCCTGTGGGTCCAGCTAGGGGTCAGTGCCTGTTCTGAGAGGGATGGGAGGCACAGACGGCCCTGGAGGAGCAGCGGTGACACTGCTGGGGTGGGGCCACTGTTCAGACAGCCAAGGCTGCTGGCCGGGTAGGGACCGGGCAGAGCAGAGGACGGGAGACCGGACAGGACTCAGGTGCTGGACAACGAGGGGGAGCAGCAGCGGGGCCACCGCATGGGGGCTGGGGAGTGACTCCGGGCATCGAGGTGGGCAGTGGTGAGCCTAGAGAAGGGCCCCAGACATGGATCTGCGAGTCAGTGCTGCAGAGGAGGAGGGCAGGGCCAGGTGTCACCGTCTGCCCGGCATGGGGACACTGCAGCCACCTGGCAGGCGCCCCTGCTCCCTGGTGTCACCCAGGGAAACATCACCAGCACTGTGGACCCACAGAGCTGAGGCGAAGGGGCAGGGCAGGGGGTGGGCAGGAGGACCAGGACCCCATGGCCTGCACTTAGCCAATGAACCTGCCGCCCGCCAGCACGGGGGCCGAGGAAGGGCTGCAGCAGGGCAGGCGCAGAAGGCGGGGCTGGTGCTCCCCCGCGGTCACCATGACCAGTGTCCCGGCAATCCTCTGGCAATGGCCAGTGCAGTCCCAGGACTGTCTGGGAGGCTGACGGGGAGGAAGGGAGTGACAGAACGGTAATCTGGGCCACAGGAGAGGGAGAAGCTCCCTGGGGAGCCTCCGGCCTCTCTTGGCCTCCCGGACCCCATGGGGAGACCAGGCGGCCAGCCACACACCCTCAGCCAACTCACCCCACAGACACCTGGGCCCCCCGCACTCACGGTCCACCCAGCCCTGCTAGGCTGGGGCTCCCCACCTGCCACCCATGAGGCCCACAGGGGAGCCCAGCTGCCCAGCTAGCCCAGGCCCACGTGAGCCCATGGGGAGCGAGCAGGACCATGAGCCTGTTTATCAGATGCCCGCCTGTCTGTCCAGCACTGGTTTTCCTTGTCGAACCCCAAGGGCCTGGAGCATCTTGAGAGACAGCGAGTGACAGCCCGGAGCCAGGCGGGCACCAGCAGGAGCCGGGGAGCCGGAGGACTCCTGCCCACCCAGCCTGCCCTGAGGCCCACACGCTGACTCCTGCCCCCCAGACACTTCCCGGCCTCCTCACCCTCAGGCTTCTCTCACTGCCCCTGTGCACTCGGCCTCCCTGGGGGGGCTCTGGGGGCAGGGCTTTGTTCCCACTGTGTCCCCAGCCCCAGCAGGTGACCGCTCAGGCCCCTCAGTGGTGACCAAGTGAAGGACCAGAGGGAAGGCGGAGCGTGGGAAGCACAGCGCCCCCACAGCCCCAGGCCCGGCTCAGCCCTGTCAAGCTGACCGCCGCGGCCTCGGCAAAGGGGGGCAGTCCCACACTGACCGCAGGCCCTGTCCACGCAGGTCTGGGTGACAGACCCTTGGTGACCCCAGGCCTCCGGAGGCTGAAGGACTCTTGGCAGACAGGTAAGGGGCACGGGCATCCTCCTGTCCTCAGGAGCTGCCCCGAGTACTAGGCCACACCCCGGTCACAGGGTGGTCGTGGTCTGGGGCTTCAGCTACAGAAGGGGCTGAGCCGACCCCTCGCCCGGGGGAGACACACCCATTCTGCCAAGAGGGGCGGGGGTCCTGCAGGATGGGGGCTGACCTGCAGCTTCATGCCCTACAGACCCCAACCAAGACAAAGGCCTGCACTCCCATAAGGCTTGGTGTGGGAGGCAGACCCCAGCCCAGAGCTGGATGGGGGGAAGGCCTTCCTCCCACCCACCCCAGGAGGGCTCTGAGACCCCGCCCCCTCTCTCCACAGCTGCAGACGGGGGCCGGTGCTCCACCTGGGGGGCCGGCCACTTCTCCACCTTCGACGGCCACGTGTACGACTTCTTGGGGACCTGCAACTATGTCTTCGCGGCCGTCTGTGAGGACGCCTCAGCCGCCTTCAGTGTCCAGCTGCGGCGAGAGCCCAGCGGGAACATCTCCCGGATCATCGTGGAGCTGGGGGTCTCCGTGGTCACCGTGCAGAAGGCAGTCATCTCCGTCAAGGACGTGGGGTAGGCCGTGGGACCGGGCCGGGCGGCGGGGGCCAGAGGGAGCGGCCGCTGACTGCTCGCGCCCCACAGGGTTGTCAGCCTGCCCTACACCAGCAACGGCCTCCAGATCATACCCTTCGGCCAGAGTGTGCAGCTGGTGGCCAAGCAGCTGGAGCTGGAGCTGGTGGTCATGTGGGGACCGGGCGCCCACCTCATGGTGAGGACACGGCAGGGGTGGGGAGCGGTCCTCTGGGACAGGGCGTGGGCTTTGTGGTGGCTGTGTCCTCACTTGAAAAGGAGGACAACCTAGAGAGCACGAGAGGTGCCGGGAGGAGGGGCGGGCAGTCCCTGGACCCCGACCTGCCTGTGAGGGGTCTCCGGGCCCCGGAGCAGGCGAGAACAGCCTCAGCGGCTGGGCCAGGGGTCCTGGGGCCTGGGGGGCCCTGTGCCCTTCCCGCCCCCTGACAGCAGCGCCCGACCCCTCCAGGTCCTGGTGGAGAAGAGGTACATGGGCAGGATGTGTGGGCTGTGTGGGAACTTCGACGGCGAAGAGACCGATGAGTTTCTGAGCGAGGACGGTAGGTGGGGTGGGGCCCAGACCGCCCTGTGGCCCTGGGCCCGCAGTGCTGACCCACCCCATTCCGCCCCCAGGCAAACTCCTGGAGCCCCACAAGTACGCCACTCTCCAGAAGCTGGATGACCCCAACGAGATCTGTGCCCATGAGGCCGTCCCCCGCCCCCAGGTCCTGCAGGCAGAGCACGTATGTGAGGACTCAGGCTCCCCGGGGTCGGAGGGGCCCTTCAGCAGGGGCAGGGCCAGCCCACAGGGTCTGACAGGGTCGCCGAGGCCAACGACACCCCCAGCATTCCAAGTCACACGTGTGGTGTGGGACATGGCCTCGACCTTCATGACCCTGAGTGGCCCTGTGCCCAGGCCCAGACCTGCATCCAGCTGCTGACCCTGGTGTCCCCCGAGTGCAACGTGTCCCAGGAGCCATTCCTGCTGAGCTGCCAGGAGGACATGGCCGTGTGCGCCCAGCCGGGCCAGCAGGACTGCGCCTGCGCCACGCTGTCTGAGTACTCGCGGCAGTGCAGCATGGCCGGCCAGCCCGTCAACAGCTGGCGTGGCCCTGACCTCTGCTGTGAGTCCTGCAGATGGCGCGGGGCAGGGTCCCAAACACTGTGTTCCAGATCCTCCTTTGCCCACTCCATCCAGGAGACAGAGAAGCCCTGCGGGGAGGGGGGCTGGCCACATTCTGGGCCAGGGAGGGCTGGGTGGTGGGGCCCTGGGCCACCCCAGCCCCTCTCACCGGGGCGGCCACGGGCCTGTAGCCGTGGGCCAGTGCCCGGCCACCCAGGTGTACCAGGAGTGCGGCGAGACCTGCATTCGGACCTGCTCCAACCCCCAGCACAGCTGCTCCAGCTTCTGTACCTTTGGCTGCTTCTGCCCAGAAGGTGAGGGCAGCCACTCTCCCAGGACCCTCAAAATGAGCCCAGAGGCAGAGCGTCAGCCCCTGTACCACCCAGAGGCCTGGAGCCAGGACCTACTCTCCCCAGTAGAGAGACATTGCTGGGACTTGCCCCGGGGAGGGCTTGGCCGCCACTGCTCCCAACTGCCCAGGGGCTGTTCTGTGGGGAGCAAGGGGGTGGGCAGAGGCAGGGATTGAGCTGGACAGGGCCTGCCGCCCACCAGGCGCAGCACTCAGCACCAGGAGGGCGGGAGGCTGCCAGGCCGGTGGGGCTGAAGGTGGAGGCTCTCCTGGGGTGGTCTGCAGGACAGGCTGGGGCAGGCTGCCCAGCAGGAGGGAAGCCCCAGGAAGCCTCTCTCCTGCAGGTACGGTTCTGGATGACATCTCTGCAAACCACACCTGCCTGCCCGTCTCCCAGTGCCCCTGCGTGCTCAGTGGGGTGGTCTACGCCCCCGGGGAGGTTACAACAGCCGCCTGCCAGACCTGGTGAGTGCAGGGCACCTAGGGGGGCATGTAGGCAGGACAGGACAGAAGAGCCAGAGGCGGGGCAGCCTCAGCCCTGGGGGCCGGCTGGGTCATGCCTCCCTGCCCACAGCCGGTGCTCCGGGGGCCACTGGGAGTGTGCGGAGCAGTCCTGTCCCAGGCGCTGCGCCCTGGAGGGAGGCTCCTTTGTCACCACGTTCGATGCCAGGCCCTACCGCTTCCACGGCACCTGCACCTACATCCTCCTCCAGGTAGGACGCAGCCTCCACCTGGGGGCCCGCCGCGGGGCAGGGGGCCCGCCACGAGCACCCCGGGCCCTCTGTGCTGAGCTGCCCCTCCTCCCAGAGCCCCCAGCTGCCCGACGGGGGCTCACTCATGGCCGTGTATGACAAGTCTGGGTACTCGCACTCGGAGACCTCCCTGGTCGCCGTCATCTACCTGTCCAACCAGGTGAGGCCACCTCGCCCTGCAGCTGTGGCGCCCACCCCAGATCCCCAGGCAGATGGGTCCCAGCTCCTGCTTCACCCTGCCTGGCCTCCCCCACTCACGGCCCCCCTGACTCAGGCCTCCCTCCCTCCAGGACAAGATCGTCATTTCTCAGGACGAGGTGGTCACCAACCACGGGGACACCAAGTGGCTGCCGTACAAGACTCGTAAGTCCTCAGCCCCCACCTGGCCCTGGGGCCTCACTGAGTGGGTCCCAAAGCAGGCCCCCTGCTGAGCCCCCTGTACCCTCAGGCAACATCACGGTCTTCAGGCAGTCCTCCACCCACGTCCAGATGGTCACCACCTTCGGGCTGGAACTGGTGATCCAGCTCTGGCCCGTGTTCCAGGTGTATGTCACTGTTGGGCCCCAATTCAGAGGCCAGACCAGAGGTGAGCCCCTCCTCCATCTGCCCCGTGTCGGCCCAGCTGCTCTGTCCCCACCCCGGATTTCGGAGGAGGAGGGCCCAGCAGAGCCTCATGCTGACCCAGCACAACCAGCGCTCTGGGCCCCAGGCCAGTTCTATCTGGCCCTCCCACGGGTGTCGCAGTGCTGGCCCCTTGCACTGGGCGGGGTTCAGGAGTAAGGGCTTTTGTAGAGTGTGGGGCAGGACAGGGGCACAGACCGGCCCACCCTCACGTCTGGCCGGCCCAGGGCTCTGTGGAAACTTCAACGGGGACACGACGGACGACTTCACGACCAGCATGGGCATCGCTGAGGGCACTGCCTCGGTCTTCGTGGACTCCTGGCGAGCAGGGAACTGCCCGGCCGCGCTTGAGCGTGAGACTGACCCCTGCTCCATGAGCCAACTCAACAGTGGGTGTCGCTCAGGGGCTGGGGGGAAGGGGTGGGCAGGAACCCCGGGCGGGCGGCTGACTCACGCCGGCCTGTATCCCAGAGGTGTGTGCAGAGACCCACTGTGCAGTGCTGGTGAAGGAGGGCTCAGTGTTTGAGAAGTGCCATGCCACTGTGGACCCCAAGCCCTTCCACAAGGTGGGTAGGCCCGTGGGCAGCAGGGGCGTCACAGGGCTGCACCCTCAGGGGTCTTGGCCGGGCAGGAGGGTGGGTGCCCACAGCCACTGTCTGCCCGCAGAGGTGCGTGTACCAGGCCTGCAACTACGAGGAGACCTTCCCACACATCTGCGCCGCCCTGGGCGACTACGCCCTCGCCTGCGCCTCACGGGGCGTCCTGCTCCAGGGCTGGAGGAGCAGCGTGGACAACTGCAGTGCGTGCGGGCAGGGGGCGTGCGGGCTGGGCAGGTGGGCGGGTGGCTGGGGACCACCTCCTCGAGGGCCTGACTCCGGGTCCCCTGCAGCCACCCCCTGCACGGGCAATCAGACTTTCAGCTACGACAGCCGGGCATGTGACCGCACGTGCCTCTCACTGTCCGACCGCGAGGTCGAGTGCCACCCTAGCGCCGTGCCGGTGGACGGCTGCAACTGCCCCGAGGGCACCTACCTGAACCACAAGACTGAGTGTGTGCGCAAGTCCCAGTGCCCCTGCCTCCTGGACAACTCCAAGTTCATCCTGGCCGACCAGTCCACCATGGTCAATGGCGTCATCTGGTGAGCAAGGGGGTCGGGCGGCCACCCGCCTGCAGCCCAGCCCAGGGCGGCACACTCACACGGCCTCTCTCCCGCAGCCACTGCTCCAACGGGCGCCTGAGCTGCCGGGCCCAGCCTCAGATGCTCTTGGGTGCGTAGCCGGGGCCGAGGCTCGAGGAGCTGGACTGCGGGCACCGGCTCTTCTGCTCCTACCTCACCCCGGGCCCTGTGTCTCTGCAGCAACCTGCTCGGCCCCCAAGACATTCCAGTCCTGCAGCCAGTCCTCCGAGGACAAATTTGGGGCTGCCTGCGCCCCCACCTGTCAGATGTTGGCCACTGGCACCCCCTGTGTAAGGCTGGGCAGAGGGAGGGGATGAGAGCCTTCCCCGGAGGGCGATCCCCACCTCCTGCGGACGCCATGGGGAGACTTGGGTGGGACAGTCCCACGGTGGACACCCCCAGAGCCTCTCCATGACCCACAGAGTGTTTCCACACACCCCGCAGGAAAGGGGGCCATGCCCCATCTCCACCGTCCCACGATGAGTGTGACTGGCAGCCTGGCCACCATGCTGCTCATCTGTGGGGCTCCCCGAGGACTGTGGGCCAGGGGCCCCGGCCAGCTTGGGGAGGGGACAGAGTAGCCCAGCCACGACGCAGAGGCACTGGACCAGTCCCTCAGGGAGGGGCAGCTCTGCTAAGAGAGGCCCAGAGCAGACTGGCTGCAGGGAGCAGGTCTGGCAAGAATGCTGGGGGCGTCTCAGAAGGGCCCAGCTGGGGCAGCAGCCAGCAGGGCCGCCCACCCTCCTCCCTGCAGGTGCCCACCAAGTGTGAGGCCGGCTGTGTCTGTGCCAAGGGGCTCTACGAGAACGCCAGCGGGCAGTGTGTGCCCCCCGAGGATTGCCCGTGCGAGTTTGCAGGCGCCTCCTACCCCCGCGGCGCAGAGCTCCATACCGGCTGTAGGAGCTGGTGAGCCGCCACCCCACCCGCAGACCCTGGTGGCCCAACTGTTCTCAAGTCTTAGGGGCGGGGGCGGGCAGGGGCCCCTGCTAACCCACTGTGGTCAGGGCCCCGCAGGGGTGCGTGTGCCGGGGTCCACCCAGAGCCCTGACACAGCCCACCTGTCCCACAGCACCTGCTCTGGGGGGACATGGGCGTGCCAGCAGAGCAGCCACTGCCCGTCCACCTGCACCCTCTACGGGGAGGGCCACGTAGTCACTTTCGATGGGCAGCGTTTCGTGTTCGATGGCAACTGCGAGTACATCCTGGCCACAGTGAGTGCCGGCCTGGGCATGGGGCGTGGGGCGCAGGGCCAATGATTGCCGGCCTGGGCATGGGGTGTGGGGCGTGGGGTGCAGGGCCACAGTGAGTGCCGGCCTGGGCGTGGGGCAGAGGGTCCGCATCCTATTCTATGGCCTGTTCCCACAGGATGGCTGTAGTGCCAACGACTCACAGCCCACCTTCAAGATCCTGACAGAGAACGTCGTGTGTGGGAAGTCAGGCGTCACCTGCTCGCGGGCTGTCACGGTCCTCCTGGGGGTGAGTGTGTGGGGCCTCCCCAACTTCCTGGGGGTCCAGGGCCTGGCCGCTCTGGGCCTTTGCCACCCTCTGCCCAGGCCTTCTAGTCCCCACAGGGGCAGCAGTGTGCCCCGGAGACGGACGGCCACGCAGAGGGGAGGGATTCTGCCACAAGCCCCCTCCCAGCCCTCGGGACAGTTTCCAGGGCGTTCTGAAACCCGCCAAAGGCAGGCTCTAGCGGGAGGCCCCTGGCCCAGAGCGAGCTGAGCCGTGGAGCGCTCAGACGGCAAGGCGGAGCCCAGCGGCATTTAGTGGCCGCCCAGGACCTGGGCGGGCAGCTGGTGACGGCCGCGCCCCACAGGGCCTGTCCATCGTGCTGGCAGACAGGAACTACACGGTCAGCGGGGAGGACCCCGGCGTGCGCTTCCAGGTGAAGGCCGGCTCCTTGTACCTGGTGCTGGATGCCACCGTCGGCACCGCCTACAACCTGACCCTCATCCGGAACAAGCACATGACCCTCTTCATCAAGATCGCACGTGCCTCCCAGGTATTCGCCACCCCCGCCCCGTGGCCGGGGTTGAGGGCTGAGCCGCCCACTGACAGCCGCCCCCGCAGGACGCCTTATGTGGCCTGTGCGGCAACTACAACGGGAACATGAAGGACGACTTCGAGACCCGAAGCAAGTATGTGGCATCCAGCGAGCTAGAGTTCGTGAACTCCTGGAAGGAGAGCCCGCTGTGCGGGGACGCCACGCGGGCGGTGGACCCCTGCAGCCTCAACACCTTCCGCCGCTCCTGGGCCGAGCGCAAGTGCGCCATCATCAATAGCCAGACCTTCGCCGCCTGCCACAGCCAGGTGAGCCCTGCACACCCGGCCTGGTGTGGGCCTCGCCTCGCGGCAGCGTGGCTCCAGACCCAGCGGTCAGGAGAGCGGCCCCAAGGACCAGGCGCAGACCCCGCCCGGGCCACGAGCGCCCCGCATGCGGGCAGCTGACGCTGAGGGCCGGCTCCCCCAGGTGTACCGCCTGCCCTACTATGAGGCCTGCGTGCGTGACACGTGTGGGTGTGACACCGGCGGAGACTGCGAGTGCCTGTGCGACGCCGTGGCCGCCTACGCCAAGGCCTGCGTGGACAAGGGCGTGTGCGTGGACTGGAGGTCCCCAGACTTCTGCCGTGAGTGTCCCACTCCTGCCCACAGGCCACCCAGGGGTCAGGCGGGCGGCGGGCTGTGCCCCCCAGAGAGACTCCACAGGGGGACCCTGAGCCTTCCGGGCCCATGTGCGGGCTCCCTGGCTGGCCCTGCCAGTTGATGGTGCCCTTCCTCCCAGCTGTCTACTGCGACTTCTACAACACCCACGTGCAGGTGGGCGGCGAGTACCAGTACGTCCATGAGGCTAACTGTACATGGCACTACCAGCCGTGCCTCTGCCCCACGTGGCCGCAGGGCTTCCCAGGCACCAACATCGAAGGTACTGGTGCAGAGGAGATGGGAAGAGGGAACAGCCTGGAGTCATCAGGACCCCAGCGGGCGGGAGGTGGGGGAAGCTGCATCGGAGGGACGGAGAGGGGAGGGACCAGGCCTGGGGAACGGGGCTTCCGGCTGCGGGCATTGAGGTCCCGCCGTGCTCTGCACCCCCACCCCCAGGCTGCTACAACTGCTCTCAGGACGAGTACTTTGACCAAGATGAAGGAACATGTGTGCCGTGCAGTAAGCTCGGGACTGCCTGACAGCCCCCCAGGGCCCCCCAGCTCTGGCACAGAGCTCCCAGCCCACCAGCACCTCCACTCCCCAGGGCTCTGCCCTGGGTGCTGAGACTCCCAGAGACTAGGGCTACCAGAGACAGGGGAAAGGACTGAGCCCCCTCCCCTTCCCCGCTTCCCAAACATCCACTCCCATAGCCTCCAGCTTCAGGGCAGACCCGGGCCCTGCCAGCCTGCTGGGGTGTATGCGTGCAGAGCAGGGGTCTCCTTGGAACTCAGCAACAGGTGGCCTGGTGGGCGATGGACACCACCTGCAGCTACCTTCGGGCTACAGCCCTGGCTGGCCCCTCCACTCCCTGGCAGGCCCATCAATGCAGAGGTAGGGCGATGGGGAGGAGGGGAGCAGGGATTAGGGGTCCAGGCACTTCTGCAGTAGCTCCATCTCTCTGGTCCTCTGCCTCTGGGGACACACCTGAAGGCCCTGAAGGGCCCAGGCAGGTGGGGGCAGGGAGCGGGGCAGGGGGCAGGGCACCGCTCCTGACCACCGCTCCTCTTGCAGTGCCGCCGCCTACCACGCCGCTGCCCACAACAGGTGATTGCATACATACTAGGTGCCAAGGTGAAGCAGGCTTTCCCCCCGGGGCTCTTCCCTGTTCTGCTGGACAGCCCCCAGCCAGCCCGGCCTGTGGCCGTCAGCCCAGGGGGAGCAGCAGCCGGGCCAGCGGGTGTGGGGCAGGGCAAGGAGCGTAACTGGGCTGTCCCTGGGGCTGCACCGCCTGCGGGAACGGCCACTGCTGACCAGAAAGCCAGACAGGAGGGGCACGGCAGGTCCCACGGTGGCCCTACTGCAGAGCCACTGAGCACGGCAGGACACAGAGGTGACAGCCTGCCCTGCTGGGACTGAAGCTGCCCTCTGAGAGCCACTAGCTCAGTGCCTCCTGCCCAGCCCGTGTGGCCTGGGGGCCCAACAGGCTAGAGAGGGGTTCCTCCCAAAGGCTGTGCTGGGCCAGCCCCTCACCCCACACTAACAGCACAACTACCCGACTCAGGCCTTCCTACCACGGCCACCAGGCCCACCACGACCATGCCCAGCACCACCGGTCTCAACTCCACTAGACCCTCGTCAAGCTCCCCAGACACACCTGAGGCTCCCATCCAGACCTCCCGCCTCCCATCCACGCCAATGGCCACAGCCAGAGCCACAGCCCTCTCCTCCGTACACACAGGGACAGCCCCCACCACCCGGAAAGGGCCAACACACTCCGTGGGAGGTAAGGCCCCAGGGTAGAGCTGCACCATGGGAGAGGGGCCCTGCAAGAGGGGTCACAGGGGATGTTCCGGACACTGTTTCCTGCAGTGTCGCCCAGAACCACCTCTGCTATCACCACACGGGCCACATCGGCGCCAGCACCGACGGCAACCGCAAGGACAACAGCCACAGGACCCACAGTGACCCAGGCCACAACGCAGCCCACAGCCTCCTCCATCACTGCAGCCACACAGTCCACAGCACGGTCCACAGTGCGCACAACAGCACTGCCAACCCCAGCGATGTCAAGGACCTCCACAGGGCCGCCCTCGAGTAAGCACGTGCCCACTCTGGGTCCCTGCAGGGGGCTATAGCAGAGCAGCCCCGACACCCAGCCTAAGCTGTCTGGGGATGCAAGGCAAACACACAGGCTGGGCTCGGCAAAACAGAGGGGGACAGCTCTCCTCCACAAGCACGCTCCTCGCACACACCTCCAGCACCAACACAGCCCAGGTGGTCCACGGGCCCCATGGGGGCAAGGGCTGCCAACAGCATGCTACCCAAGTGCAGGCCCCAGCGCTCAGCCTGGGCCACAAACCTCTGGTCCCCCAGACCCAAGGCAAGAACAGAAGCCCTGTCCCCAGGTCAGTGGCCGGGGTACCATCCAAAGAAGGCTGCACTGAGAATCAGGCTGAGGGGACAAAAGCCACCCAGGAATGCAGGAAGGGGCCCCGAAAATCACCACTACCAGCTGACATGCAACAAGGAATGAGGAAGGATGACTGGGGGGTCACGGGGAACGTGAGTCATCAAGAAAACTCTCAGACCCATCCAGGTACAGCCAAAAGCGAAAAGTGAGCAGGACACAACAAAAGTGAGGGTGGCCCACAGAGCACAGCGCACCACAGCGACACAGGTATCTGACCAACACTATTTCTACAGCGTCCTCAACCCACGGATGGACCAGCGAAACGGCCAACACCGGGGACACACGGCACACGGAACGCCCGCAACCAGAAGACAGCACGACAGGCGAAACAACACCGCACACCAACCTGATAACCACATCGACAACACCCAGAGCCGAGACATCCACGGGCCCCAACAAGCAACCCCCATCGCAGGCGCCGACACGCACGCCCACACCCACGCCCACACACGATGACATGCCCACTACACCACACACGTCCCTCACCACACACTTGACCCCCACGGTCCCTATGCCCACCACCTCCCACACTTCACCTCCACCCACGGAAACATCCTTCCAGACCACCACCATCTTCCCGACTCCGTCAATGCCACTGACCCTTCCCATCCATCTGTCAACGTCTGCCACCTCCCCGGGGACCCCAACCTCTCACCAAGCTCCCAGAACCACATACACACACTCTTCGTCCACCACCACACCGCCCACAGGCACCACACTGACATCTACCCCCCTGAAGACCACGGGAACGGCACCAATACCCACAGCCCCGCCACTCACCACCATCACGAATGGGACCACCCACGGCCCCAGCTCACTCAGCACAGCCAAAACCTCCACTTCCCCTGTATCACACTCGCCTTCCACTCTCCATCCTCCAAACATGTCCACACCACACACCACCAGCTCCCCCTCCACCACCAGCAGAGGCACTGGGACCCCCGTTACAGTTATCGTCACCACCACGGCCTCACCCACACCCACCAGCTCCCACACCTCGCTCACAACACACTCCCCCCGTACGATCCCTGTGCCCACCACCTCCCACACTACACCTCCACCCACGGAAACATCCTTCCGGACCACCACCATCTTCCCGACTCCATCACTGCCACAGACCCTTCCCATCCATCTGTCAACATCAGCAACCTCCCTGGGGACTCCAACCTCTCACCAAGCTCCCAGAACCACATACACCCACTCTTCGTCCTCCACCACACCGCCCACAGGCACCACACTGACATCTACTACCGGCAAGACCTCGGGAACGGCACCCACACCTACGGCCCCACCACTCACCACCATCACGACTGGGACCACCCACGGCCCCAGCTCACTCAGCACAGCCAAAACCTCCACTTCCCCTATATCACACTCGCCTTCCACTCTCCATCCTCCAAACACATCCACACCACACACCACCAGCTCCCCCTCCACCACCAGCAGAGGCACTGGGACCCCCATGACGCACAGCATCACCACCATGGCCTCACCCACACCCACCAGCTCCCACACCTCGCTCACCACACACTCAACCCCTAAGGTCCCTGTGCCCACCACCTCCCACACATCGCTCAACACACACTCCACACCCACGGTCCCTGTACCCACCACCTCCCAAACTACACCTCCACCTTCGGAAACATCCTTCCAGACCACCACCATCTTCTCGACTCCATCACTGCCACAGACCCTTCCCATCCATCTGTCAACGTCTGCCACCTCCCCGGGGACCCCAACCTCTCACCAAGCTCCCAGAACCACATACACACACTCTTCGTCCACCACCACACCGCCCACAGGCACCACACTGACATCTACCCCCCTGAAGACCACAGGAACGGCAACAAAACCCACAGCCCCGCCACGCACCACCATCACGACTGGGACCACCCACGGCCCCAGCTCACTCAGCACAGCCAAAACCTCCACTTCCCCTATATCACACTCGCCTTCCACTCTCCATCCTCCAAACACGTCCACACCACACACCACCAGCTCCCCCTCCACCACCAGCAGTGGCACTGGGACTCGCATGACACACAGCGTCACCACCACGGCCTCAGCCAAGCCCACCACCTCCCACAGCACGCTCACCACACACTCCACCCGCACGGTCCCTGTGCCCACCACCTCCCACACTACACCTCAACCCACGGAAACATCCTTCCGGACCACCACTGACTTCCACACTCCGTCAATGCCACTGACCCTTCCCATCCATCTGTCAACGTCTCCCACCTCCCCGGGGACAGCAACCTCTCACCAAGCTGCCACAACCAGTGACACCCACTCTACCTCTTCCACTGCACCGTCAACAGACACCCTACTGACATCGACACGCCTCCAGACATCGGGCACAGCACCCACACCCACAGCCCCGCCACTCACCACCATCACGACTGAGACGACCCACGGCCACACCTCACTCAGCACAGCCAAAACCTCCACTTCCCCTGTATCACACTCGCCTTCCACTCTCCATCCTCCAAACACGTCCACACCACACATCACCAGCTCCCCCTCCACCACCAGCAGAGGCACTGGGACCCCCGTTACCCTTATCGTCACCACCACGGCCTCACCCACACCCACCGCCTCCCACACCTCACTCACAACACACTCCACCCCCAAGGTCCCTGTGCCCACCACCTCCCACACTACACCTCCACCCACGGAAACATCCTTCCGGACCACCACCATCTTCCCGACTCCATCACTGCCACAGACCCTTCCCATCCATCTGTCAACATCAGCCACCTCCCTGGGGACTCCAACCTCTCACCAAGCTCCCAGAACCACATACACACACTCTTCGTCCACCACCACACCGCCCACAGGCACCACACTGACATCTACCCCCCTGAAGACCACGGGAACGGCACCAATACCCACAGCCCCGCCACTCACCACCATCACGAATGGGACCACCCACGGCCCCAGCTCACTCAGCACAGCCAAAACCTCCACTTCCCCTGTATCACACTCGCCTTCCACTCTCCATCCTCCAAACACATCCACACCATACACCACCAGCTCCCCCTCCATCACCAGCAGAGGCACTGGGACCCCCATGACGCACAGCATCACCACCACGGCCTCAACCACACCCACCAGCTCCCACACCTCGCTCACCACACACTCAACCCCTAAGGTCCCTGTGCCCACCACCTCCCACACATCGCTCAACACACACTCCACACCCACGGTCCCTGTACCCACCACCTCCCAATCTACACCTCCACCTTCGGAAACATCCTTCCAGACCACCACCATCTTCCCGACTCCATCACTGCCACAGACCCTTCCCATCCATCTGTCAACATCAGCCACCTCCCTGGGGTCTCCAACCTCTCACCACGCTCCCAGAACCACATACACCCACTCTTCGTCCTCCACCACACCGCCAACAGGCACCACACTGACATCTACTACTGTCAACACCTCGGGAACGGCACCCACACCTACGGCCCCACCACTCACCACCATCACGACTGGGACCACCCACGGCCACACCTCACTCAGCACAGCCAAAACCTCCACTTCCCCTGTATCACACTCGCCTTCCACTCTCCATCCTCCAAACACATCCACATCACACACCACCAGCTCCCCCTCCACCACCAGCAGAGGCACTGGGACCCCCGTTACCCTTATCGTCACCACCACGGCCTCAGCCACACCCACCACCTCCCACACCTCACTCACAACACACTCCACCCCCAAGGTCCCTGTGCCCACCACCTCCCACACTACACCTCCACCCACGGAAACTTCTTTCGGGACCACCACCATCTTCCCGACTCCGTCACTGCCACTGACCCTTCCCATCCATCTGTCAACATCAGCAACCTCCCTGGGGACTCCAACCTCTCACCACGCTCCCAGAACCACATACACCCACTCTTCGTCCTCCACCACACCGCCAACAGGCACCACACTGACATCTACTACTGTCAACACCTCGGGAACGGCACCCACACCTACGGCCCCACCACTCACCACCATGACGACTGGGACCACCCACGGCCCCACCTCACTCAGCACAGCCAAAACCTCCACTTCCCCTGTATCACACTCGCCTTCCACTCTCCATCCTCCAAACACGTCCACACCACACACCACCAGCTCCCCCTCCACCACCAGCAGAGGCACTGGGACCCCCATGACGCACAGCATCACCACCACGGCCTCAGCCAAGCCTACCACCTCCCACAGCACGCTCACCACACACTCCACCCGCACGGTCCCTGTGCCCACCACCTCCCACACTACACCTCCACCCACGGAAACATCCTTCCGGACCACCACCATCTTCCCGACTCCATCACTGCCACAGACCCTTCCCATCCATCTGTCAACATCAGCCACCTCCCTGGGGACTCCAACCTCTCACCAAGCTCCCAGAACAACATACACCCACTCTTCGTCCTCCACCACACCGCCAACAGGCACCACACTGACATCTACTACTGTCAACACCTCGGGAACGGCACCCACACCTACGGCCCCACCACTCACCACCATCACGACTGGGACCACCCACGGCCCCACCTCACTCAGCACAGCCAAAACCTCCACTTCCCCTGTATCACACTTGCCTTCCACTCTCCATCCTCCAAACACATCCACATCACACACCACCAGCTCCCCCTCCACCACCAGCAGAGGCACTGGGACCCCCATGACGCACAGCATCACCACCACGGCCTTACCCACACCCACCAGCTCCCACACCTCGCTCACCACACACTCAACCTCTAAGGTCCCTGTGCCCACCACCTCCCACACATCGCTGAACACACACTCCACACCCACGGTCCCTGTACCCACCACCTCCCAAACTACACCTCCACCTTCGGAAACATCCTTCCAGACCACCACCATCTTCCCGACTCCGTCAATGCCACTGACCCTTCCCATCCATCTGTCAACGTCTGCCACCTCCCCGGGGACCCCAACCTCTCACCAAGCTCCCAGAACCACATACACACACTCTTCGTCCACCACCACACCGCCCACAGGCACCACACTGACATCTACCCCCCTGAAGACCACGGGAACGGCACCAATACCCACAGCCCCGCCACTCACCACCATCACGAATGGGACCACCCACGGCCCCAGCTCACTCAGCACAGCCAAAACCTCCACTTCCCCTGTATCACACTCGCCTTCCACTCTCCATCCTCCAAACACATCCACACCATACACCACCAGCTCCCCCTCCACCACCAGCAGAGGCACTGGGACCCCCATGACGCACAGCATCACCACCACGGCCTCACCCACACCCACCAGCCTCCACACCTCGCTCACCACACACTCAACCCCTAAGGTCCCTGTGCCCACCACCTCCCACACATCGCTCAACACACACTCCACACCCACGGTCCCTGTACCCACCACCTCCCAAACTACACCTCCACCTTCGGAAACATCCTTCCAGACCACCACCATCTTCCCAACTCCATCACTGCCACAGACCCTTCCCATCCATCTGTCAACATCAGCCACCTCCCTGGGGTCTCCAACCTCTCACCACGCTCCCAGAACCACATACACCCACTCTTCGTCCTCCACCACACCGCCAACAGGCACCACACTGACATCTACTACTGTCAACACCTCGGGAACGGCACCCACACCTACGGCCCCACCACTCACCACCATCACGACTGGGACCACCCACGGCCACACCTCACTCAGCACAGCCAAAACCTCCACTTCCCCTGTATCACACTCGCCTTCCACTCTCCATCCTCCAAACACGTCCACACCACACACCACCAGCTCCACCTCCACCACCAGCAGAGGCACTGGGACCCCCATGACGCACAGCATCACCACCACGGCCTTACCCACACCCACCAGCTCCCACACCTCGCTCACCACACACTCAACCTCTAAGGTCCCTGTGCCCACCACCTCCCACACATCGCTGAACACACACTCCACACCCACGGTCCCTGTACCCACCACCTCCCAAACTACACCTCCACCTTCGGAAACATCCTTCCAGACCACCACCATCTTCCCGACTCCGTCAATGCCACTGACCCTTCCCATCCATCTGTCAACGTCTGCCACCTCCCCGGGGACCCCAACCTCTCACCAAGCTCCCAGAACCACATACACACACTCTTCGTCCACCACCACACCGCCCACAGGCACCACACTGACATCTACCCCCCTGAAGACCACGGGAACGGCACCAATACCCACAGCCCCGCCACTCACCACCATCACGAATGGGACCACCCACGGCCCCAGCTCACTCAGCACAGCCAAAACCTCCACTTCCCCTGTATCACACTCGCCTTCCACTCTCCATCCTCCAAACACATCCACACCATACACCACCAGCTCCCCCTCCATCACCAGCAGAGGCACTGGGACCCCCATGACGCACAGCATCACCACCACGGCCTCACCCACACCCACCAGCCTCCACACCTCGCTCACCACACACTCAACCCCTAAGGTCCCTGTGCCCACCACCTCCCACACATCGCTCAACACACACTCCACACCCACGGTCCCTGTACCCACCACCTCCCAAACTACACCTCCACCTTCGGAAACATCCTTCCAGACCACCACCATCTTCCCGACTCCATCACTGCCACAGACCCTTCCCATCCATCTGTCAACATCAGCCACCTCCCTGGGGTCTCCAACCTCTCACCACGCTCCCAGAACCACATACACCCACTCTTCGTCCTCCACCACACCGCCAACAGGCACCACACTGACATCTACTACTGTCAACACCTCGGGAACGGCACCCACACCTACGGCCCCACCACTCACCACCATCACGACTGGGACCACCCACGGCCACACCTCACTCAGCACAGCCAAAACCTCCACTTCCCCTGTATCACACTCGCCTTCCACTCTCCATCCTCCAAACACGTCCACACCACACACCACCAGCTCCACCTCCACCACCAGCAGAGGCACTGGGACCCCCATGACGCACAGCATCACCACCACGGCCTCAGCCAAGCCCACCACCTCCCACAGCACGCTCACCACACACTCCACCCGCACGGTCCCTGTGCCCACCACCTCCCACACTACACCTCCACCCACGGAAACATCCTTCCGGACCACCACCATCTTCCCGACTCCATCACTGCCACAGACCCTTCCCATCCATCTGTCAACATCAGCCACCTCCCTGGGGACTCCAACCTCTCACCAAGCTCCCAGAACCACATACACCCACTCTTCGTCCTCCACCACACCGCCAACAGGCACCACACTGACATCTACTACTGTCAACACCTCGGGAACGGCACCCACACCTACGGCCCCACCACTCACCACCATCACGACTGGGACCACCCACGGCCCCAGCTCACTCAGCACAGCCAAAAACTCCACTTCCCCTGTATCACACTCGCCTTCCACTCTCCATCCTCCAAACACATCCACATCACACACCACCAGCTCCCCCTCCACCAACAGCAGAGGCACTGGGACCCCCGTTACCCTTATCGTCACCACCACGGCCTCAGCCACACCCACCACCTCCCACACCTCACTCACAACACACTCCACCCCCAAGGTCCCTGTGCCCACCACCTCCCACACTACACCTCCACCCACGGAAACTTCTTTCGGGACCACCACCATCTTCCCGACTCCGTCACTGCCACTGACCCTTCCCATCCATCTGTCAACATCAGCAACCTCCCTGGGGACTCCAACCTCTCACCACGCTCCCAGAACCACATACACCCACTCTTCGTCCTCCACCACACCGCCAACAGGCACCACACTGACATCTACTACTGTCAACACCTCGGGAACGGCACCCACACCTACGGCCCCACCACTCACCACCATCACGACTGGGACCACCCACGGCCCCACCTCACTCAGCACAGCCAAAACCTCCACTTCCCCTGTATCACACTCGCCTTCCACTCTCATTCCTCCAAAAACGTCCACACCACACACCACCAGCTACCCCTCCACCACCAGCAGAGGCACTGGGACCCCCATGACGCACAGCATCACCACCACGGCCTTACCCACACCCACCAGCTCCCACACCTCGCTCACCACACACTCAACCCCTAAGGTCCCTGTGCCCATCACCTCCCACACATCACTCAACACACACTCCACACCCACGGTCCCTGTACCCACCACCTCCCAAACTACACCTCCACCTTCGGAAACATCCTTCCAGACCACCACCATCTTCCCGACTCCGTCAATGCCACTGACCCTTCCCATCCATCTGTCAACGTCTGCCACCTCCCCGGGGACCCCAACCTCTCACCAAGCTCCCAGAACCACATACACACACTCTTCGTCCACCACCACACCGCCCACAGGCACCACACTGACATCTACCCCCCTGAAGACCACGGGAACGGCACCAATACCCACAGCCCCGCCACTCACCACCATCACGAATGGGACCACCCACGGCCCCAGCTCACTCAGCACAGCCAAAACCTCCACTTCCCCTGTATCACACTCGCCTTCCACTCTCCATCCTCCAAACACATCCACACCATACACCACCAGCTCCCCCTCCACCACCAGCAGAGGCACTGGGACCCCCATGACGCACAGCATCACCACCACGGCCTCACCCACACCCACCAGCTCCCACACCTCGCTCACCACACACTCAACCCCTAAGGTCCCTGTGCCCACCACCTCCCACACATCGCTCAACACACACTCCACACCCACGGTCCCTGTACCCACCACCTCCCAAACTACACCTCCACCTTCGGAAACATCCTTCCAGACCACCACCATCTTCCCGACTCCATCACTGCCACAGACCCTTCCCATCCATCTGTCAACATCAGCCACCTCCCTGGGGTCTCCAACCTCTCACCACGCTCCCAGAACCACATACACCCACTCTTCGTCCTCCACCACACCGCCAACAGGCACCACACTGACATCTACTACTGTCAACACCTCGGGAACGGCACCCACACCTACGGCCCCACCACTCACCACCATCACGACTGGGACCACCCACGGCCACACCTCACTCAGCACAGCCAAAACCTCCACTTCCCCTGTATCACACTCGCCTTCCACTCTCCATCCTCCAAACACGTCCACACCACACACCACCAGCTCCACCTCCACCACCAGCAGAGGCACTGGGACCCCCATGACGCACAGCATCACCACCACGGCCTCAGCCAAGCCCACCACCTCCCACAGCACGCTCACCACACACTCCACCCGCACGGTCCCTGTGCCCACCACCTCCCACACTACACCTCCACCCACGGAAACATCCTTCCGGACCACCACCATCTTCCCAACTCCATCACTGCCACAGACCCTTCCCATCCATCTGTCAACATCAGCCACCTCCCTGGGGACTCCAACCTCTCACCAAGCTCCCAGAACCACATACACCCACTCTTCGTCCTCCACCACACCGCCAACAGGCACCACACTGACATCTACTACTGTCAACACCTCGGGAACGGCACCCACACCTACGGCCCCACCACTCACCACCATCACGACTGGGACCACCCACGGCCCCAGCTCACTCAGCACAGCCAAAAACTCCACTTCCCCTGTATCACACTCGCCTTCCACTCTCCATCCTCCAAACACATCCACATCACATACCACCAGCTCCCCCTCCACCAACAGCAGAGGCACTGGGACCCCCGTTACCCTTATCGTCACCACCACGGCCTCAGCCACACCCACCACCTCCCACACCTCACTCACAACACACTCCACCCCCAAGGTCCCTGTGCCCACCACCTCCCACACTACACCTCCACCCACGGAAACTTCTTTCGGGACCACCACCATCTTCCCGACTCCGTCACTGCCACTGACCCTTCCCATCCATCTGTCAACATCAGCAACCTCCCTGGGGACTCCAACCTCTCACCAAGCTCCCAGAACCACATACACCCACTCTTCGTCCTCCACCACACCGCCAACAGGCACCACACTGACATCTACTACTGTCAACACCTCGGGAACGGCACCCACACCTACGGCCCCACCACTCACCACCATCACGACTGGGACCACCCACGGCCCCACCTCACTCAGCACAGCCAAAACCTCCACTTCCCCTGTATCACACTCGCCTTCCACTCTCATTCCTCCAAAAACGTCCACACCACACACCACCAGCTACCCCTCCACCACCAGCAGAGGCACTGGGACCCCCATGACGCACAGCATCACCACCACGGCCTTACCCACACCCACCAGCTCCCACACCTCGCTCACCACACACTCAACCCCTAAGGTCCCTGTGCCCACCACCTCCCACACATCGCTCAACACACACTCCACACCCACGGTCCCTGTACCCACCACCTCCCAAACTACACCTACACCTTCGGAAACATCCTTCCAGACCACCACCATCTTCCCGACTCCGTCAATGCCACTGACCCTTCCCATCCATCTGTCAACGTCTGCCACCTCCCCGGGGACCCCAACCTCTCACCAAGCTCCCAGAACCACATACACACACTCTTCGTCCACCACCACACCGCCCACAGGCACCACACTGACATCTACCCCCCTGAAGACCACGGGAACGGCACCAATACCCACAGCCCCGCCACTCACCACCATCACGAATGGGACCACCCACGGCCCCAGCTCACTCAGCACAGCCAAAACCTCCACTTCCCCTGTATCACACTCGCCTTCCACTCTCCATCCTCCAAACACATCCACACCATACACCACCAGCTCCCCCTCCACCACCAGCAGAGGCACTGGGACCCCCATGACGCACAGCATCACCACCACGGCCTCACCCACACCCACCAGCTCCCACACCTCGCTCACCACACACTCAACCCCTAAGGTCCCTGTGCCCACCACCTCCCACACATCGCTCAACACACACTCCACACCCACGGTCCCTGTACCCACCACCTCCCAAACTACACCTCCACCTTCGGAAACATCCTTCCAGACCACCACCATCTTCCCGACTCCATCACTGCCACAGACCCTTCCCATCCATCTGTCAACATCAGCCACCTCCCTGGGGTCTCCAACCTCTCACCACGCTCCCAGAACCACATACACCCACTCTTCGTCCTCCACCACACCGCCAACAGGCACCACACTGACATCTACTACTGTCAACACCTCGGGAACGGCACCCACACCTACGGCCCCACCACTCACCACCATCACGACTGGGACCACCCACGGCCACACCTCACTCAGCACAGCCAAAACCTCCACTTCCCCTGTATCACACTCGCCTTCCACTCTCCATCCTCCAAACACGTCCACACCACACACCACCAGCTCCACCTCCACCACCAGCAGAGGCACTGGGACCCCCATGACGCACAGCATCACCACCACGGCCTCAGCCAAGCCCACCACCTCCCACAGCACGCTCACCACACACTCCACCCGCACGGTCCCTGTGCCCACCACCTCCCACACTACACCTCCACCCACGGAAACATCCTTCCGGACCACCACCATCTTCCCAACTCCATCACTGCCACAGACCCTTCCCATCCATCTGTCAACATCAGCCACCTCCCTGGGGACTCCAACCTCTAACCAAGCTCCCAGAACCACATACACCCACTCTTCGTCCTCCACCACACCGCCAACAGGCACCACACTGACATCTACTACTGTCAACACCTCGGGAACGGCACCCACACCTACGGCCCCACCACTCACCACCATCACGACTGGGACCACCCACGGCCCCACCTCACTCAGCACAGCCAAAACCTCCACTTCCCCTGTATCACACTCGCCTTCCACTCTCATTCCTCCAAAAACGTCCACACCACACACCACCAGCTACCCCTCCACCACCAGCAGAGGCACTGGGACCCCCATGACGCACAGCATCACCACCACGGCCTTACCCACACCCACCAGCTCCCACACCTCGCTCACCACACACTCAACCCCTAAGGTCCCTGTGCCCACCACCTCCCACACATCGCTCAACACACACTCCACACCCACGGTCCCTGTACCCACCACCTCCCAAACTACACCTCCACCTTCGGAAACATCCTTCCAGACCACCACCATCTTCCCGACTCCGTCAATGCCACTGACCCTTCCCATCCATCTGTCAACGTCTGCCACCTCCCCGGGGACCCCAACCTCTCACCAAGCTCCCAGAACCACATACACACACTCTTCGTCCACCACCACACCGCCCACAGGCACCACACTGACATCTACCCCCCTGAAGACCACGGGAACGGCACCAATACCCACAGCCCCGCCACTCACCACCATCACGAATGGGACCACCCACGGCCCCAGCTCACTCAGCACAGCCAAAACCTCCACTTCCCCTGTATCACACTCGCCTTCCACTCTCCATCCTCCAAACACGTCCACACCACACACCACCAGCTCCCCCTCCACCACCAGCAGAGGCACTGGGACCCCCGTTACCCTTATCGTCACCACCACGGCCTCACCCACACCCACCAGCTCCCACACCTCGCTCACAACACACTCCCCCCGTACGATCCCTGTGCCCACCACCTCCCACACTACACCTCCACCCACGGAAACATCCTTCCGGACCACCACCATCTTCCCGACTCCATCACTGCCACAGACCCTTCCCATCCATCTGTCAACATCAGCAACCTCCCTGGGGACTCCAACCTCTCACCAAGCTCCCAGAACCACATACACCCACTCTTCGTCCTCCACCACACCGCCAACAGGCACCACACTGACATCTACTACTGTCAACACCTCGGGAACGGCACCCACACCTACGGCCCCACCACTCACCACCATCACGACTGGGACCACCCACGGCCCCACCTCACTCAGCACAGCCAAAACCTTCACTTCCCCTGTATCACACTCGCCTTCCACTCTCCATCCTCCAAATACATCCACACCACACACCACCATCTCCACCTCCACCACCAGCAGAGGTACTGGTACCCCCATGATGCACAGTGTCACCACTACGGCCGCAGCGACGCCCACCAGCTCACACACCTCGTTCACCACACACTCCACCCCCACGGTCCCTGTGCCCACCACCTCCCACACTACACCTCCAGCCACGGAAACATCCTTCCGGACCACCACCACCTTCCCGACTCCGTCACTGCCACTGACTCTTCCCATTCACGTGTCAACATCTGCCACCTCCCCAGGAACACCAAGTACTCACCGAGTTAATTCCACCACACCACTAAGTCATTCTTCTCCCTCTCCTCTCAGCTCTAGCTTGAACCCTGCCTTATCTTCTCCAACGTCCCCGAAGTCAAGCCCTACCTCTTGGTCCACGTCTGCAACTGTGTTTAATTCTCCACGTTCCTCATCTTCCTCATCTAACACCTCCCCTCACCTCTTCCCGTACACTCCTTCCTCTTTCACTCCTCACGTTTCATCAGACACGTCTCCTTCCTTCATATCATCTTTGCCTCCATCTTCCGCAGGCTCCCCCACAAGTACTTCCGGTCCCCACAGTGCCTCTTCCCCTGGACCCCAGAGCACATCAAGCACAGCCTCTCAGTCCAGTGTCTCCTTTTCCCCTTACACCTCCACTCGTGTCCCGTCCTCTCCCTTCACTTCCACTTCTCCCCTGCGCAGCACAACCCTTCCCTCAGCCTCACCCACCCTGTCCCTTGTCCCCAATTCCACCACCATAGTCTTTCTGTCCACCGCTCAGACCACGGCCAGCACCCCTGCCTCCCCGACTGCGTCCTCTCAGTCCACTACATCACAATTCACCTCTCTTACCACTGATGCCCCTATACATGGCCTCGTGTCTTCCACGCTGGGGGTGACAGCTGTACCAAGTTCCCCAGCCACCAACCTCACCACCAGACCACCCAGCACTACTGGGCTGCTGACCACTCTATTCCTGACCAGCTCCATCACTGAGCCTGGAAGCTCCTACTTCCCCACTGCCACGTCCTTTCCCACTGAGAGCCACCCTGCCTCCTCTCTCATCACGTCTCTACCCAGCTCCCTTGGTAAGTCGTGTCTCTGCCGCCACCTCGTGACCTCGAGTGTGTGCTTCCTCTCGGCCTTTCTCTCCGCTCTCGCTGACAGTTAGGTCAGGAATGCAGGTCCAGTGCAGTTCCTGCCTCTTCCTGTCCCCTCCAGCTTTCTGGTGAGAAACGGCTATAGCCTCTGCTCCACCTGCTGTCCCCCATCGCACTCCACCAGCTGCCGACAGAAGCTGGCCCAGCCTCTCCAGCAGGCACGGACCCTTCTTCCCCCTAAAGTCTTCACTTCCCCTGCCTGGGGATGGCCGTGCAGTGCAGAGCACTGAGACAGCTTGGGGTCACTCGCAGCAGTGGGTGCCCACCCTGACTTCTACGTGGTCCCAATGTGCTCTTGGGGTCACTCTAGGTCGCTGAGGTCCAGGGCCTCAGCTGTGTGCCGGGGTGCATGGGACGGACAGGGCCCAGCAGCAGCACAACCACGCCTCCTCCACCCACCCCCGGCCGTCCTGTGTGCTGCCCCCACAGCCCTGGGGCCCCCTCAGGCTTTCTGGACCAGGTTCTAGCTACTTTCTCCCCACTGCTCTGGGCATTTCTCCAGACTGGCCAAAATGGGTGCCTGGCTTTCCACGGGTGGCCCCCCCTCCCGCCTCTGGGCCTGTACATCTGTCCCGTACCTGGCTCGTGTGTGCTCTCCGACAGTCCCCGCTGCGGCACTGGCCTCCCTCTGAGGGGAGCTCAGCAGCAGCCTCCCAGGACTACCCTCCCCTGTGCTTCTGCCACCGCAACCCTCCCTCAGGTTGCTGAAAGGAGGGGCATGCCTCACTCCGGACGATGCCGGGGTTCCCACTGGGACCAGTGGCCAGGGCTCCACGCTCCAGCACCTGCCCAGGTCTCCATGCTACCGCCTCCTCCTCCTCCCCTCTGCCTTCCTGCCCCCAGGCCTGCTGGGCATACTTGGTTCTCGAGGGACACCCCTCCCCTGTCTTCTGAGTGTCCCCTCCATGGCACCCATCCCCCAGTAGGATGATCTGCCACCGTAGGACAGTGTTGAAAAGAAACACATTCTCTCATGGGACCAGGGCTGGGTGCGGGTGGCCCACAAGGAGGGACCCAGGAAGTGAGATGAGGGAGCAGGAGGGGAGAGCAGGAGAGAGGAGAGCTGGAGGCAACACCACCTGCAGGGAAGCACCCAGAGCCCCGCCCCTGCCAGGCGTCCCATCTCTGCCTTCAGCAGAAAAGCAGGGTAAGCAGGGCTCAAGGCCATGGGGGGCCTTGTGTGGGGGCGATGGGACAGCAGGACAGACAATTCAGTCTGCACAGGAACTCCTCGCAGCTTTGCACTCGAGGTCCACAGTGGCAGCTCCTAACGGCGACACTGCTTGGCCAGCCACCAGGGCCCCTAAGACAGCTCATCGCTACAGTCTGTCCACCAGGATTGATGCAGGACAGAGCTCATAGTCGTGCCACATCCCACCCCCACCGCGAGTACAGACCCTAGCAGGAAGCTCTTGTGCTACCATCTGCCCCCTCTGGGGACACTGACATCCTCCACTCATCCCTCCTGCAGGTACTGGGCCTAGCAGACCAGAGACACCTATGCCCACAGGTTGGTAGCAGGCCGGGAGGGGAGGTGGCAAGGGAAGCTGGAGCTGAGCATGGCTAAACCAGGGCCAGTGCTGGGAATCTGCCTTATCCTCCAAGAAAAACCCTGACTTGACCCCGGTGGAGTCCCGTGCAGCCAACTTTCAGGAAGAAAACACACAATGAGGAACTACCAGGCTTTGCTCCCAAGCACAGCTGTGAGGCCTGAGCTCAGCAGGGCTCAGACAGAGGAGATGGTCTGGGGCGGGGGCCTGAGTGTGGGGCAGGGGTCCGGGTAGAAGGCCACTGCGGGCAGGAAAGTGCTGGTGTGTGCCCCCACCATCCCACCTAGGTCAGCTAAGTGGCCAGGCAGCTGGCCACCTCCCCTCAGCGGAGTCCAGACTACCCACCATCCCACACAGAAAGGGACTGAAAACCTGAGGCCCAGAGGCTACACCTGCCCCTCAGCCAGGCCCTGGGGCTGCCCTGACCACCTGCCTCTTGGCTCCCAGGGAACTGCAGCGTGAGGGAGGTTCAGGAGGAGATCACTTACCAGGGGTGCACAGCCAACGTGACAGTGACCCGCTGTGAGGGTGTCTGCGCCTCCTCGGCTAGGTGAGCTGTGGGACCCGGGAAGTCTGTCCGGTCCTAGGCTTGGAATCTGCCCTGCCCAACAGAGGTGGCTCCGAGTAGGAGTCGGGGAAGCTCTGCTCCAGAGTTCCCAGCCACAGGCCACGTGCTGCCCTGTCAGGTGGCCCTGGCCTGTCCCCACCTCCAAACCTGCCTGGAGGCACCGGGGACTCAGGGCTGACTGGCAGACTGGGGAAGTCAGCAACGGGAGCTCCCCTAACCACCCACCGGGACCCAGCTCTCTGGGCGGCTGGGGAGGGCAGGAGCGCTCTCGAGGCAGAGGCCTTGATCTGCACTCTCCGCCGCGGCTCCTTTGCAGCTTCAACACCGACACCATGCAAGTGGACACCCACTGTAGCTGCTGCCACCCCCTCAGCTCCCATGAGAAGCAGCTCGAGCTGCCCTGCACAGACCCCAGGGCGCTGGGACAGCGGCTGGTGCTCCCCCTGCAGGTGTTCAGCAGCTGCGCGTGCCGCCCCCGGCGCTGTGGAGATTAGAGGAGCAGCTCCCGAAACCCTCCCCTGGGGCACAAGGCCCCACTTGGGGCTTGCCTGGGCCCTGAGGAGAAAGGGGCTGCGGGCCGGGTTCCCGTAGCTCCCACCAAACCTGCCGGCCGAGCCCACCGATTGTCCACCCAGCCTCCCAGCCTTTGAAGGCAGCCTTCCGGTCCTGCTGGGACCTGACCCCAGGGTGGGAGTGGAGAGGAAGGCTGCTTCAGAGGGGGTTCCTGAGGAAAGGGGGGCCCCAAGCAGGGGCGAGCAGGGAAGAGGCAGAGGTCACAGCGAGGAGAGGGGCTGTGCAGTCAGGGGAGGGGCGTCTCAGCCGCCGTGAACGATGGGCCCACCATGAACAGATTAACAAATAAACTGGCACTGATCAACGCGCAAAGGCTCGCCCGTGGGCTCTGCTCTGCTGTCTCCCATGCCCCTCGGGTGTTCTGAACCCCCAGACCCACGCCCACCCCAAAGGGCTGGACCAGCATGGGTCTGCGCCAGGAAGGGACACCACTGTGGGGCCTGCACCCTCCCCAGCTCAGGGCTACTCCCTTGTGAAGCCCTGCGTCCTGTGGGACATGCACCCCATCTGTGGCTGGGGTCACCCCAAAAGAGCTCAGTGGGCTCGCTCCCCAGGAAGGAACCCCTGGGCCCACGTGTCCCTTAGGCCCAAGGCCTCCAGAAGGCAGGTCCTCAACTGGTAGGGCGGAGCCGGGGGAGCTGAGGCCAGGACCCCCGGGATAAGTGAGCCACGCCCTGCACCCAGGCACAGGGTGAAAGGCATGCCACCCCGACACTCCTACGCCTCCACCCCGAGACCGGGGCGCCGTGGCCACGTCGTCGGAGCTCAAGGCCCCACACGGCCCGCAGGACGGGCCACGAGCCACATGCTGAGTGCTTCTCCCTCCGAAGACCACACACACTCTGGCCACCGACCTAGCGCTTGTTTTCCCTTCGGAAAGGAACGCACTTGACTGGCAGATGCCCACCTAGAATGGCGGACGGAGGGCAGGCCATTTCGAGTCAGCTGACTCGAAACCACCACCCCGCTGGCGACCCACATGCTGGAGCCCAAGCACCAGGTCATCCAGCAGCCTGAACAAAAGCAGGATGACATGGCCACCACCCACACAGCCTCAGACTCCATGGCCACGCAGAGTGTCAGGGCACCCTGAGTTGGGGCATCAGCTCATCCCCAAATGGCCCTCCACCTCCTGACCACACAAAGGCCCCCCTCCTCCGACTGCACAGGCCAAGGCCCACAGCACCCTGGCCTGCACGCATGACCCCAGAGAAACCGCACCAGCCTGTGAGGTCCCCTGCACAGAGGAGAGACCAGCTCAGCTCCCGCAATCTCCTCTGCCCACCCACACTGAACCCTCCAATCACAAACCAGTGCCAGCTCGCCCCTAGGGTGACAGCGCACTTGTTTGAAACCTCCAGATGCGTGAAGTTAGGTACACGCTCTCTAGAGCCACCAGGAACCCTGCCCCCGCACACTGCGCAAGCGAGGTCTCAGACAAACAGGCGGCTTTAATGTCTCCTTCAAAAAGGCCACGCTGGGAAAAGAACACAGAACTAAAGGCGGCCAGGACACACAGCACCGCTGAGTCTGACTTCCAGAGTCAGGGCCCCGCCCCAGGTGCTGCGCTCATGTTGGCGCCTGGACGCACTGCTCCAGCCCAGGGCAACCTCACAGTCTCAGGCACCCAGCAGCCACCCCCAAAATGGCCACATGGCCTAGTTTAGACCCATCCATACCACAGATGCACACTGCTCCTCTCAGAGTGCCAGAGAGGAACGCTCATTTAAAAATTTCCCAAAAAATGTCCATTTTCATTCAAACTTCTAATTTCCCTTTAATTTGTAGACTTCCGCACAGAACTGTCCTGATTTCTAGGAAAGTTGATCCCAGGACCCGCGCCCCTCCTCCTGACCGGCAGGCCGGCGAGTCCAGCTGGGCCTCTTCTCCCTCACAACCCACCCCAGGAGGGGCGGAGCCGGGCAGCGGGTGGGAGCTCCTGGCGGCAATGTCAGACAGGCGCTGGCGCGCAGCACGGTCACAAGGACAAAGGGCAGGAAGAAGGCAGGTGCAGACATGGGAGCTGCCCCGTGGATCAGAACTGCTCTGAGAGCAGTTCGCACAGCCTCTGAGACACGCTCTCCTTACTGGTCCGCAGCGTGAGCCGGTACATCTGAAAGGAGACAACAACAGTCAGCCCCCGCCCACCTGCCCGCTGGCGCGGCCCTCGGTAGGGCCCTTGCTCCAGCAGCAGAGTACCTGCCGGGTGGCCACTCCAGGCCTCTGCTCAGCCCTTCCCTGGAAGCGTTCCACTGTGTGACAGAGACTCAAACATTAGACATGCCTTCAGCAGCTAAAATGAGAAAGTCTGACCATCGCCAGCGCCAGCGTGTACATGGACAGGTGGGCGTCTAACTGCCCCGGCCAGCGCTGGGGAGCTGACGGCTCATGCTCCCCATGAGCCTGCGTCCCATCCTGGGTACTGCCCAAGTGAAATGAAAACACACGTCCACACCAAGACATGTGCCAGTGTTCGTAGCAGCCCCATTCAAAGTGTCCCAAAACTGGGGCGGCCTGAGGTCCATCGACAGGAGGGCTGGGCAAGCCAACGGGGCACCTCCCCACAAAGGAGTGCCACACAGTCCACGAGGACCTACCCTGGACACAGCAGCAACTGGTGACTGCCAGCTCAGGGCCAGGCGGAGCCCATGCCGGGCCACACAGCGCTGCCTCTTGGGGATGGTGCCCCAGTGGGGTGCCAGGGAACTTTCTGAGACACTGGCAATTTTACACGTACCAACAGGTGGTGGTTCACAGGCATACGTGTCTGTTGAAACTCATCAAATTACCACACTGGGGATCTACCTGCGCATCCATCTCACTGTGTGTAACTTACATCACAACAAAAACAAACAAACTGAAGTGACTGGGCCGCTCCCCCGGGGCCTGACCTGGGCTTGCAGGTTCGGCTCCAAGCGCAGCAAGCATCCAATCTGCGTGGTTTTAGTATGAATGATACCGGCTCCCACAAAATTTGCAGGATTAGGATCGACTTCCTCCAGGAGTGCAGAACCAAAGCCAATAATCTGTGGGAAAGAAACGGGAGATGGAGCGCCTGGTGCCAGCACCCAGGCAGGGGCCGAGGGTCTCTGGAGGGCCCTGGCCACCTCCCGACTCTGGAAACGACCCCAGCGAGGCACTGACCTTGGCTTTCGTGATTTCTGTATCCATTGGGTGCTTTGCTCTGAAGATGCTCTGCACTTCCTGCTGTGGACTGTGAGAAACAAAGGCCAGTGTAAGCCCGGCTTCTGGCCCTGCCTGAAGGGCCCCCATCAGCACCGCACAGGGTTTGGGTCAGCCCCTCACCTGCTCAGCTGCTTCCAACGCTGAAAGAAATCCTGAGAAGCCATTTCTGTGGGCTGGAAAAATTTGTTGAGTGTGATAGGCAGCTTAACAGACACATTCTGAAAGGTTCCCCCATACCTGTGAGCAACACAGAGACACGGTGAAAGGGGTGCGCGGGCGGTTGGAAAGCCTGCACCTCAACTGGGAGCCACTCCCTCGTGCACAGCCCCCAGGAGCAGAGGGCTGAGGGCGGGGGGAGGGGCGGGGCGCTGGGGAGGGTGGTCCTGCGCCCTGGGGACCAGCCCGGCTTGGGCACGGCGCCATCCACAGCTGAGGACTGCCACGCACCGGTCGGGGGACCTGTCACACTAACCCGGGGACAGCCACCCCCTCGTCACTCTTCCCCAGCAACCCACGTCCTACAAGTCCAAGCTGGTTTAAACTGTGTGGGTTTTTTTCTTTTTGAAAAAGACCACAGAAAAGGCCACAGAAAAAGGAGTGTGCCTACAGAACAAAACAAAATTTGTGCACGTCTATTTCCCTACATTTTACAAAGTACAGTACTTTCAGTTCTCTGTGTTTTTAACGTTTGAAAACACGCTTTCCAAAACAAAGTTACAAATACCTAACAGGGGAGGCTGGTCACGCGCGCGCTCCTGCACTCACTGAGAAATGACAGGAAGCAGCCAGGGAGCCACACAAACGTGTTACAGAAAACTCATCAAGACGGTGTGCGTGCTCGGAGTGCAGCCACGCAGCGCCGCACACACCAGGCGACCATCTGGAGGGATGCCGCCCTGCAGCTGACTTTCGGAGCCGTGGGCCAGGCAGCGGCACAGGGGCCCTGGCTGGCCCCAAGCCCATGGGGTGGGCCCCTCCGTGTCTCAGCCTGAAAGCACCGGACCTTGGACAGATGGCCCCATCCGCCCAGCATCTCAGAACCCTGGGCACCTTTCCCTTCCCCTCTGGAGCCACTGCTGCAATGTGCACAGCGAGGGCCAGCCTCCGCCTAGGTCGCCCCTCAGTCCTCACACCACCCCGAGGTCTGTGAGGACGAGGGGCCCAGCCCCGATGCCCTGGGGCCCAGCAGGACCGGGCGGTGATGCAGCCCGGGGCTCCCACCTGAACTGGATGTTGAGCACAGGCGCCTCCGCGAAGTCGGACACGCACTCGATGTTGACGGCCTGCTGCACCTGCGCACCCCCGTCCACGGTGGGGTCCACAGGCTTGGTCTGTAGGCTTAGGCGTGTGTGCGTCAAGGAAGCTGAGAAAGCAGGCAGGGCCGAGCCAGCCCCAGGTCAGAAAGGCTCTAGAAGGGGTCTGTAGGAGTCGGAGTGCACCTCCTGATCTCGGATGAAATCTTTCATGTGTGTATTTTTAATGACAGGTTTTTTTTAATTAATTAATTAATTACTTTAAATGAAGGTACTGAGGACTGAACCCAGGACCTTGCGCATGCTAGGCACATGCTCTACCACTGAGCTACACCCTCCCCTCTTTGACGACTGTTTTGAAACATTTAGTGTTAATAGTCTATGTTTAAAACATGTTTATCTTACAATAAAAATGGCTCTGGCCTGTAGTAAGGAGGGCTGTGGTCAAGCCGGGCCTCCCCCTCCTTCCCTCCCCCAGAGCAGCCCACCCATGGCAAGAGACCCCGGACAGCAAAGCTGACGGTGGAGAAGCCCCCCTCGGTCTCCCGCCCACGGCCGCTCCCTGGGAGACTCCCAGAGCAGGAGACCAGAGACCAGAGCTCAGAGCTCAGAGGGATTTGGAGACCAGAACAGGTGAGTAAGAAAGCGATGAACCAGCCATCGAAGCAGGAGCCGAGGCCGCGTGGGCCCCACAAGCGTTGCTGCGACTAACAACCCGAGGGTGGGAAGACAACCTGCGGTGACAGCCCCCGGAGATGCCCTCAAAACCCTCCTCGAAGTCCCAAATTACTGTCTGCCAGGGTCCGGGCGCAGCGGAACCAAGGATATTGGCCTGGAGGTCATCCGAACAGATGAGTGTAGGAGTGAAATGCAGGAACTGCGTGGAGGTCTTGTTACCATAAAATATGAACATACGACCTAGGAGGGCACAAAACACGTCACGCCCTAGCTTCCCGGACGCGCACCTGGAGACAAGGGCCACCCGCTGAGCTGGCGGCCACGCTGGGCCCAGGGACCCAGGCAGGGTGACCAGGGTCCCTCACAAACGCCGCTCCCGGAGCCCTGGGCCACAGCACGACACCAACACTGCACTAGCTGCCAACATCTTCATACCCAAACTACTCAGAGTGGAATGTGAGCCTCAAGTCTCCTGACGAGGAAGAGCAGCCGGGCGCCACCCCCACAATCTAGGGGACCCCCACCAGGCCTGGGTGCCACCAACACGGCCGCGCACAGTCCTCACCAGGTCAGAGACTGAGCACCGCAGTCCACCTGCAGGGAGTCCCTGGAGCAGGACCCGCCGGCCCTCCCAACACCGGAGGGTCCTGGGGCAGATGCACTGCCCCCTGTCTGCACATTTCCAGCTGCTCCACAGACAGAGGAGAGCAAGTCCACCCGAGGCTCCTTCACGGTGCCACGAGGGAGATGGGTGTCAGCCCACAGTGCTCCTTGGGCAGCAGTCCCAGCAGTCAGTGGGCATTAGTTTTTTTTTGGGGGGGGGGAGTAGTAAACAAAAAAGCCTTTTTGAAAAAAATATGATAAATATATGTAACCTGTAATTTACCATCTTAACCATTTCTAGGTGCACAGGTCGGGGCACTAACCACATTCACATTATCACGTGACCATCACACCATCACCTCCAGAACTTGTCCTGCTTCCCAAACTGACACTCTGTCCCCACTAAACACTCGCTCCCCTCCCCCGCCCCCCCTTTTCTGGGGATCTGACTCCCCCGGGGACCCCATGTGAGTGGGGTCGCACAGGACCTGTCCTTCCGTGTCTGGTTCATTCCACTGAGCACCACGTCCCCAAGGCCCATCGTGCTGTAGCTGGGCCGGAATGCCCTTCCTTCTTACGGCTGAGTAGTGGTCCATCGTGTGGATGGACCACGTTGTGTGTCCACTCACCGTGCTGTGTGGACACTTGGGCCCCCTCCACCTCTTGGCTGCTGTGAGGAGCCCCGCGTGGATGTGGGCGAGAGGATTTGCCCAAGTCCCTGCTTTCTTTTCAATTTTGGGGGGTAAACACCCAGACATGGAGCTGCTAGGTCATATATACAGTAATTCTATCTTCGATTGTTTAAGAAACCTCCAGACTGCCTTCCACAGCAGCTGCACCATTTTACATTCCCTCCAAGAGTGCATATGGTTCCAATTTCTCTCCGCCTTTGCCAGCACTTGTTTTGTTTTTTGAAGCAGCCATGCTGATGGGTGTGAGGGGCACTTCGATGTGGTTTGCTTGCATTTCCCAGACTAGCGGTGGTGTCGGGCACCTTTTCGTGTGCTTTTGGACGTCTGAATGTCTTCCTCAGAAACAACATATCTATTCAAGACTTCGACCAATTTTTAAGTGGGCAGTCTTTCTGTTGTTGACTTGGGGTCCTCTATATATCCTGGAAACTAGATCCTTACGAGGTACATAATTTAGAAATATTCTCTCCCCAAAATTTCTAAGAGAAGTTCTCATTAAGTAAGTAAAACACATACCTAAATTCTGCCGAAATTCAGACTTCAGTCCAATTTGAAGCAGTTGGTTTTCAAACAACACACCATTATTTTTACAGACAAACCTGGGGGACAAGGGACAATGTGTAAGTCACTCAAAGCCACCCACAGAAAATACAAAGATTTGTTTGAAAAAGGGTTTAAAGAACACTAAGACTAGAAGAACCTCTGTGGGACATGAGGGAGGGAGGAGCATCCTGATGAGCGCCTGTGCCACCAGGGACAGAAGAGCCAAGAGCCGTGACGCCACACACCCATGAGGTGACCGGGGACGGGCTACCCGTCTGCTCCTCATGAAGGTGCCGGCTGACCCCTGGCAGCGTCCCACTGCTTAGGGCACGGGCCGAGGCGCACACGTCCAGGCCAGACCGCAGCTGGCCCGCTGACACCCAGCACAGGCCTCCGGCCTACGGGCGACCAACAGCACCCCCTCCCTGGGCGTCTGCAGGCCAGCACACTCACAGCACTTGGCGCCCCCACCACCCCCCTTCCCCTGGTGCTGGGAAAACCACCTATAGCCGCACGTACAAAAATGCAATCAGAACGTCTTCTCACACCACATGCAAAAGTAAACTCAAAATGGATTAAAGACCGAAAACCATAAAGCTCCTAGAAGAGAACACAGGCGGAACACTCTCTGACACATCATCACAGCAGTGTTTTTTTGCATCTGCTCCTAAGGCAAAGGAAACAAATACGAAAAAAAAAGGACCTAATTAACCTCAAAAGTTCTGGCACAGCAAAGGAAATCTTCAACAAAACAAAAAGACAACCTACTGACTGGGAGAAAATATTTGCAAATGCGAGGACCAATAGGGTTAATATCCAAAATATATAAACAGCTCATACAACTCAGTATTCAAAGAAGCTGATTTAAAAAATGGGTAGAAGAACCGAATAGATACTCTTCCAAAGAGGAAACGCAGACGGCTGGCAGGCCTGTGAAAAGACACTCAACACCACCCACCGTCAGGGGGACGCAGATCAGAAGCACGACGAGACACTGCCTCACGCCTGCCAGAACGGCCACGAGCAGCAAGCAACGGCGAGGGCGGGAGGGCACAGGCCCTACGCACTGCAGGGGGTGCCAACCAGGGCAGCCCCCAAGGGCAGTACGGCGGTTCCTCAAGAAACTGAAAACTACCAGATGACCTAGTCCCACTCCTGGGCACAGACCCAGAGAGAAGGAAAACACTAATTCGAAAAGACACACGCACCCCAGCGTTCGCAGCAGCGCTACTGACAGCAGCCAGGACCCGGGGGCAGCCCAGGCGTCCGCCAAGAGACGAGCAGGTGAAGACATGCACGTGAGCACACACACAATGTACGACTGCTCAGCCATAAAAAAGAATGACACGTTGCCATCTGCGGATGAACTGGAAGGCAGCATGCTCAAGAAATAAGCCAGACAGAAAAAAGTGCTGTATGGTATCACTTACACGTGAAATCTAAAACATAAAGCTAACGAGTGGTATAATGAAACAGAAACAGGCCCGCAGATGTAGAGAACAAACCAGCGGTCACCAGTGGGGAGAGGGGCGGGGAGACAAGACGGGGCAGGGGACGAGGGGACACAAGCTGTTACGTGTAAAGTAGGTAAGCAGCAAGGACGCACCGTACAGCACAGGGAGATACAGCCACTGCTTTGCAGTAACTTTAAACAGAGTACAATCAATAAAAGTTGTGAATCACTACGTTGTGCGCCTGAAACTACTATGATACTGTAAAGCGACTATACCTCATTTTCTTAAAAAGAGTCTGTCTGCAGCCAGAGACAGACACCCAGCAGCACTCCAAACCTGCCTTTTCCCAGGCATTTCCACCAGCAGCAGGAAATAAGAATCAGTGTGCGGTGCAAACACAAAGAGCCTGGGGGGCAGTGTAAACCCACAGGAATTCCTCTGTCCTCTGCCTGCACCTGCCCTCCACTCAGATTAAGATCCGCAGAGACAGAGGATGGCGGGGAGCAAGCAGGGAAAGGTACAGGACCGGCAAGCAGAAAGGCGGATAGCAGACGTGCTCGGAAGAGCAGCTGGGATTTCGTCTCGAAGCTGGGGGAATGGTAAAGTGGGCGGCGGGCGGGAGGTCGGCCGGCCGGCGCCCAAGGGGAGAGGTGGTGAGGCCTGCGGGCAGAGGAGGAAGGAGAGGAGGCGCACCTCAGGCAGGGCCCCGCGGTGGGAAGTAGCAACTGCACCTGAAGACTGTTTCTCAAGAAAATAAAGCTGGGGGCCTGGAAGGCAGGCCCGAGGGTGAGTGAGGGCGGGAGGTGTGGGACCAGAGCGCCAAGAGGCAAAGAGAAAAGGGGCCGAGAGCACACGCTGCGACCGACCGCAGGCGCCACAGCACGGGGCCCAGGCCACCTTTCCACCTGATGGTCTCCCCTCGGAGCGCGCGCACTCCCTTTCTCCAAGGAAACTGCACCCTGAGGAGGTGGAGGGGCTGGGGAGGGAAGGACCTCGGGGCAGGGGGCAGGGGGCAGGGGGCAGGGCAGAGAGTCCTTGTGCTCAGGACGCAGGAGACAGACTACCTGGCAAAGTTGTCCTCGGAGCCGGGAGCCAGCGGCGCGACCGCGGAGGGCGAGTCTGAGAACACGTCCACGAGCAGCCCGCCGGAGGAGGGTGGGGGGCCTGCGGGGACGGGGGGTGCAGCCCCCAGACCCAGGAGGTCTGCTGACGGAGAGGGCGTGGACTGGAAAACAGAGGAGAGGTTCACTGTGGAACCGTCTGGGCACAAGACCAGTGCCCGCAGCCCCACCACCCAGACCCCAGGAGGCGCCTGCTTTAAGAAGCAGGACCGTGTGCGCGTTAGTGTCGACCGCCCAGAAAGCCTGCAGACGTGAGAAGAGCAAGAGAGCGGTTTACTGAGGACGTCCCTCATCGTTTTCAAGTTCCACGACGTTACAGGAAAAAGCAGGTAAGAGGCCAACAGACCGGAGTCTTCAACAATAAGCAAGTGCTTTCTGATCCCAGCAAGACAAAGAGCAAAGCAGCACCCACCCCCCGTCGCTCTGGAACTCACGGGAGACACAGCACGGCCCCGCACACGCACGCCACCGACACCCCCAGCTGCACACAAGGCTGATGCTCACACGTGAGCCGGCAGGGCACAGCAGTGCCAGAAGCATGCAGGGTTCTGATCGCCAGACCCAGCCCGGAGCTGCTCTGCCTGCAGAACTCGCCCCCCCCGCCCCGCTCCTCGTGAAGGCACACATCCATGCACAATCACCCAAGACTCTACCCCGTGCCGTCTGCAGTCCCTGCACTGATCAGCTTGCTCAGGTTTAACACACACTCATCTCCCCAGGAACGCAGCTGCCCCGAGAGCTGCAGGGGCCAAAGCACCTTCTCTCTCCAGTGCGTGGACACGCGGCCGGTCGTGGCCGGCCCCGCCTCCGGCTGCCAACCGCCTCCCCGCGAGGCCACGCGGGGCCTGACGCGGAAACCACCGCATCAGCATGAGTAGCTGCTGGTCTCTCTCGCACGTCTGGAGTGCCACACTGATTCTCTAAAAGATCTCATGTGCAGGTGGATCATCTTACGTGTGAACTCCACCTCCAGCAAAAGGAGGCAGCACAAAGCACACGTCCTGCAAAGAGGGGCCCGCTCCCCGGGCTCCCCGCCAGAGGGCAAGACGCCTCTCAAGAGGGCGCCTCCCCCAACAGACGTCAAAAGGCACGTCTGCTCTGGTGGGGGTGTTCTCACTGTGCCTCACACGAACGGGCCACTCGCTCTAACCCATCTGTTACTGAAAACTAAGGACAGCAGGAGGCGGGCCACTCCTCACCGAGGAGCAGTGGGCAGCCCCACGAGGCAGTTGTGCAAAAGGGACGAGAGACCACGTTTTCTAAAACCAAAGCCAAGATGAGATGCAGGAACTGCTCTGGACCCCAGGCCCCGGGCACGCACAGGGCACCGCCCTCAGGGAGGGACCCACCGCGGCACTGGCTCCGGCCGGGGCGGGCTCAGGGCCCCCGTTGACGTCGCTGCCCCTCTCTCTCTTGGCCTCCTCCAGGTCCATCACGGTGCTCGGGCCCTTCTTCTTCTTGAGCTTGGCCAGGATGGAGGACTCACGCTCCGGGAACGGGGGCATCTCCTCCAGGACAGTGGCCTGGTGGGAAAGACGTCCAGGTCGGCCGGGCACGGAGCCGTGGCCCTCTGGGCGGGCAGCGTGCCGCGGGGACAGCGAGCCGGCCTACCAGGATGTCGGTGCTGGCCACCGTGCTGAGCCGCAGGTACTCCACGGCCCGCTGCTGCAGCTCCACATCCGCGTTCCTCAGCTGGCTGTCGCTGCGTAGCACGTCCTGGATGGTGGTCTTCACCTCCGGAAAGAGGTTCACGAACTTGATGTAAGTGGACAGGAGGAGCGCCCGGGTTGGGGCGCCACACAGGTGGAACTTGGAATGCAGCAGGTCGAACTGGATCAGAGGGCTGCGGGGGGGGGGGGGGAGGGGAGGGGCAGGGCACAGTGTCACCTCCCATCTCCAAGCAGCCCCACGCCCAGCTTCTGCCTGGCCTGAGCTGGCCCCCAGCACCTCAGCAGGACGGGGAGGGCAAGCAAGGGCTGATGGGGGGGGCCAGCCTCACACTAAACCAGAACCACTCCTGTGAGGGAGGAGGCTGTCTGGCACCAGGCACCTCCAGTCCCCAGGGGAGCACTCTCTCTGAACGGCCGCATCTCGTTCTCAACTAGAACCCTCATCTTTTGTACAATCGATCGGAGTGCACGTGGTCTCATCCTGGGCTGTCTTTACGGGCTCGGGATGTCAGCCAGCCTCACTAGGCCATCAGGTGGGAACCGGGAGGGCAGGCCCAGCGCCAGGATGCGACGCTTCGGACCCTGGGTGACTTACCTGGATCTCGGGTCTCCTGCTATCAAGTTTCCGAACTCCCCCAGGATGTAGCCGCCCACTTTGACCAGGTTCTCGTGGCATGCCGGGGCCTGGAGGGCCTGGGGAAAGCACACGCAGTGAGCTGGGCGCACAGAGCCCACACAAGGGCCGTGAAGGCGCTCCACCTCCAGAGAGCAGCAGGCCGAGTGGCCGGGCCAGGAGCACAGGCGCAGGCCCCAGGCCTTCCCGAGCCTCTCTGGACTGCAGTTCCCGCCCATCCTCCCTCCAGGCCACTTCAGTAGAGGCCTCAGTAGCAAGGGAGCCCCAGAGGGAGGCCTTGGCTGACCCCATGCCTGGAACGAGAGCTGCTCCTGAAAATTGACGTTCAGGCCCCAGGCCGGGGGCAGGTGCACACCAGCACCTTCCAGAGGCACACTTCCCTCGCCAACCAAGACCACCAGCCCACCAGGGCCAAAGGCCCCGGCCCCAGGCAGCTCGCTCACGTGGTCAGTGGTGTGGAAATGAGGGTGCGAGGGAACCGAGACACAAGCAGAGGCAGGAGGGATACGGAGCCGGGACCTCCAAGAAGGCTGGCAGGAGACAGGAGGGAGGCCGGCCCTCCGCGCACCTCGAACACCGTCTTGGCAGCGTAGCCCTGCACGTCGTCCCGGTTGATGACGATCTGGATGACGCGGTACCACACCTCCTCGCTCACGTAGTCGCCGGCAATGCGGATCAGGTTCAGGATGGTGTCCACGTACCACGTGTAGTCCACAGCGTACTTCTCTGCCAGGATGGCGACCTTCAGCACCTGCAGAGGACGGCCGCTCAGGGCAAGTACCCAGAAGCCCCGCAACGCCAGGCCCAGCGCCGCCAGCGTCCACACAGGGCTTCAGAAGGATGTAAACATGCGTGCCAGAGCCACCCCCCAGGGTCTCAGAGAGCCCAGAAAGTTTAGGGTCCACAGGCTGAACTGAGAGAAGCCAAACCACCCTCCAGGAACAGACACAAGACAGGGTGGAGGAAGACACAGGGGGCTGGCCACGACTGCAGGCAGTAGGCCGAGTCCCCACTACGGCCAAGGCAGCCCGCTGGCAGAGCGGCCGTGCTCGCTGGGTCTCCTGCTCCCACCAGCCTTCCTTCTCCTCCCAGGAGAGCCCACCCACTGCCCAGGATGCCTGCTCTGGGCTGTCGGACGCAGCCCCGAGTGTCCCCGGAAAGCAGCCTCTTCTCGCTCTGAGGTGCTCTGAGCTGCACCGTACCAAAGCCAGACCGCATCCCCCACCCCCACCCGCCACCTCACCTCCTGGCCGCGCCCGAGCCTGAGCTGGGGCCAGCCCGCCGTCCATCCGCCCTACCCACCCTTTGGCCTCCAAATCGACTCTCCATCGTGGTCCCAGAGCATCATTCCAAAGCATCTGCCTTGCCACTGCTCTCAGCTTAAAGCCCTTCAACCCCAGAGCTCGCCTCGAAGTCACACACTCAGGGCCCCCCCACACCACAGAGGCCCGTGGTCGGCTGCCTCCGCCCCTGCCCCACAAGCCCCGCTCCTCTGTGCTGAACCACCTGCCCCCAGGGGCCTCCGTGCCCTGGACTCTCCTGGCAAGACCGCCACTGCCTCCTGCAGTAGTGCCCCCTTTGTCCGGTGGCAGAGATGCCCCCAGGAGCCCTGCGACCCCAGGCCCTGCCTCCACCCATCCCTACCCATCACAGGTAGGTCTGGTGGGCACAGAAAGGCTCCTCGTGGGCGGGGAGTGCGGCACATCCAGTGTGGCTGCCCAGCAGCTAGCACGTGCCTGGCTGGACAGATGGACGGACAGAGCAAGTACCCAGGGACTGAGAGGAGTGTTGGTTTTCTTCCTCGTGTGAGTGAAACTGATGGAGGATCATCACTCACCACGTGAAAGGGAGTGAGAGTCGCTGATGCGGGGCTGACCAACACTCAGGACCTTAAAAGCCAAGACAGTTCCACTGAAGAACATGCCTGTCTCTGCTCAAGGCACCACACAGAGATGAGAAATGAAGTCCCAGGACCGCAGCGCCCAGAGCCGGCCCCACTGCCCAGCCCTACCCGACACAGGACGCCCTCTGGCCCAGCTGCCCCGTGGCTCGGCTTAAAGGCTGCAACCTCTGAGAAGCCAAGCTGACCACGCCGGGCAGCTCACAACCCCACTGAAGGGCAGCACCCAGCCCCCCGCCCGGCCACAGTGGCCACACCATTCAATGACCGACCCTCTATAACCCTGAGCATCTGACCACGTTCAGCCACAGGGCTGTCGTTTTCAAACCAAATGCTGGCCCACAAGCAGCCTTGCAAGTCACTCGCAGCTCTGATGCTGGACACTCACTCTACAAAGGTTCCAAGGAGGCCTCCACTGCACTCTGCCCCCAAGAAGGACAAAAAACTCTTTTCAAAGGACGGAGAGGCTGCAGGGCCTTGGCACACAGGTTCACTCCGAGCCTGAGATGCCCTGGAGTAACCACCAGGCCTGCTCACGCTCCTCCTGCTGATGAAGCTTCCAGGGACCCGTGCCCCGGGTCTGCACCCCCAGCGGTCTCGCACACGGTCAGCACCACAGAGCGTGGGCCTGCCGGGAGCTTGCGCCACTCTGCAGGGGCCAAGTGCCGCTGGAGGCCAGGCCCCTCCCCTCCAGGTGTGTCGGGGTAACACAAAAACGCACCAAGCAAACAAGTACAAAGACCTGCCCAAGGCACCTGAATTCACACTCGCCCAGCCACAGGCGCCTGGAGCCTCCCCTGGACCCTGAGCTGCCAGAGCTTACTGACAGGTGGACACGGCCAGACGGGCTGACCGCAGGGCCTGCTCAAAGTCATCCTGAAAGACCGGAAGACTCCCCTCAAAATGCAGACAAGTAGGCCAAGGCAAAGGACTGTCTCCTCCAGCACCAAGCAGACTCTCAGCAGAGTCCATGGAACCACCACCAACCAGGGACACACTGGAGCTGACACTCACAAGCATCCACGGCCCGTGACGCGAACTCACAATCTCTTCTCGAATAGAGTAGTCGGCCGTCTCCAAGTAGCTCAGCATCTCGGCCACGATCTGCTGGGCGTTGCTGCGGTCACACATGGCGTAGAGGAGGTCTACGGCCCGCTGCCGCACACTCACGTCCCGCTCCGTCTGGGGGCACAGGAGCAGCTGCATGAGCACAGCCCGGGCCAGGGGCAGAGGCTGTCCACCGAGAGCCCCGCATGCCGGGCTCTCCTACGCTTCTGACTCAGCTGGCCAGGCGCCCCCTCGGTCCCCACACTCACACTGAGCCCTCCTACTCACCATCTGGATCCAGGGAGGCCCACAGAGCCCCTCACGTGCCAACTCACTGCCCCCCACTCCTGCACTCGACCTGGACAGCTCTGGACTGGCCAGGATCAAGCACTGACCCTGGGGTGGGTCAGAGGTCTCTCCACTGTGTGGTCACAGACCGGCACCTTCCACGTCGCCTGGGATCCTGTCACAGTGCGGGCTCTCAGCCCCCACCCCAGGCCTGCTCATCAGCTTCTGGGTGAAAACAAGACCACAGCTGCTCCCCACAGAGGACAGCACAGGGGCGCTGCTGAGGGCCAAGCCACCTGTACAGCAGGGGCAAGTCTTTCTGACCCGGGCAGCGACTGGAACAGATGCCAAAACCAGGCCAGAAGGACCTGGAAATGCCAGAAAGCCAAATTCCAAACCCTCATACAGCCTCTTGTCCAAAACACACACCAAAAAACGTCTGTTCAATACACGCAGACTCAAGGAACAGGGCAGACCTGTCCTCATCTCTAAGCCCAGGACCAGGGCAGCGGGTTTCGCAGCCTCCCTGCCTGCCTGCAGTCCTCCAACAAGAAGGAACAGAGTGGACACTGTGTCTGACCATGAGGCATGACAGCTCCTAAGAGAGGCAGCCTCGGAATTTTAATTCCTTGAAAAAACTGAATATTCTTTTGCAAAGAGTGAGTCTTTTTGGAAACAGCAACAAAATACTTTATCCTTTAACCAAAAAGAACAGCTTCTACTGACTCACATTTTTATTGTGATTCTGCTCGTGTGGGGCAGCACAGCCGCCCAGTGTTGTGATGCCATCTCACAGGCAGAGAACGCGGAAGTGCCTGGACACGGCGCGGCCGATGTGGCAGGAGAGTGGTGGACCTGGAGCAGCAGGCCAGACCCACTCAGGGCCTGAGCTGTGCGGCCTCAAGTGACCAAGAGACCTCACGTGTCGCTCCCACCCAGCTGCTGCACCCACCACGAGTGACACAGGTGACTGGGCGCCAGCACCCACTACGGCGGCGCCCCTGAGGTGAGGAGGACCCCAGAACAGCGCACTTGCCTTCAGGGCGTTGATGACGGTCTCGATGTGTGTCTTGACTGCCTCGTGGGAGAACTCGGAGCTGGCCAGCGTGCACATGCTCTCCAGGGCCAGGTAGCGCAGGTTGGTCTCCCGGTGCTGCAGGAACTGGCCCAGCTGGTTACACGCGCGGACGAGCAGGTTCGGCTCACTGCATGCACAGGAGAGGTGGGGTGGGCGGGGGCTTCCTGGCCGGCACCGCACAGACAGTGCTGCATGCGAGTCAACGCGGCAAGTGGCAGTGTCATGCCAAGTTCACGGTCACCACGCTGCTGAGCGGCAAGCGCAGGGGCCTTCGGGGACGCAAGGTCTAACACTCAGACCCCAACATCAGTCTTACGGTCCCTCTGGTCGCTTCCACACGACAGTCGACACCTCGCGCCCACTGGAGCTTCCCCACGGAACCCACAGCCTCAAAAGGGCTGACGGCAGAGCGTCTCCTCACACCCAGATCCTGAGCCTCCACACCAAGCTTCGTCAAGTCGCGGCTGGAGCAGGACCTCAGCCAGAGGGCCCGCTGGGTCAGCGGCCGAACCAACGCCCTGACGAGAAGACACTTGAGGACAGACACGTGGACGTGGACGTGAAGCAGGCGACCAGGTACTTAAGCACCAGCCACCATGAAACCTGGGCTAAACCTCTCCCTGCTCTTTCTCCGTCCTCGCGGTGCAGCTGCTCTTTGAACACAGTGAAGACATGTAGGTGCCTCTAACACAAAGTTCGGGTGATAGTTCCCAGCCCTGTCAGGGCATAACTCCCAGGAAACCATTTGACAGGAGTGCGGAGGGGAGCCCAGAGCTGGGCAGGCGGGGAAGACACCCCCACCTCCCTGTACCGCCCCGACACACTTCCCCACCAGGACCTCGGGCCAATGCCGAGTGCGTCCTGCACCGCCAGGCCCGCAGGACGTGCACACCATCCTTCCTGGGTAGCTCCAGGAGAAGCGGGGCGGGATGCGCAGGAGAAACAGGAGGGCCCTCTGGGGGAGCTGAGGCCACAGCGGGCAGAGCACACAGGTGGAGCAGCCAAGGTCAGAGTACATGTGGGAGGGAAGGAGGCCCACGCGTCCTGAGACCTCGGCCTCACACCCGCCCGGGGAAGGGCCATGGAAGGAGCTCGGCGACGACCACTCACCTGTCATGGTGGATGATGAGGCTGATAGCCTCGAAGAGCACAGCGTTCTTGGCGTTGGAGTGCTGCACCTTCTTGGACTTGGGCGGCTCCTGGGCCTTGTTCAGAATGGTCTCCAGGCACTCGGTAAGGCGGCCTCGCACTGCAGGGTCTTCTGGGCAAGACAGACAGCCGTCGGCCAGGTCCCCCTCAGCCTGCCCTCCTCCCGGCCGCGCTGCACCGCCGACGCCGGCAGTTAAGTGACCCCAGTCAAGTCCTGTACTGCTTGAAATCAGAGGACTTGATAGCTACGCGTACATTTTAACACAAGTAACGTACGCAAAACTTTTCTGAAATACAGCTTATACAAGTCAAGAAAGAATCTCAGATACACGGACAGAATCTAGGTGATATGGAAGTCTGAGGGAAGAGGGAGCAAAAGGTTTTTCCTCTACCTGCTATTACCAACAGAAATGGAGAAAACAGGGTAAAAAGCAATAAAAAGAGAAGGAAATTTTACATTTCTGGTCAAACCAGAAGAAAACAGAAGACCAAAAGAGTGAGAGAGCAATGAAAATACCAGAACTCCAGAAACGACCGATGCAACCCATCTAAGGTGTCCACCCAACCCCGGCTGCTCAGGAAGGCCGGCCCGCGTGGGGGCGGGGGGGGGGGTGGACACGACCTGCTGGGGAGGGGGCGGGGCCGGCCGCGGGGAGGGGCGGGGCCGCGAGCACATGAGCGCACACAGCACATGCTTCAGCAGAAAAGAGGTTCAGTACAAGAAATTACTTGAATTTAACAGGGAAATATCCTGTACAAAAACAAACTGAGATTAAAACGTAAAGGTTACCACAACAACGCAATCGCAGTAGAGGGCAAGCTGGAAGTACCTAACAGCAATTCTCACGTGCATTCTTCAACCAGAAATCCTAGCTGTAGACACTCACCATTCTGGTCAAACCTAACATTTTAGAACAAGACGTGAACAAAACAGTAGCCCTGATGTGTACACTAAGGCTACATGGGTTATGAACAACTTAGGACATAAAGGTTTTAATAGGTTTCAAGACTTATTTTAAAAGACTGTTTCAAAAACCTGCACAGGCCTGACACCATGTGTATGTAAAAGCAGAGATGATTCCAAATCGCAACAGAACTGTGAGTTCTCCACCAGCCGCTCTGGGAGAGCCCAGGGGCGTGGCATCATCACAGAGGGATCCACAGGACAAGAACCGGTGCCAGTAAAAAAACCTTGAACCTAGCCCTGAAACACCAGAGCGCACCCCTCCTGGGGAGACCTCTGCGCCTCAGCTGTTACCTGGGGGCGGGTAGCACTGCAGCAGCCGCAGGAGCTTGACTGACAGCCAGGGGGCCGGGACGAAATAGTAAGTGTAGTCCTGAAGATCCGTGGACGCCGACGTCACAATCTGTAAAGCAGCACAGGGCGATGAGACGCCGGGGGCAGGTGTCGCCATGAGGCCCCTGCGATGGGGACCAACAGAAAGCCACACACCAGCGTCTAAGAACATGTGACACACTTGTCTGTGTCTCAGAGGGGCAGGGGTACAGCTGCTGTGTGATGGCCTCCCTGCTTTGCGGGACACGATCTGGCAGACACCCAACCCGTGAGAGCCGCCCCCTCAGTACAGAGGCCTAGGGAGCCTGGACTGGGAACCCCAGCTTTCCTTTGTGGGCCGGAAAGTGAATTAAACACAGAAGGGAGACATCTGGTCCCCTCAGAAAGGAAGAGGTAGTGTTCGACCCCAGGCCCCGAGCGCAGGCCCCTGCCACGAGCCCACCCAGGCCAGAGAACATGTATCCTTCACTCACAAGTTCCACCTCCTTGTCCAGCACAGTCTTGGCAGGACAGACACTCCGTCAACCTTCCAAATACATGACCATCCCTGAGACATCACGTATCCACTAACACACAACCTGGCCCCTCCCCCCATCCTGCATCAGGGAGGTCAGGCTCTTCCCTACAAAGCGCGCAGACGTGACATGAGGTCATAACTGTGCACTTCTGGGAAGGTTCGTCTTGACTCCCGTCCTCAGCTGCAAGTTACCAGCCCTGACTTGGGACATGGCCCCTCCTGCAGCGAGCTGTGTGCCAAGCTATTCACAGCACTGGTGGGACACGCAGGAGCAGCGGGACGACGGGTGGGCAGGCCACACCGCTGCGTGTGACAGCCAACAAAGGCTGCCTCTAAAACACGTCTCATGCAGCTAAAAGCCACGCTTAGAAATTTATAGTTTTAAATACACACGTTTGAAACAAATGTAAAAATAAAAGCACTGAAGAATCCATCTCAAGGCTTCAGGAGGAAATCAGCAAAATTAACCTATAGAAAGTAGAGGAAAAATAAACAGACAAAGTAGAGAAACAATACAGAAAAAAGCGTAAGTAATAAGGCAAAAAAAAAAAAAAAGGATCGGCAAAGTCAAAAGAAATCCTCACATGCTTGAGGAGACTGATCAAGAACAGGAGAGAAGGGCAGGCCCCTGACGCCGGGCGGAGAAGGGGGCCTTGCCATGAAGCCCCTCACAGAGACTGCCTGCCAGCGCACCTGAACGTCGAGGTGCACTAGCAAACGTCAAGAAGATGCACCCAGCAAAACTGATGAAAGAAGAAAGAGAAAAAATGAAGTCCCATTACTTGCTAAACAAATAGAATCCGTAAGTAGAAATCGTCCCACAGAGAAAACCCTAAATTCAACAGCTTCACCAGTGAATTAGTGCTGATGGTGGCGAAGGCACAGAAAGAAATTTCCTCAATGAGATAAAGAGAACAAAGGGCAGGCACCACACCTAACGTGAACAGGACACACCCTCTGAGACTAGGAAGGAGACAGCAGGCACCTCCCAGGCTCAGCACTGCAGGAGGTCCCAACTGGAGACACAAAGCAGAAACACAAGCAACACGGACTGAGGAAGCAAAAGAGCTGCCACTGCCGGCAGACGGCACGACGGGGCGCAGGGAGACCAAAGCGACCTGCACTCACGTCGCTGCCATCAAGACGTGGGCTTGGAAGGCTGCCGACTTTAAGGGCAATGCACAAAAACCAGCCGCGACAAACCAGCGCGCAGAGCTTTACAGTAACATCTTCAAGGTGCCGCTGAGAACAGCGTTTTTAAAATAAGACGTATAAAGGCAAATTAACAAAAATTGAAAGCTTTTACTCAAAACGTTATACGACATTTTTGAGAGAAATTAAAGACTATCTAAGTAAAGGGAGAGATAATACCACGGTCATAGATTCAAAATCTCAATCCTATGAAGATTTTAATTCTCCCCAAACTGACCTACAGATTAAAGGTAGCCCCCAACAGGGTTTGGGGAGGGAAGCGGAGCAGCTCCGCTAGACACGCAGACTCACCCTTAAGCTCCAGTAACTAAGACAGCGCGTCACTGGTGCGAAGATGAACAGAGAAATCCAGGGATGAGGCGCAGCCACTGGTTCTGACCAGTCTGCGAGGAGGGGCTTCCTGGCAGAGGTACAGGGACAACTGGGTCTCATTCAAGGAAAAGCATCACCACAGAGAAGCCAGTCCCAGGAGGACAGTCAGCCTAAACCTGAGCCCTGAGAATGGGGCATGGCTTCATAAACGTGAGGACTACGGGCCATCGAGGGAAGGGTCAGGAAGTCTGACTACATTAAAATGTGGAATTTCTGATCACGGAGACATCATGAGGGAGAGAAATGGCGAGTTACAGGGTGGATGGACACAGAGGAGGCTGAACCATCCACGCTGGCATTTCTGAACAGCAAACGTGGGTAATGTTGGCCATCTTGTTTGGCTCACCCTAACCAACAAAGTGCTCCGATCCAAAACACATAAAGAACTTCTATAAAACAAGAAAAGAGACGATACCAAAGAAAAATGGGTAAAAGAGTTAACAGGCACTTCCCAAAAGGAAGTATTCAAAAAGCCAACAAACACACAGCACTGCCCTGCCTCTGCAGCCAGAGGACAGCACGGACCCAGAGCGCGGGGAGAGAGGTCTGAGCACCCAGAGGCCAGGCCTACCAGGCCAAAACACGGAGAGCGGCGCTGGGCACCCCAGCCCGCGCGGCCACCGGCTCCTCGGGGGCCTGCGATCCCGGGACCCTGCAACGCCCCTTCCGAGGGACACCCAGACGTTCACAGCAGGGGCCCACGGTGGGGCACACACTGATTCCACACAGCATCAAACACCAAGCACCAGCCACAAAGCCGACAACTTCACCATGCTGAACAAAGCAAGTCAATCCCAAGAGAACTATGGTGTGTGAGAGTTACATCAGGCTCAAAACCCAGTCAGCACTCAAGGACGGCATCAGGGTGTGTGCCCAGGCGAAGGGCAGAGGAAAGCGGCCGCGCGGCCCCAGCGGCAAGGATGGGTGGGAGGCGCCTGGGAGCTCGACTGCCCAGCTGCGTGCACAGTTCTGCATGCACAGGACATCTCTAACTGACAAAAAGGTCAAAAGAAAGGCCGATCAGTTACTAACCAACACGTTTTCACTCTTGAATTTACAAACTGGGCCAAATATCCTGCACTCAAAATAGTAAGTACATTAATTACATAAAATAACTAAGACCAAACCCCCCCCCCCGAGTTCCGTTTCCCATGAACAGACTTACTCTGCTTAACCTGGAGACGGCCAGAGAGACAGAGGTTTTAAACTCTTCTGGGTTCTTCTGCGCTAAGGTGGTGATGAGACTGGTGGCAGCAGTCACCACGCCCTGCAAGGAACACACAGCGACACGCGCTGAGATGCCAGTCAAGACATCTGAAGCCAGCCTCTCAGTTTAAACTCATTTTCCAAATAAAACTTTAAACTAGGAGCAACGAACTGGCAACCCAGGGCCCCTCCAGCCCACTCCGATCTGCCCTCCATGTTTTTAGAAACCGGGACAGCACACACGGGGAGCTTTCTTTTGCCAGCTTCTCTCTGGAAGCTGGGAAATCCAGCAACACTTTAGCCCAGACCCCAGCCCCGTAAAGGCCAGCAGAGGGCAGCGGCGCCGGGCCCGCCCCACCCGCTCCACCGCCCGCCTCTGCGTGCGCTGCCCCTGGTTTAAATCACCCTGTGTGGGCCGCAGAGGGACACGTTATGTTCAGATTCACTTGAATCTTTACAACCCAAAAGTGAGATCGTGCAAAACAGCAACTGAAAAGCCCATTCCTCCTCGTTCTGAAAAGTGGCCCAAGCCGTGCCTCTGCCTGATTCAGAAGCACCCCGGGCCCCGAGGAGACCCATCCCTTCCCGGGGGCCGGCATGCCGCCGGCCTCAGCACTCGGGACCCGGCACGTGGCCCAGGGAGCCCTGCTGTCACCCCGGGACACTAGTATTTACTCCCAGTAACTGAGACGCTGGTTAAGTAAAGGAAGTCTCTCTCAGATACGAAAAAAGACAAAACAAATGACATCCGTTGACAGTGAAGATGCAAACAAACCTCCCTCCAGTCCCACCTCCACTCCCAACTCCCCTGAGTTTCCACAGCCAGCGAGAGGCGGAGGCGAGGGTCCAGCTCCACAGCGGCCTGACAGGGGGGCCTCGCGGAGCTAACCCTCAGCTTTCTGCTGCAAGCACGAAAGCTCTGGGAAGGAAACGGTCTAACTGGCCTTACTGTCCACTTCCCCGTGGGCAACATGTGCCAAAAGGTTTCTCCCGCAGACAGAGCACTTTAACAGGCAGCATGACAACTACGAGTCCCGCAGGGCAGCCCGGCCCACCGCGGCTCCCGTGGGTCTGGGGCACGGCCTGGCCCACCAGGCAGGCACAGGAAGTCTGCGGGGCGAAGCAGGCAACACTCCGACAGAAGTCGGTCGGGGCTCGCCAGCACTGATGGCGGCTCCCCGCTCTCCCCGCCTGCCCACCTGCCCGCGGGGGTCTCTGCAGGAAGGGAAGTGTGAGTAGAACCCATGGCTCTGACCCGTGGGCACAGCTAGCGCCAGCCCCCAGCACCCCAAGCCTGGGCAGCCTCCTCTCCCTCCTTCACTCCTGCTCCATCGGGGTGACAGCCCTGGTCACACAAGGATCCGCATGTCACAGCCCCCACCGCCTCCCCGCGATTCCCCAGCCTCCTCCACTGCTCTCAGAAGTGCACGCGGGGGCTCGCCCTGGGTGGGCAACTGACTCTTCCAGAGGATTCCTGACTTCAAGACCAAAGAAACCAAATCTCAGGCCTTCAGTTCTAAAACCAGGAGACGTATGACACAGAAGCCATGGACACATGAGGACAGTGGCCAAAAGAGCAGAGAGCAGGCGACACAAGCCCAGGGACAACAGCAGAGCTGGCTGGTGAGCGTGGCCTTCCCCCGGCTGGCCGTGGTGCCCTGCCCCCTTGTCCACACAAGCTGGGCCCCCGTGGCCCACAGCCAGAAAGGCACCAATCGGTGCACCAGGCAACAGCGTGGACGTGAAGGTAACAGAAGCAAGCTGAACAGCCGGGCGCAGCCTCACACAGTGTCCAAGGAGGGGGCCCTCCTGGCCACTGAGACGCTGCTGCCCTGCCTCCCCCACTGCGCTCAGCGTGGACGTCCGCCGGCCGGCGGCTCGGCATCTGCCTGCGCATGGCTGCAGGAAGGGCCCCCGACAAGGTGGGAGTGAGGGTAACACCTGCCACAAACTTTAACAAACGACGTCTGCAGGGAGCGTGTGCCAAGGGGACCCAGTGGCCCCTCCTGAGCCCCACCTCCCGCCCCCCGCTCCCACCCCACCTGGGTTCTGTACAGTGGCACGTCCTCAGCGCGGACCCTTCATCACAGCCCCAGGGTCAAGCCTGGACCTGTGCAAAGTCATCCAATCTCCCAGAGCCTCTGTTTTCCTTCAAAAAACTGGGAAAAGCCCCTCGGCCTCCAGCTCAGCTCTCAACTACACAGGTAGGAGCTGCACCTGAAGAGACCACGCGCAGCCCGGCGAGCGTGGCCCCCAGGGAGAGCGCACGCCCAGCTCCTCCTGCCCAGTCCCTCCCCTTCTCCTGCTGCAGGGCCCCCAGACGCCCCACTCACTCTGAGGAAGGGCTGCCCTGTGCAGACACCAACGTTCCCAGGGAGCAGGGAGCTCCAGGGGTGAGGGGAACAGCCCGTAGGGCAGGCATGCAACCACCACCCGCTCTCTCCTCTGACTCTACGTGTGTCGACCACTTAGTTTTACTTTAATTTTCAGGGCAGACTTCTCTTCTGGGGAAAAATGTAGCACCCATCTAATGTACGCATGCTCATGTGCTCAGCAGCAAACTCCGTGCTGGCTCTGGATTCTCTCATTAGCAGCACAGGATTCGGGCAGGACAAGGCCACCCTGTCCAACATCAGCCTCTACTTGCCCCACCTCCCGTGCCCATGTAGACGAAGATCTGACTCGGACAACCAGCCACGGAACTGCCCTTCATCCCCTGGTCTCATCTACCACCCGGGAGGACACTCGGGCCGGGCTGGTGGACGGGCCATGCAGATTAAGACGACTGCACGCCTGAGCTTCAGGGGGGACCACAGAACAACCCCATCATGCTAAATGAGGCAGGCAGGCATGCCTGGGGGGCAGGCCCTCCCTGGACAGGTGTTTCCAGAAGGTCTCTGTCTTGCCCATCTCTGCACTCGGCCAGCAGGAGGTGCCCTGGCGGGACAGGGTGAGCAGAGACCAAGCCTGAGCCATGCCATCCCCAGGAACCGCAGGCGCTCCTGGGTGCGGCGGCCGCGCCGTGTAGGCCCTGCAGGGGCTGCTCCTCTCACCGGGCACTCACTCACCAGGTGCTGGTCGTTGAGGAGGTGCACCACGCGGGACGTCCAGTCGCCCATGGGGACGAGGTCGGGAGACGTCCTGTATAAGCGCAGCAGGCACAGGGCGGCACTCTGCTTCACACTGTCCATGGTGTCTCTGAAAGACGGGCAGCAGGTCCCTGCAGGCTCGGCCAGCACCGTGTGTGGCCCCGATGAGCAAGAGCGGCCCAGAGTCAGCGGGACCAGAGGCGCGTGGGGCCCAACACGACGCGCAGGACAGGCCTCTCAGCTCCGCACGCGGCCAACCCCGTTGGGCCCCCGTGTGGACCAGCCAGGGCAGTGACGGATGGCCGTCTACCCACGGGGCCCTGCCACGGACTCCACCCCCAGCACAGTTCACAGGAAGGGTCCCACCACCAGTAATCCGCCCCTCCCCGAAGCAGCAGTCCAAGTATCCCTGGCTGCTGACTACGCCGAGCCGGCAGGCTGACCGCAGTCACCTACCCTTCCCCCAACTGACTCACAGAACCTTCCCCACAGCTCGCTCAGCAACACCAGCAAGACCGGAAGTGCACAGAGCCTCGACGGCCACGACTCTGTGGCCACCAGGACCCCTCTACGGCCACCTGTAGCCTCTGGCAGGTGCGGGGGCCCCGCCCTGTGCCACAGGAGCACAGGCGGCACCCACTGCTGCGGGGCGGAGCCGGCGGGGAGAGGCCGGGCAAGGGTGTCCAGAGGGCTCTCGCTCTGGATTTGGGCTGAGGACTGAGTTCAGAGAGCATTCCCATACTTCTGTTCCCCACCTCCTCCAGCCAGGCAGCCGGGGAACACTTCTGGGAGGCGTACGCAGCCCCGCAGCGCTGACAGGAGAGGAGAGGTGGTTCGGGGCTGTTTTCACCGTTTATCCCCCCTTCTAGCTTTTTTATTCCTCAATGAGTCCAAACCGACAGAGACGCCCCCAAACTGCCCCCCCATTCTATTCCAAAGAAAAATTACTTTAGCGACAGCTGCCTCTCAGACGCGAACACTCTGGGGAGCAGGGCTGCTGCCCCCACGTGGCTGGGGCTGGAAGCCGACTGTGCGGCAGGCCCACCAGCCGGGCGCCCCACACCACTCGGACAGTACCCTCAGTGAGAACTCACGGGGACAAGGGCGGGGACGAGGACAGCCAACACCCGCGGGGAGGCAGGCAGACCACTGCCCCTTTGTTTCAATCCTGTCTTACCAAGGGCCCGAGCCCAGCCCCAGAGCAGCTTCTCCCCCAAGGGCCGCCTCAGTCCAGGCCAGAAGATAACCCTCAGCCCGCTCCCCTGCCAGCCCGGCTCCTGCGGCGACTTCACGCCGGGTCGAGGCATTTCCCTCCCAAGCACTTTATCTGGAGTCGTCTATTTGGTCGCTGGAGTTCAGGAGTTTGGTAATTTTTTTCAAGGAGGGCTCGCGGGTCCTGAGCTGTCTGGTGGCGCACGGCTGGCTGCCTGTGGCCCTGATGCTGACAGGACACCCACGCAGTGTGACCACACAGGCCCTGGGCCTTCTGCCTGCACACACCCCTCACCTGCCTCCCTGCGGCAGGGTCCTCATCACCCTCCGTGTTGGCCCCTCAAGGCTGCGTCTCAGGGCGCACCCCCATGTCCACGCAACCACAGGTGCACCTACCCTTTATTTCAGAGAAGTGCCCTCGAGTCATCTGAAAGCTTTCAGAGGTTCCCTGTCTCTCCTCCACTCCACCCATCCCATGGACATTTGTTTACCGGGCACTTCCTGTGTGCCAGGTGTGTTCAAAATGCTGGAGGTAAAGCAACAGCCACAGGAGGAGACAAAACGTCAGAACCCAGAGAGCTGGCTCCTGAGAGGGGACCGGCAGCACACGGCCATGCTCACAGCGCGAGCAGGGCAGCGGGGGTGGGGAGCACGGGGGGCCCTCAGCTTAAATCCCCTCCAGCCTCCTCCTGACGGCTTCCAATCTCCCCTCCCACCTGCCCCTCATGTGCACACTGAAGGTGTCAAGTCTCTGACTCTCGAGAGCCCTGCGGTGTCCTCTGCAACTTCTGACCCCGGTGTGTGGCGGGGCCCCCGCTTCCTGTGCTCAGCCACTGCCTGAGCTCACACTCCACGACGCTCATCTCCATCAGGCTGCTCTGTGGCCTCTCCCCCAGCCCGGCCCCCCACGCGCCCTCTGTGACCCTGCGACACTCCTCCAGGAGCGCTTCGGAAAGGGCAGAAGAGGCGCCGTGCCCCGGGGCGAGCCCCTGCCTGCCAGGATGCTCCGCGGTGCCAGGACGGAGTGCCCGACTGGAGGCACCAGGTCTCAACCCATGTCTGCTCCACCCCGCGCCTACACCCCAGCACCTCACCAGGCAGGGTGGGCTCATCCCACACACTCGGCGTGAGAAGGACCGTGTGCTCGGGGCTCAGCAGGTACCAACCCGGCCACGAGGATCCTGGGCACGTCGGCGGCAAAGGCCTCGGCCATCTCGCGGCTTCCCACGTTGGCGATGCAGTGCAGTGCCAGGCCCATGAAGCTGGGGTTGCGGCTGGCCAGGTCGTTCTTCACGGCGTTGTTGATGAGGCGGATCAGCTCCGAGTTGGAGTTCACCAGCACCGAAATGAACAGATAGCCCTGCGCGCCGCCAGGATGAGAGGACAGAGAGCCCGTCAGCACCCGGCCCCAGGGCTCCGCCTTCGGGGGGCCGACCGCACGGCCCGTTCGCTGGGGCCGCCGTGAGCTCCGAGGAGGGAGAAGCCAGCTCTGCCGCAGGAGCACGTCCTCAGCCTCAGACCACGCGGCAGCTCTGCAGACGGCCCTACGCGCTGAGACGGCGTCCCCACCCCAACGTCCCACTCACGGTCCACGGCAGCCTCCACTCACCTCCGTCCCAAACCGGGACTGCCTCAGCTCTGCCTGAGACACTGCGGCGACTTCCAGAAGCCCAGCCAGCTGCTGTCTCCCCCCACCTCGAATGCGTCTCCGGGCTCCAGCTGCCCCTTTCCCTCAGGCCAAATGCCAGCCCGACCGCACCCTCCCAACGCAGGGACACAGCTTAAACTCCCACCCACCCCAGTTCTCCGGAGAAAGCCCCCAGGAGCTCCCCTCCTTCCCTGTTAACCCCTCGACCCCCATCTCAGCTGGGGCCCTCCCTGAGAGCCACCCCTCAGGGTCCGCAGGTTTCTGCACGCCCCCTTCACTGAGCACCGGCCCCACAGCTCTAGTTCTCTGTTCAGGGGCTGTCTGAGCCATCTCCCCAGCAGAAAAGAGCAGGGCCCGCACCTGCTTCGATCACTGTGTCCCCAGGGACCCCCAGCACACTGCTGGGTCCACCCAGGCACTCAATAAATTCCCGTTGCGTTACTTAACAAAATTCTTGGGGCATCTAGAGTATCTTTTTCACTTTCTGTAACTTAAGTTTTTGGACAAATAAGAGGAAAACCCTCAAGAAAACACAGAAATAAGGTGACGCCAAGAGGATGCGGGGCTAAAATGACAAAGCCTGCGAGGGCTCCAGGGGCCCAGGTACCAGCGCTTCCTGTGAAGATGCGAGCTGGGGCGAGACAAGGACACCCACCTGCCCTTGGCTCTTCAACCACAGGAGGTGGGGCCCGTTTCAGAAACGGAAAGTTGCACGAGGGGCCACCAGGTAAACAGATGGGACAGCGTGTCAGCAAGGCTCCGACAGGAGAGGAGGGGAGCGCTTCCCTCCCTCCCTCCCTCCCTCTCAGACTGCGTGGGGAACAGCTGCACAAAGCGTCCATCACACCCACACCTGCCAAAACGCACGGGAAATTCCCAGACTGCGTGGGCAGTGTAAAAGCAGCAAGAAATCGAACGGCCGCCCGACAGGAGACCCTCACCCAGGAAAAGAGCCCCTGCCGCAGCAGGACCGCTACCTGGAGAGCAGCGGGAGCTCAGCAAGGGAAGGGAGGCCCCGGGCCCCTCCCCGCCTGGAGCCCGCCCGCGGCCGGGACACTCACGATCTGCTTCTCCGTGTGTCTGTTGGAGCTGAGCAGGTTCACGGCCTCCATGTGCCCGAAGTCGATGTCGTGGCCCAGGAGGAAGATGAAGAGCAACTTGCACACGTACTTCTTCTTGCTGTAGCCGTCCAGAGCCTTGTCGCCTGGGGGGGGGGGAGAGCAGGAGGAGGACCCCCGGCCAGGCTCCCTGCCGACACAGCGCCCAACAGGAAAGGCCGTGCTCGGCACAGTCCAAACACTCAGCTTCCCTTAAAAACGGAAGCCGGGGCACCTATCTGGGAGCAAGAGTTCTGCCCTCTCAGGACAGCCCCGGGGTTGGGGTACGGCCCAGACACGGTCCGGCCGGGCCCCAGGGCCTCACTCCAACCGGCCACAACAGCGCCAGGGCCAGCCTGGTCCCAGCCATCAACTTAATCTTTCAAGTATGTTTATTGATTGAGGCAGATGTATGCACTCTAGATCACCTTACATTTCACCCACTTCTAGGACCAATCGCCCACCCTAGAATCATACACAGAAAGACCAGGGGGGCTTCTGTCTTAGTCCAGATCACAGCATGACTAAGGACCCCGCAGAGGGCGCAGCAAGGCACACTCACGGCACGTCGCTGCGGAACATAAAATGTCACTTTAAGAAAGACCCCTAGGCGCTGCCGTTTTAAATAGCAGACACTCCTGTTTCACCCAAGAAGTATAAAGCATTCCTTCGTAAACAGCAGAGGTGACAGCCAGAGAGCCTGCCATCTCCTGAGCTGCATCTCCCAGCGACACGGCTGCCACACCATTGAGGGCCCATGTGGGACACAGGTGGGCCAAACGGGATGCAGGGAACCGGGAGGACTGTGACAGCCACGCTCCCCACTGGTGCGGGCCAGGACACTCGTGCCCCGTGGACAAGCACTGGCAGATCTCAAGAGGCTGTCGAGAAATAGGACCCCCAGACTTCCTGTGGCGACGGTGGGCCACGCCTCACCTCAGGGAACTCTGAGAAACCCTCCCATTTTTTCAGCAGCAAACTGACATTTGATTTACTAACCAAACCGCATAAACTCAGACCAGGCCAGGTTCCCACCCACCACCCCCACTCGCTCATCTGCCCGCTGCACCCCAGGAGCCCGGCTCCACCACCTCCTGGCTGCATTCTGGCGGGACCCACCCCATCTACCGTGGGAGAGCATCTGCAGGCGCAGGGCACGCAGCCCACGGCGAGCAGCAGCAATCCCCCATCTCCCACCTGCCTGGCCTTCAAGAAGCAGCCTGGCTCTGCCACCTCCTGACAGCGGGCGGGCCCTGCTACAGCAAGAACCCGCGGGACAGGCCGCGGACACAGCAGGGGCTCTCTCTATGATGCGCCCTAGCCGGTTTCTGCTCCTGAGGGACGTGGACACGGGGTCCCTCCATGGCCCTCCCCAATGCTGGGGGACTTACAGAGGCACACGTTTAAAGGCTGAGTGCACATGAAACTCAGGGCCACAGCTCAGGCAAGCGCAGTCAAGAGGGTCGGCCCTGGCGGTGCTGTGACATGAGGCAAAACCCGGCGCTATGGGGCAGTCTGGGGGCCTCCCCAAGTACCTCTGAGGACTGACCTGGGGCCCAGCCCAGAGAGGAGGTAACAGGCAATCCCGCCTGGAGCCGAGCACCCAGAGGGACTCATCCTCAGTGAGGGGCAGGTGGACTTATGCCTGCAAAGAGGACAGGTCAGTGCAAGCAGGAAAAAGTGGCAGCCCCCAAGGACACGCGGTCCAGCCTGCTCTCAAAGGGGACCAAGCCGGCAGAGGCGGCAGACACACAGCGCCCCTCGGCCCGGTGCCCACCCCAGCCTGACCCACCTGGGCTCAGAAGCGCCTCACCTGCTCAAGAGTGAGCCCAGAGAAGCCTTTCCCTTCCTTCGATCCGTCCTAACAAGGTCCCAGGGAACTGTGCGGCCAGAGCAGCCCCCAGCCTGAGTGAGAGGCCGGTGCCAGCCTGGACAGGACACACGGGGCTCCGACTGGGCCCGGGGTACTCACCGTGGGCACACCTCATCTGCTCAGGGCTCAGGTGACCCCAGGGCTTTCTCAAGCCACTTTCCAGCCCTGAGCCGCCCAGACCTGGCTTCTCGGCGGCAGCAGGCCCGCACTCTAGACTCAGGAAGAGGCCCTGCGAACAGCGAGTCCCACCGCCCAGCCACCTGTCTCCACCCACGAGTGCTCACCGCTCCACCTGCACTCACCCCAGGGGCCCCTCCGGGCCCCTATCACAGCCCCGCAGGAGCAAGGCCCAGCAGAACACACTAGAAACCCCTTGGGCGTGCGAGAGGAGCCTGCACCCCAAGTGCCCTCCAAAGGGCACCGCTGGGTCGGCTCTTCATGCCTGAGGCCCCCATGCTAGTCTCCCAGCTGCAAATTCAAGACGTGCCATCAGGACACAGAAGGTCCCCAGGCCCAGTCACCAAAAACCTTCCGGCAGCTCTGGGGCGCGGAAGGCTCTGGATGTGATGTGGAGATGGGAGGAGCTCGGGCCCCAACGCTATCTCTCGGCCCCACCCTGGCCAAAACCTCCCTGACTCCTGCCCTCTCCACAGGACCCAGGGGCCAGCGAGGCTCCTGCCGCACCAGTGCCCCAGTTCCCCCTGCTCCCAGGAGGTGACTCCCCCACCCTGCAGGCAGTGCTCCCCGAGCCCTGTGACCTGCAAGCCCTCACGTCAGAGCCCAGTAGCCCCTCACAGGAACGTCCTCTGAGCCGCGTGCGGCTCCTCTCTCTGGAAAGGACCAGGCTGGGACAGCCTCCAAGTGTGAGCTTTGGTACTGGGCTCGAAGTGGGCATTGATCCAGCAATTTCAAACCATTACATCCAGTGTTTTCTGAGCTGTAGGGGTGATGGCTGCGGCACCCACACCTCTGGCTGCTGTGAAGATCACAGCAGAGGACAGACAGCAAAGTGGGCCCCAAACCACAAAGGGGCTTGACACGGGCCGGGGCCTCTCAGCCTCCCCCAGCCCAGCCCTCCGCGGGGCCGGCAGTGGGCCAGCAGTACCTGCGAGATGAGCCCACAGCAGAGGCAGCTGAGGACTGTGTTTCTCTAGCTCTTGAGATGCATGCTGATTTCATAATGTGAAAAATGTGGAAAAACATCTATCTTAGAATCACTGAAATCTGGCATTTTTACAACAAAATGTCAAACAGATAAGACACAAGACTGGAAGGCGGGTGAGTCGCCACTGCATCTGGACACATGGACAACCCACTCCCTCGAGCTCAGGCGGCGGGCCGGAAGGATGGGCACCCTCCCCAGCTGCCTGTTCCCCCAGGGGTGCCCCCAGCACCTGCCCTTCCTGCCTGTGTCCCAGTCCGGCACCCATGAACCTAACGACCACCCACTCAGACACTCATAACTCAGCCCATCCTGCCTCCTTCACCAGCTGCTGTGGCCAAAACAGACCCAGATGAGAACTTCTTGGTGGCAGGGGAAATGCAATCAGCCCAGCCAGTCTGTGGGCTTGTGCATGGCCCTGGGCCACAAGCAGACAGGGATCTGCTGCCCATGCCTTGAGGGCAGGAGCCCCAGGCTGAAGAGAGGCTCCCACACCTCCTGCCCCCACAGGCTCTGTACCTGATACCCCGAGTCGGGCCCTGCCTCACTGAGAATGTCCTCATCTGACAAGCAAGATGCCAGGAAGAACCTACAGGTCCCCCGGCGTCGCGAGTTTCACTTTCCGTCTCTAGGGCAATGCGACCGACCCCCAGTGACCAAATCCTTCCGGCTGACTTTTACCTGGGACCCCTTCTCACAGAGATCGGGCTCTACAAGTATCTCCTTAGGTTCAAAGAGGGAAAAAGAACAAGATGCTGAGGATGGACGAGGGGCCACCGCTGGCTGCGTGCTTCTCCCTCCGCGGCTGGCTGTTTTCTAGAGCTCAGTCTTCAGACTTTCCTCCCCAGACCCCCCTACACACCTGGGCGGGTCTTTATTCTCCAGGGCACTTAACCAGATTCAACTGTTAAAAAGTGGGAAATGCCAATTAAAGCCACAGCAGGGCACCAGCACGTGCTCACTAGAAAAACTAAGATTAAGAACCACACCAAGTGCTGGCGAGGACGTGGAGGGGCCGGGGGAGGAGAAGGGGGCAGGCGCCCTGGGAGACACGCGGCAGGCTCCAGAAGGTCACACACACTCTCCAGGGACCTGGCCGTGCCACTCCCAGGTGTCCCCCCGAACTCCCACACGGTGTTCCCAGCGCCCGGCCCCAGCAGGCAGCACTGGAAACCACCCAAATGTCCACACTGCTGAGTCAGAGGGCAGCACTCGAGGCCTCACAGGGCAGATGACTTTCCTGCAACATTCCTAGAAACAGCAGAAAAGTGATAGAAAGCAGGTCAGTGGCTCCCGGGGAGGTGGGTGAGTGCAGAGGGGCACTCTGGGGTCGTGGAGGCATCCTCTGTTTTGTCTGAGGGCATGAATACATGCATTTGCATATAATAAGGGAATTTCACTGTAAGTTACAGAGCCAATTTTTTAAAAGTCACTCTGTCCAAATATCCCAGGGAAAAAATGAGAACAAAAGATCAAAGAACGTGGGCAAAACCTGGAAATGGTGAAGCCAGGGCACAGGCGCCTGGAGGGAGCAGCACGAGGAGCCCCGCGCGCAAGCCCTGCGCTCCCACAGCAAAAAGGGGTGGAAAAGGGGGTGGGTTTTCTAGTTTCTCTGTATCTATGTCAGTGCTTTACGGGAACTTCCCTCACCCGCCTTTGTGCCCGAGCACCTGGGACTCAGTGAGGGCTCAGCAGTGAACAAGCAGTTAGCCTGTGCCACCCGCTAACTGGCGATGCCCATCGGTGAGAAGGAAGCCTCTGGGCAGGACAGCACGGTACAACCCTGGTTTCAGAGGTGCCAACACTGAGGTGTGCCGGCTCGTCTCCCCCGACCCGAGCACCCGGGAACACAGCCGGCTCTGCTTCCCGCTCTCAGTCCACAGGCCCGACAGGCTTGCTGCCCCTCCCCTGCGTGGCGGCTCCGGGCCCCTCCGTGTGCCTCCCTCTCCAGCGTCTTTGAGGAGCAGGGAGCCCCCGAAGGCCAGGGGACGAGCGAGCGGAGGCTGGGCCTCACAGCCAGACACTGCTCCACCGCGAGGCCCACATCTCTCTCCAGTGTCTTCTCGGGGGATGCGGGGAGGGAAGCCCCCCGCAGGCCGGGGGACAAGCAAGCAGAGGCCAGGCCTCGCACGTGGATGCTGCTCCACCCCGAGGCCCGCATCCTCCCTTAGGACAGAGTGCATGTGAGGCCGGCAGCCCGGCCCTCTTGACGGCACAGTTTCCGTGGGCTCTGCTCCCCAGTGTCCCTGGTGTCCCTGGTGTCCCTGGCCCCGTCCACATCTCTCCCGCCTGCTTGCTGTCAGGCTCTCACTTCTCCGTGACTGACCTGCACACCCACCACATCTGCCCTCTGTCTGCCTCTGACATCATCTGTTTCTGGCCTGAAGAACATCCTTTAGAATCTCCTGCACAGTCCTTCTGGTGGGAAACCCTCCATTTTTGTCTGAAAAAGGTCTTTTTTGGCTTCTTTCTTAGAAGATTTCACTGCTGGTGTAGACCCATCAGTTGGCTGTTACTCTTTTAGCACGTGAGGTGGCGCTGGGCCCTGCCCCAGCCCCCAGCCCCCAGCCCGGGAGAATCGGCACCCAGGCAGCTCCCATGAAGACAGCCCCCTCCGGCCACCTCTGCGGTCTCCGCTCTTCCACAGATGTGTGTCTCAGCGTAGATTTCATTTTATTTATTTAGTTCACTGCGTGTTGACTGTGAGGTTTGGTGAATCTCATGAATTCTTCAAAGTTCTCTGTCACATCAACTCTCCTTTCCTCCAGGACGTTCAGTGAAGCCCTTCAGACCTTTCTACCACTCCCCAGGCCTCTCACCCGTCCCTCTGTTCTCCCTTTCAGTCCAGACCCGGGCCACGTTCAGGCAAGGCTGTCTCCTCAGCCGTCGCTCAGAGCACCAGCCTCTCTCCAGCTGTCCGCTGTCACCTCCACCCAAGCCCCCGCTTCAGCCCCAGAGCTTCCACCTGGTCTTACTTCAAAGTCGGCTAGGTCGCCTCCTACACTGCCCAAGCTCCCCACTGGAATTTTCAAGTTTGCCTTTCACTTCTTTAAAATCGTGAACTCATTTCTTCACTATAAGCTGCACCTGATATCAGGGCCTCTGTGACTCCGTGTCCGCTGGCTCTACAGGTGCTTGTTCGTGCTGTCTTGGCGCTCTGTGTGCCTGACCATCAAGGACCAGGGGCTGGACGACGTGCTGGGGAAGTCAGTTGGGGGAACCGCTTGCAGCCTCTGATGGTGGCATCATCCTCTGGAGGACTGCTGCGCCTACCTGTCATTGCCCGCGGCAAGGCTGCGCAGGCCTGGCTCTCTCCAGGATTAACCAGTCTTTCATAAATGTGTCCCAAGGCGGACAGTCTACGCTTGACAATTGTTCAGGGTGAGGACGCTCAGGGAAGGCGTGCACCCCGCAGACTGGCTCACAGAGAGGCGGCTCCCTGAGCAGACCAGGTAGCACGGTGTGTTACTCGCTGACCCACTTCGCGCAGGAAGGGCTTCGGTCACCGCACGGCACCTCACGCCACCAGCAGTCTCTACCCGAGACACGTGCTTTGCCCTAACGTGTCGGGGCTGCGGGCTCACACGCTCCTCCACTTTGTGGACAGAGTCTGCAGCTGGAAGTGGCTACTCCAGATTAGTGTCCTTCCAGCTCCAGGCAAGGCCAGTCCGGGTTTGGGGGGGGAGGGCACGCTATGTGATCAACTCTACAAACCATCAAACGACTCAAGAATAACTGCTAGCTTGACTTTAAGCAATTTAATTCCAACAGAGCCATGACAGTAACTGTACTGAGACCTTAACTTTGGTTTGAAATGAAAAAAAATAAATAGATAACATTAAAAGATTAGGTCCCTACCGTATAAAGTTTACAACAGTACATTTCATGACAAAGGTTAAACACACTTACCTTTAAATTTTGATCTAATGTTTGCCAGCTCTTTGTTTATTCTCTTTATTTCCGCTTCTTTACTTTTGCCTAAAAAAGAGAACACAAATGCATCTTGCTTTAACTGATTTGAAAACGAACACTCATTCCCCGATCAGACCGACATCAGCGTCACGGGCATAGTCTCGGCCCCCTGGAGCCCCAGGAGAGAAGCAATCTGGGCCCACAAGGCGGGCCAGGAGGCAGCCGCCGGTCAGGACAGGCTCGCCCACAAAGGCCCCGGGAGAGAGGGGAGCGGCCCACCGGGCCTCCGCCGCAGCCCAGGGCCACTAAACACAGACAGTGCTGCCGAGCGTTCTCGCGATAAATCACCACCAGCTAACAACTCACTCCTAAAGCTGACTTGTACTGCCACAGACAATGTCTCTAATTTTTAACTACTGCAGGCTTCTAGTGTTCTTTCTTTATGAAATTCACCAACTGACAAAGTCGGGGAAGTCCACCTTTACAGTACTCAGCGATGTCTGGGAGTGCTCCGTTCTACCAAAGAAAGATGGAAGGTGCATCACACGTATGGAGTCAGACTTCCACCAGAACTGCAGCCCACGCTCAGTCGGCCCTCCTGCCACGAGCACCTGTGGGTGTGCAGCAGGTCAGTCACGGAACAGAGAGGGGCATGCCAGCTCCACTTCCCTGGACAAGCTGCAGAAACAGGCCTTCAGAGCACGGGCAACTTTTCGAGAGGACACGCCTTAACGAGTGATGGGGAAATACAAGACACTGTCCATCACACGGGCTAAGGGGAGCTGGATGTCCACACCCGTGTATGTCTCCGTGTATGCCACTTTTTGAAAGCAGGACAAAGTTTACTACTAAAGACCCTCTCCGGGCAAGTCCTGGGCTCAGTGACCATCTCCAGGGGAGGAAAGGCACCCCCGCAGCCGCCCCCGCAGAGCACCGCCAGGCCCGGGTGCTCGCAGATGCCCACACGCAGGGCGCGCTGCACTCTCCTCCAGACACACCGCCCCCCGGCTCGGCCTCCAGCGCTGCCTCTTCTGGAACTTACCTGCCTTCCCCAGCAGGGCCGCCTGCCTCTCCCCAGGGTGCTCCACAACATCATTCATCTTCTGCTACCGCCATGCTAATAAGCATCTGCCGAAGTAACACGGGGCCCCCAGAGCCACTACTGCCCCAAAAGCCCTGGCCGGGACGGGGGCAAGAGGCAGGCGCGCTGTCCAGGAGCCGTTCGAGGTGCCAGGACTTAGGCTGAGGCAACACTTCCTACTTGGGGAACTGCCATTCCAACGGGGGTGAGAATGGGGGCTGGAGAGCTTTGACAACACAACACCTCAGCTCTGGGGAGCTAGGATGTGGGCTGGGAGAACACCCCGAACCTCCTTCCCAGCCCTGACGGCGCAGGAAGCTCACAGCTGTGCCCCGCTTCCTCCTCTGTGCGAGGCTGGGTAGCCGAAGGCTCCCGGGAAACAAGGGGGCAGCGTGTAGAGCAGCAGGCCTGATGCCCAGGGCGGCAGGTCAAGGGCAAACCTTTTCTTAATTAGTCTTTTCCGACTCGGCTGAAAGGGCCAGGAGAACAAGACCTGGGCACCTTCTGCAGCACTCACAGAGAAACAGAGACCGCGGGCAGCGCCACGTGGCCCGGCCTGAGTGCACAGGAGTCCCGCGGGCCTGTGTGCCTCACCAGGTGGCAGGAATCTGTGTGTCAGAGCTTCCTTCTGCTCCACCTACCCCAGCCCTAGGGAAGACAGACCCCGAGAGGCAGGAACCTGTGTTGTGCAGAGTCAAGAGGGGTCAACCGAGAGCAGAAGTGGGACAAAGATAGGAGGCAGTCACGGTATATGTTAAGTCAGCTTTCCCAGGAGGAATCTACAGCTATCACCCCAGACCAGTAGATCACAAAATAAAAGCAAAAGCACATAATCTGGAGTTAGGGATAGCCAGGGGAGGAGCAGAAGCCAGTGGTGAAGAACGGCCTCCGATGCACTCTGCAACCGAGGAGAAATTACTTCACATCTCTGCGCGCAGTCCCCTCAGCAGGGAAACCACCACAAGCCACAGGCCCTCGCAGCAGGACAGCTGGGCGAGGGAGGGTCAAAGAGGAGGGAGAGCCCCAAACAGCCCCAGGGGACCTCGCAGGGCTGAGCGTGAGGACCGGGTCTGGCGCGCCAGGCCCGGGCCTCCCACTGAGTGACAGGGAGGGCCACAGAGGCCAGCAGCCAGGGCCGGGGCACTCGGAGGCAGCACCAGGCCCAGATGCTGCAGGAGGGAGTCCGTGCAACAGAAAAGCCACCCTAGAGCCTGCTCCTCCGACGGCCCAGAGAACAAACTCCACGTAAAAACAAGCAACGGGAAGGGACTGGGGTCAAACTCCACACGAGACAACCAGGAAGAGGCTGGGGAGCAGAAGGACCCCGACAAGCAGAGGCAGCTCCTGAGGCAGGTGGCCCCGCAGGCCAGAGCGACACTGGGGCCCTCGAGCTGGAAACAAGCCAGAAAAGAGCAGGAAAAGTGCAGAAGACGCTTAAACGTCCACAGAAAACTCAGCTCTGAGGTAACAAAATCAGGCAGATGAGAAATGGAAAATCATTTTGGAAATGAAGAGCAAGGAACAGAAGAACATACGCGTGACAGAGGTCCTCAGAGACGCAGAAGACGAAAATCAATAAAATTATTTAAGTAAAAAAGAAATGAGGAGAAAGATAAAGAACTGAGGAAAACGCAGCCAATGCTGGGAGTGGGCGAAGACGCACACGCGGGCAGTAGGGCCCCAGGAAGGCGGCCGCTGAGCAGCGGGGCGGCCAGCGCGTCACTGGGCAAGCTTTCCTGAAAGTAAGCAAAGGAAATGAAAGACTTAAAGCCACCTAAGAAGCCACACTGGGAATACTGACCCCAAATAACACACACCAAGACATACTGTGATGCAATTACCGGACTTAGAAGAAAAAAATTCCTGTGAACACCTAGAGGAAAAGATCGAGCAGCTTACGTGAGGAAGAAAGTCAGACTTCCTCAGGCCTCAGACCCCCGCTCAGGTGTGGGCCGGACCACCTGTTCACTGACTGGACTGTCACATGGTGGAGACGCCACCTCGGGGACCAAGGACACGAGTGCACAAACGCTGCCCTTACCTGGACGGTGCTTCCGCCTGGCTGAGCGAGGCCGAGCCACATGTCAGCCCAGCAACGCCCACGAGGCCTTCCGTCCGAGCAGCAGCTGCTCTGGACTCAAACACGCCTGGGCCAGGGGTCGAGCCCGACATGGGGGACTGACACCCAAACACAGACCGACACTGCTGCCCAACGCCCAGGGAGGCGGCGCCCCCCACCGAGCACGGCCAAGACCTCGTCCTCCGCCCGGCGAGGACTCGGGAGAAACGTGTGCGCCGGGCCCGGCGGGGCCTCTCACGCGAGCTGCACTTCCCTCCAGGCAGGAGCCTCACCATCAAGCCCAGCCGCCCCACACTGCTGGGAGCAGATCCAGCAAAAAATACGGTCTTTCAGATCAAGAATTAGCTTTGGGAGTGGGGGCGAGGCGGTTATCGCCCTACCCTGACGTCAGAAAGCCACTTGTTAAAATGGGTAAAGCGTCAGCGAGAGTAACTGGGACGTGGCTGTGGTGTGATCTCTGTCCTGCAGGGAAGAGACCCCGGTTTTGCCACCCTGCGTTGTCTCTACCTAAAATGCGGCAGGTCCATCGGCCACGGAAAACACCAGGGCCATCACAGGCACTTCTGGTAGCCAGTGAGTAACCGACACTGGCTCCCAAACACTGCCCAAAACAAGCTCCCATTCACGGTCAGGAAGTCACAAAGAACACACTCTACAGAGACAGGCTCTGAAAAAAGCTCCTGGATTTTCAGAATTACCACCCCTGGTCATTTTTCCAGAATAACATGCTGGTTAATGATTGCTTCTGGTTTGAAGGCCGAACTAATCAACAAGCCGTATCGGCACCTGGGAACAGCCCAGTTCAGAACAGAGGACGGGAGCCTACCACAGCCGGTTACAACCAGCACACCAAACCACCAGGATCCTAAGGTAGTAAGTCTGAACCTTACAGTAAGACTTGGTCGAAATAAAGAATTTTAGTCCGTATACAAAGTGACTTCACTGAGTAATCCAAAAGTCCAAAACTGACCAAACAAAAAAGAGGAAAGATACCACTGCTCAACTCAAACTGAAGGCGGTCAGCACAGCGGTAAATGGAGCAAATCCTGAGGCCCAGCCTGGCCTGGAGGCCACACCCATGTCATGCTGGCTACGGGACCCACCACCCCCTCAACCCCTCTGCCTGTCTCTCCTCCAGCGGCCGGCCAGGAGTGCCGCAAGGCGCCGGCGTGACAGCCAGCAAGCACACACAGCAGTCTGCCCGCAGGAGGCCACAGTGAGCGCCAGGACACCACTCTGCGTTTTCTCCGTACTTCTGCACGGGAAAGACAGGCCTCGGGCCAGGGATCCTCAACGAGAGGCGGAATAGGAGGTCACAGAAGATTAAATGGTGCTATGCCACAGAAGATAAAACCACATCTGACAAATGTTAGCAGATGCATCTTCTTCCAGCAGCTTTAGTGAGACAGAATTCACATAGTACACAATTCACTAAAGTGCACAAGTCAGTGATTTTCAGTGTACTCACAGCTGTGTACCCAGCAGCACCACCTCATTTTGGAAAACTTTCATCTCCCCAGTCAGAAACACCACACCCACCAGCAGTCACTCAGCAACACTGCCCTCCTCAGCCCCTGGCACCCAGTAATCTACTTTCTGTCTCTCAGGACTCCTCCAAACATTCTACCCAAACAGCATCTGTGTACGGTGCTTTGTGATTGCTTCTCTCACCGATCACAAAAGAGAGCATGACTGTTTTCCAACACGGCGCTTCCAAGGCAGCATGAATCGGTGCCTCGTCCCTTTTCTGCTGAGGAACGCTGCATTACACGGACACGCCACTCTCTCATCTGTCCATCACTTGATGACTATCACAAATAATGTTGCTGTGAACATTCTTGGACAAGTTGTTGTGTAAACACACACATTTCCATTTCTCTTGCATAGACACCTGGGAGTAGAACTGCTGGGACGTATGACAATTCTACGTTTAACATTTTGAGGAACCGACAGGATGTCTTCCCAAAAGGCAGCACCATTCTACATCAGCTCAAGAATGAGGGCTCCAACTGCCCCACAACGTTGCCGACACTCGCTACTGTCCGCGGCGTCCACTCCGGCCCTCCCAGTGTGTGTGAAGTGCCGTCTCTCTGTGCTCTGGGTTTGCAGTTGCCTAACGGCGCTCACTGTGCTTACTGGGCTGCTGCAAACTTACTTTGGAGAAAGTATGTTCAGACGCTTCACACACTTTTAATTGGGCCATTTGCCTTCTTACTGTGGAGTTTTCTAATGCATTCTGCATACAAGCCCTTTAACAGATACATGCTTTTCAAATATTTTCTCTCATTCTTGGATTGTCTTTTCACTTTCTTGACAGCATTTTGCAGCATAAACGTTCTTAACTTTGATGAAATCCAATTTACCTTTTTTAAATCACTTGTACTTTTGTTGTCGTATCTAAGACACCATTTCCCAAGGTCACAAAGATTTATTCCTATGTTGTCTTGTAAGAGATTTACAGTTCAGCTTTTGCATGTAGGTTCAGGATCCATTCTGCGTTACTTTTTGTGTATGCTGTGAGGCTGGGGTCCAATCTCATTCTTTTGCACATGGGTGTCCAGTTATCCCAGCACCGTTTCTTTAAAAGACTATTTTTCCCGCACTGAATTACTTTGGCACTCTAGTCAAAAATCAACTGACCAAAAAGGTAAAGGTTTATCTCTACCCTCTCCACATTATTCCATCGATCTATATCCTTACACCAGGACGACGTCTTGATCGCTCGTATTAAGTTTTGGAAGAGGGAGGTGAATCCTCCAACTCCGTTCTTCAAGACAGTGCTGACTACTCTGCACCCTCTGCACTCCTACGTGAATTTTAGGACCAGGTTATCTCAGCAAAACAAAGGCACCCCGGATTTTTGATAAGGACGGCACTAAACCTACAGGTCAGCTGGGGATTATTTTTTAACGTAAAAAATAAAATCTTTTTCCCAAGAGTTCACACATCAGCAGTATACGGTTAGATTTCCAGTTACAGGTTTAGGGTATAGTTCCATGGCGTAACTCTTTTTTTCCTCCTTTTTCAGTTTTATTGGGTAGAATTATTACAGTCCGACTGCACATACATATTCTATTGCATGTAAATACACAAATGCAGCGTACTGCTCGCTTTTTTTAGTTTACGTATGTGTACTGATTATTGTTTCTAAGAACAGGTTAGAGCTTTAGCTTTTAAACTTACATAATTATCAAAGGAACAAAGCCAACCACAAAACAAGGATCAACAGAATGCAGTGACCCAGTCATACAGGACAGTCGGGTGCGCTCACACATACTCAGGAAAGCAGTCCTCTTAGTTACAGACAACAAGCAGCTCACATGTGTCCTTATTACTGCTATTATTTTTCAGATTTCTCATGTGGATGATGTCATGTGGTATTCCTCTTTCTCTTTCCAGCCCACTTCACTTAGAATGACGGTCTTCAGGTCCATCGCTGCGGATGGCATTACCTTCTTCTTTCTGTATGGCTGAGTAGTGTCCCACTGAATACATGTACCGCGCCTTCTTTATCCAGTCATCTGTCAATGGACATTTGGGCTGCTTCCATGTCTTGGCTGTCATAAACAGTGCTGCTGTGAACACTGGGGTGCATGTGTCTTTTTGAACTTTATTTTTCTCCGGATATATGCCCAGGAGTGGGATTGCTGGATCCCACGGTAAGTCTACTTTCAGGTTTTTAAGGAACCCTGTACTGTCCTCCACAGTGGCTGCGCCAATCTGCGCCCCACTGCCTGCGCAGGAGTGGTAATGGGGGTTTTGGTACCCCGCGATATTACGCCTTCTAACCCATGGGCATAGAATGCTCCAGTTTGCTTAGGGCTCCTCTACCCCTTTCAACCATGTCTCGTGGTTAAGTGCACAAGCCCTGCATTTACTTTGTTGAAACTCATTCCTAAGTATTTCACTCCTTCTGAAGCTATTGTAAATGGAATGTCCCCTCACTGAGAGTACACAGAAATACAACTGACTGTCCCATGCTGCACCTACCTCCTGCAACCTCGCTGACTCATTTATAATTCTAGGAGTTTTCCAGGGGGCTCGTCAGTGTCTTCTACATACAGGATGACATCAGCTATACACAGAGAACATTCTGCCTATTTCCTTCCAGCCTGGATGCCTTTCGTTCCTTTTCCTTTTATGTAACTCCCCAGCACAGAGCCCCCAGTACAACATCAAGCAGAAGGAGAAGAGCAAACATCCTCGCCACATTTCTGACCTCAGGGGGAGACAGTCTTTCATCACCAAGTAAGACAATAGCTGTGGATTCTTCACAGACACCCTTTATCAAGTCAAAGAAGTTCCCTTCTGGTTCTCACTTGTTTGGTGTTTTTCATCACGAAAGCGTGTTGGGTTTTGTGAAATGTCTTTTCTGCGCCTACTGATATGGCCACGTGTGTTTGGTTCTTCATCGTATTAGTACGGTGTGTTACACGGACTGACTTCCACGTGTGAGGCCGGCCTTGAACTCCTGGGATGCATCGCGCCTGGACCTGCTGTATAATCATTTTTATATGTTGCGGCTTCAGCTGGCTGGCATGTGACTGAGGGTTTTGGCTTCTATAGTCACAACACACACTGGCCTGTAGTCTTCTTCCCCGTGCTGTCCGTGTCTAGCTTTGTCATCGGGGTAATACTGGCCTCAGAGAATGAGTTGGGAAGTGTTCCCTCCGCTTCAGTTTTTTCAAAGAATGTGTGAAGTATTAGAACTAAGTGTCAGTAGAATTCACCAGTGACACCGCCTGCACCAGGCGTTGCTCCTGCAGAACAGGTTTAAATTACTGACTCAATTTCATCACTTGTTATAAGTCTGTTCAAATTTTTCATTTCTTCCAGAGTCAGTTTCAGTTATTTCGTCTTCCTAGGAATTGCCCCCCTTATCTAAGTTACCTAATTGTTGGCATACAAATTACTCATGGTTTTCCACGGTAATCCTTTTTGCTTCTGCAAAGTTGGGAGTAATGTCCCGTCTTCCCTGATTTTAGTAACCTGAGTCTTCTTTATTTCTCGGTCAGTCTGACTTAAGGTTTGTCAGTTTTACTGAGCTTCTCAAAGAATAACTCTTTGATCTAAACTTTGTTATCTTCTTTCTGCTTGCTTTGGGTTTTGTTTATTCTTTACCTGGTTTCTTAAGGTGGAATTTGAGAGCTGCTTTTTCAACGTAGATATTTACAGCTGTAAGTGTCCCCCATGCACTGCTTTCACTGCACCCTGTAAGTCTTGGCATGTTGTGTTTTTATTTTCATTTATCTCAAAGTATTATTCATCTCCCTTGTGTTTTCTTCTTTGGCCTCCTGGTTAGTTAAGAAGGTTTGATTTCCACATCACTTGTGAATTTCCCTGACTTCCTCCTGCTACTGATTTCTAATTTCATTTCATTGTGGTTGGTTTTAAACTTTTACATGTATTGAGGCTTCTTCTGTGGTCCAACATACGGTCCATTCGGAAGACTGTGCCATGAGCACTTGAGAGAAGTGTGCACACTCTGCTCCTGCTGGGGGTCTGCTGGGCCGGCTGGCCCCCAGCGCCACTCCAGTCTTCCATTCGCTGCTGGTCCTCGGTCTCCGTGTGTCTGTTGCTAAGGCAGTGCACTCGGGTCCCCACCGACACTGTCCAAGTGCCCGTCCCTCCAGCCTTTGTGCGTTCCGCTTCACGAGTTTGGGGCTGTTACTAGGTGTAAATGCGTTTAGAACTGACGTGTCCTCTTGAGGGGCTGACCCTTTACCTCTGCAAACTGCGCTTCTGTGTCTCTACTGAACGTCTCTGTCTTAAAGACTGTTTTGTCTGGCGTTAGTATAGCCGCTCCAGCTCTCCTCTGGTTACTATTTGCAAAAAAGCATATCGTTTTTCTTTCTTTCACGAGTATCTTGTTTGTATCTTTTAATCTCTAGTGTCTTTTGAAGAAAGTATGTAGCTAGGTCATGTTTTCTTTAACTCAAGGGTTTAATCCACTTGTGTTTAAGACGCTGTTCAGGCAGGAGCTGCATCGCCCTTCTGCTCTGCTGTGTCTTGTCTCCTCCCCTCCTCTTCCACCGCCGTCCTCTTCTGTGTCGACAAGTACTTCTCAGTGCACCCTTTCAATTCCCTTGTTTCCTTTACTACGTTTTCTTTTAGCTACGTTCTTGGTAGTTGCCTGGGGATTATAATTAACACTTAACTTAAAACAACCTAGTTTAGTTCGTACAAACTAATAACTTTTAATGGTACAGAGAATATTTGCCCCAATATAGCTCTGCTCCCTCCCTCCTCCTCTGTGCTACTGTCATACAGACTGCATCTTTACACATTAAAAGCCCACCAGTAGTTTTATTTAAAGTGTACTAAAATTAGGTAAAAACTCTTCTTTTATGCAGCTGTCTTTTAAATCAGACAGGAGACCAGAAGTTACAGAAATACACTGTCTTTTAGATCTTCCCACACAGCTGTCTTCGCCATTGCTCTGTTTCTTCACGAAGTCTACTATCTAGTGCCCTTCCATTCTAGACTGACTGCTCTAGTATTCACTGGAGGGCAGGTCTGCTAGCAACAAATTCCCTCGTTCTTGTTCATTTAGCAATATTTTAATTTCTCCATTTTTGAAGAACGGTTTTCCTGGACACAGAATTCTTGGCTGACAGACTTTTTTTTTTAACCCGTACCCATCACGGTTTATTGTTTCTGGAACAGTGTGGCTGAGTCTTTTTCTTTCAACATTCTGCACGGGCCAGCCCACTGCCTTCCGGCCTCCGTGGTCTGGATGAGAAGACAGCTGTTAATCCTGACAGTGTCTACAAGACGATGCGTCATTTTCTTCTTGCTTTCACGCTTTCTCCTTTGTCTTTGTCTTCCAACAGTCTGACTACGATGTGTCTAAGTGCTGGTCTCCTTGAGTTCACCCTATTTGCAGGTCACCTTGAAAGCGTGGATTACTGTTTGTCACCAAGTTAGGAGAGCTGATGTCTTCGAGTATTCCTCCTGCGCCGCTCCCCTACTTCTTTCTTTACGGGGCCCCAGCTGCGGACGTGTCGGCATGCCTGACGGGGTCCCACAGGTCTCCCGGGCTCTGCTCGTTTTCCTTCGTTATTATTTTCACTTTCTGTTCCTCAGACTGGATCTGTACTTACCTTAAAATAGATCTTACTTCAATTATGTTAACAGTGTCTGTTCTCAAATTCACTGGTTCTTTCTCCTGTCAACTCGAGCCCTTCTGGTGAATTCTTCACTTCAGTTACTGTATTTCCAACTCAAGGATTTCTATTTGGTGGGGATTTTACATCACTTCCCCCTCTTTGTCGACAGCCCCCACTTGGTGAGCCATCATCCTCACACTTCAATCCTTTAGCACAGTTTCTTGCAGTTCTTGGAACATGTCTGCAACAACCAGTTCAAAATCCTCGTCTCATATGATGAAGCCCAACATCTGGACCCTCTCAAGGGTCGTTTCTAATGGTTCTAACGACTACTTTTTTCCTGTGTATAGACCACATTTCCCTGTTCCTCTGTGCATCTCATAACTTCTTACTGAAACCGGGTATTTCAGACAGCGCCGCGGCAGCCTTGCGGTCCAGAACGTCCTCCTTCCGGGGCGCCGCCACTTGCGCTGTTACTGTTTAGTGACCTTCCTGAGCTAGCTCCATAAAGCCTGCAACTCCCTACAGTCTAGAGCGACTGTAAGTCTCTGCTCAGTTAGCTTAGTGGTCGGCTGATGGTCAGTCAAGGATTCCCTCAGAAGTGCTGAACTGGTAAGTGTCCCAGACAAGGCCCAGGAGCCGTGCGTGTGCGAAGGCACAGCTTCAGCACGCAGGCAGCCACAGCTCTGCCTCTGCCTTCACTTCCTATTTGTGCCGGGACATGAGACGAGACAGAGGTGAGACTGGGGCCCTCCCACGTCTTCCCGAGGCACAGGCACAGTCCTGCACACCTGCAGACTTCTGACACCACGGGGATCCGTCAGAGCTTTTCAGAGCCCCTAAGAGCATGTCGTTCTTCATATCTTCCTTAGTGTTTTGCCCAGACTGTGGCATTAACCGCCACTGATCATTTCCCACAAAGACACTCGGAGTAGGGCTCTTCGAGCGAGTGAGCGCCAATGGTGAGGAGCTACCAGCCAGCGAAGGGCAGGAGCACTCTGAGAAGAGTGCCTCTGAGGGGCCCCAAGGCTGGCGTGGCCCTTCCAAGGGCAGCTGGGCTGCTGGCTTGCACAGCTACCATGGTTTCAGTGCTACCACAGATCACAGGGGAGGAGAATGACCGGTCAAGTCAGAGGGGCAGCAGTCTTCCTTGAATAAATCTTCCTGACATCACGTCAACCTTTGGTTTATTTCTAGAGTTCCAGCAAAGCTGGTTTCGACCCTTTTTACCAGTGTTTTCACTGCTTTCAAGGGAGGTGGGTTCACAGAGGTCCTCACTCCACCATTCTTACTAACTGGCAGTTCTTCTGTGGAGGCAAAGCCACTCTGAGGGAAGAGCACTTTACCACTCACGCCTCCCGTCACTTTCGACCTCTCTGTCTCCACCCCGACCTTTCCACTCCCGCTGCCTTCTCCAGACCAGAGCAATCAATCTTTTCCCAACTGGCTTTCCTGCCTGCAGACCTAGTCTAAAGTCCATCCTTTGTATTCAGAATTGCTATTCTACTAACAAAAAATAAGTTGTACAGTGTCTCCCCTGCTTAAGACATGCCAGCAGTCCACACCCCACAGAGGGGGCCCCCGTGGTCTAGCTTTGGCCAGCCCCTCCCGCCTTGTTCTCCTGCCCCATCCCCCACCCACCAGGCACTACTCGCGCTAGAAACCACCCACAACCCCTTGAGCGTGTCCCACTGCCACTCACGCCTCTCAGCAGTGTGCTGCGAGGGTCCCCTTTCATGGTCACCCCCGCACCCCGTCCGTCCCACAAGCCCTGACCCCAGCACTCCCGTCACCATGCCTGCCCGCCCTCTCCTGGTAGTCACCGGTGCACCCTGAGCTGCTCTGAAGATGGAGATCATCCCCGCCACCCTCAGCGTTCAGCGGGCGCGGGGAACAGCCACAGCCCTCACAATGCTCCCCACCAGGCCCCAGGCCTCCCGCCTCCCACCCTCAACACCCACTGGCGTGTCCATCTCCCCCAGAACACTCTCCTTTGAGGCCCTCCCTCTAGCAGGGAGTTCTGCCCACCTTTCCTCCAAAAGACTACTCCATTCTCACCACGGCCTCTGTCACCAGCGTCTCCTGTCTGTCACCCTCCCCGTCCACACTGGCCTCCTCTCACCTGCCTGCCACACAGGAGCCGGGTGGCTGTACGCGGCTCCACCTGTCACCGTCTGGACTCTCCTCAGCAGCTTCCTGTGTGACGCCTTAAGAAAAGCTCAGGCTTCCCGACAGGCCTTCAAGGCCCAGTGATCGGCCTGCCTCTGCTCCTCCCCGTCCCTCACTGCGCACTGGCCACACGGGGCTCGGGCCCTAGAGCAGAACCACTCTCCGCCACCCCAATTCCAGCTCCCTCGGGGCCACAGGACCCAGCAGGCCTGTGGTTTCTTCAGAGAGGCCTTCCCCCGACACCTTCCAAAAGCTACCTCCATGTTTGAACGCTGGGTTCAGGGTTTAAAGTAATGCTCTGGAATATTTAGGTATCCAAACTCCTCTAGACTGACTCATCATTACCAATAATAGACTCCACAGACTTAAACCACAAAGACAAACTTCCATTTACTACGTTCCACTCCTGGCAAGAAACTGCCTCAGTAACACTGATCACATCTATGAAGCAAAATCCTAGCAGACAACTGTCTCCTTGCTTTGACTTCTGGATTCTGGAACCCTGAAACTACCCCTTAAGAAGCAGGTGTGGGAAAACACACACCACAGTGTCCTGTTCATGGAGAACGGGGTCCACCCTGCTGGCTGCTTCGGGAGATGCAGAATGAGTGCCTCGGAGTCACACATCCTCTTTAAAATTCCACTTAGAAACACACGTCAAACAAGCTGTGTAGTGAAAACCACCCACCCAAATCAGACAAATAAACAGGTATTACTTCATTTAGGAATTGGAGAGTAAAGTAAAAAAGCCAAATTATGCTTCCTCGTGGCCTCTCCTCAAGGAGTGATGCACCCAGAGCATAAATGTGGCCATAAAGGTCATGTGTGCATGTGTGTGCATGTGTGCACATGTGTGTGTTCATGTGTGCATATGTGTGTTCATGTGTATATGTGTCGGTGTGTGCACACGTGTGTGCGTGTGTGCACATATGTGCGCGTATGTGCATGTGTATGTGTCTGTGGTATGTGCACGTGTATGTATGCACACACGCGTGTGTGTGCGCACATCTGCATGTGTATTGTGCATGTATGTGCACTGTGTAAGTATTGTCCTGTGGGCACATGTGTCTGCATGTGTGCACACATGTATGTGTGTGCACGTGTGTGTGCATGTGTATATGTGTCCGTGTGTGTGTGAAAGAGAAAATTAGTCCAAAACTTATTTACAAGGAGAAAACTGTATGACAAGAGTGGTCATATGTGTGCGCATGTGGTGTGTGCACATGTGTCTGTGTGTGTGCGCATGTATGTACTGTGTCCGTGTGCACGTGTGTGCGTGTGTGTATGTGTCCGTGTGTGTGTGAGAGAGAGAGAGAGAAAATTAGTCCAAAACTTATTTACAAGGAGAAAACTAAATGACAAGAGTGGTCAGCACAACAATCCTGGGCGTGGAAAAGAGAAGGCCAAGTGGCTACCTGCCTCAGCCTAGCACAGCAGGCCAGAGCCCAGCTGCCTGCAGGAGGAGGACCAGGAAAGAGCCATCCTGCTCCATCAGAGAACCTGAAAGGCTCAGGAAGCGAAGGTGCCAGGTGCCTCCGGAGGTGGGTGCAGGGGATGGGTTGGAAGTCTCCGTAAGGAGGTCCTGCCTCCAGACCCTGCAGCCAGCCCTCCGACACCCCTGATCCCAGCAGGAAACAACAGGTTTTCAAGCGGAAAGGCAGGAACAAAGAAGCTCTTGGCCTGGGGACACCACTGCGTGTCGGGGGAGGCTCTACTGAGTGACCGACTTCCCAGACGGGGACACCCACACCCAGAACCACAGCAGCCAGGCTCCCCACACTCGCCTCCCCACCAAGCAGGAGAGGAGCCCGGTGACGTCTTCAGGCTCCCTCCGTGGAGCGGAGACCCCACCACCACCAGTCGGTGAGGCCGCCCCCCCAAGCCCTCCCCACACTGGCCAATGCCCACGCCCCAGAGGATGGACACTGACCATCAGGCACCCAGAGCAGCATCACAGCAGGAGCCAGGGACCAAAACAAACCTGCAGAAATTCACAGCAAAGCCACAATGGAGAGCAGGGAACTCCCAAACAACGAATATTCTTACATGAAGAAGAGAAAGCACAGCTTTAAGAGCCAGACGTCACCAAGAAAGGAGGGCTCAGACAATAAGAACGCACTCAAACTCTACACCTGACAGCAGCAAGAAAAATTCGAAAGGGCTGGAGGACAAAGTTGAGAGTCTCAAAAAAGACAATACCACAAAGACAAAGAAATGGAAGATGAGAGACAAAAAGGTAAGAAAATGTAAGCCAAGAAGTCCACATTTCAACTATTATTAGAAAAAGGAAAAAGGAAAGAGAAATCATTGAAGAGACAAAACAAAAACATTTTCCTAAACACCAAGGGCAGGAATTTCCAGACTGGATAGGGCCACCGAACACCACGCCTGGGCACAGCAGATTAAATTTCAGACCACTAGGAACTAAGAGTAGAGCCACGCCTTCAAAACTGACGAGGAAAAGTTATTTCCAGTCTAGAATTCTACCCCAGCCAAATTCTCAATTAAGTATGAAGGTAAAAAATACTTTCTTAAAATCAAAACTGCAAAATCTATGAACAATTTTACCTCCTATGCACTCTTTCTCAGGTGCACCACCAACCAAGTGCGAACAAACACAAGCCCAGTGGACAGACATGCGGCTCCTAGGAACAGGCATCCGGGCAAAGACGAGACCCTCAGGACCACATGAAGGGAGGTCCCCAGAGGGCAGCGTGAGCAACAAGCTGTCCAGAAGACCAGGACCTGTTCCTTCAGGAAGGGCTTTCCCAACAGGGAAGGAGGGGCGAAGAGGCCACCTGCTGTGTCCAACCACATTAGGGGGACCCCACGGTCACGTCCGAAAGCTCAGGGCTGGAGAGCCCCGGCTGCAGTAAAAGGTCCGCAAAGCCAAAGGCAACTTAAGAGTTGAAGCATTATTCTCAGCTAAGAATATTTTCAGATAGAAATTAAATGTTACACATTAATTAGATGTAACATTGTAACATATCAGAGAAGGGGAAAGGAAAGCTTAGGTAAGTTAAATCCTCAGCATCCACAGTAAGAAGTCAGTAAATAATGACTAAATGGGAAGAAAAACACCCATGAATGGCATAAACATGTAGTTTTTAAAAATCACATGTTTTAAAGTAAATATGAGAAGAACTGACTGTAAAGTGAAAATAACTGACTCTGAAGTTTAGGAATGGGGGAGGCGGGGTGAAGGTTAAGTATTTTATAATTAATTTCTTAAACTACATTCTTGACCTTATTTTTAAATGTTTTAAACATTTAATTAAGGACAAGAAAATAGCAAAAAAAATAGCAAAAAGACCTGTCCAATTGCTTACAATAACACCACCCCCTCCCCGTCATACTAGGATCACCATCTTTGGTGATGAATGACCCTCCAGACCACTGGCCCTGACCTTGGCCCCTCAGATGACCCAGCCCCCACCAGAGCCACCTCTCCACAGGCACACTCCCCATGCTCCTCTGCAGGCATCCCACTGGCCCCACCCTTCCAGCCACCAGTCAGGTAAGCAAACTGCTCCCCAATGCCCTGTCCTGCCAGCAGGACTTAAGACCCACTCTCCCTCCCTCCCTCTCTCTCCCATGAGAGAGTCCTCACCACCTTTGAGCCTCCAGCTTCAATCTGCCACATAGACCTGGGCGTTGCCACCTCCTCTGCCCCCGTCACCGCAAAGCCCCGCAGAGCAGCTGAGATGCCCATTTCCCAACTCTTCTCTCTCAAACGCCACCCCACCCCGCTCACCCCGGCTCAGTCCGCTCCTGTGACCCTTGATCCCTGATCCCCTCACTGGCCCCTGACTGCTAAGGGCTGCCACATCTGGCGCTCCAGTCATGCTCCTGGAGAGCTGGCCCCACTCTACGGTTCAGAGAAAAGGCTTGGAGCCAGGCAGCCTGGGTCCGAATCAGCTCTACCACCTCAGAGGCAGTGGCCTTGGGCTCCTGTGCCTCAGTTTCCTCATTGGTACAACAGGGAGACGCACAGTACCTACCATAAGTGCTATCATGAAGACCAGACATGTGAACGAAGGCAAAGTGCTTGTGAGAGCTACGCTCCCTGGGCGAGCCTCCCAGGCTCAAGGCCTCAAACACCACCTAGAAACAACGCAGCCGCACTCCTACTCCGAGCCCAGACCTAGTCTCGGAGCTCCAGCCTTGGCTATCGAACTGCATACTCAACATCTCTCCCCGAACCTACTGGCCATGAACAGGGACAGGATTTACCCTCCCAGCTCAGGCAACTAAAAACCTGGGCGAAATATACGGAACAACAGTTTTCAGACCCCGTGGAACAGACTGGAACAGTGACACTGAGAGACAGGAGACAAACAAGAGGAGCTCGCTGTCTGGGGAGGAGACCCAGAAGACCCAGAGGTGTCCCTGAAGTGGGGAGGAGGCTGGAACATGCAGGGCAGAGCGCGGGAGTGCAGCCTGAGGCTGGAGAGCCAAGCCCAGGGGCTGCGAGGGCCTGGTTCTCTGATTACCACAGGAAGCTCCTGAGGCCACGGCAAGAACCACCAGGAAGAAGCAGAGGCAAAGTGGTGGAAGCTGGCACAGGGCCAGCAAGCCAGAGCACAGAGACCCCCCCCAAACCACAGGCCGCCGGGCAGCGTTCCATGGAGGGGCTCCAACCCTCGAGAGTGGGGCAGGACTCACCCCAGACTAGCACTGGTCCCTCCTTGTAAGAATAAAGCGATCTCCAAGTAGCTTAGCTTCATCCCAGAACACAGCTTGAGAGCAGTTAAAGAAACACACAAATACACAGGACCAACAAGGTGAAATTCACAATGTCTGGCATCCAGTAAAAAATTACCAGGCATGGAAAGGAAAAGGAAAATACAACCCACAATGAGTAGGGGAAATCAATCAACAGAAACCGACCCAGAAATGACACAGACGGTAGAATCAGGAGATAAGGACATTAAAACAGCCATCACGGGGCGGGGGGGGGAGCGTGTGAGCAGAGCTCAGTGGTACAGCATGGGCTCAGCACGCACAAGGTCCTGGGTTCAGTCCCCAGTACCTCCTCTAAAAATAAATAAACAAGTAAACCTAATTACCTCTCCCCCCAAAAATAACAAAATGAATACTCTTCTTAAAAAAAGCCATTCTAACGATATCCCACACCACAGCTCGTGAAGGTACAGACTGCCACAAGCAGGTTAAGAGACACAAACAACGTGACCCAAGCTGAGGTTCAAGACATGAGAAATACAATGTCCGAGATGAGAAATAAGCGAGGGAAATTAACAGCAGGTCGGCCCTTGAAAATTAGCGCGCCAGATGACACAGCACAGAAACTATTCAAAATGAAACAGAGGGAAAAGACGGAAAGAATGCGCAGAGCACCAGTGAAGGGGGCAGAAAAAATATCTGAAGAAATAGTGGCAAGTTTCTCCAATTTGATGAAAACTATAAACCCACTGATCTCAGAAACTCAAATCCCAAGCACAAGAAACACGGAGAAACTTACAGGGCACTTCCTAAACAAGGCTGACCCCAGCCAGCGAAAGGAAGGGAACTAAAAGCAGCCAGAGGAAAAAGGCACAGGCCGCACAGACAGACCACGGCACTCGCAGCAGCAGCCTTCCCCCTGGAAACCACGCGAGCCCAGCGAGCCCAACGCTCGTCTGGAGCCAAAAGGGTCCGGGTGCCCACTCCACACCGTCTCCACCCTGTGCAGTGGCCAAGACACTCCCAGCACCTTGTCTCCTTCCTCAACCCTTGCCACGACCCCTCATTCTCAGTACAGAAACCACATGATCGTGTTAAAGGCAAAAATAATTCGGATCAGATCACTCCTGTGCTGAAAACCTCCAAGAATTCCTACGAGGCCTTGGCCATCTGCCCTCCAGCCCCGCACCCCACACTCACTCTGATTAGACAGCCCCTACCTGCTCGGGCAGGTAACACACACACCTGAGGGCCTCCACTCCTCTACCTGAAGAGCCCTTTCTCCAAAGTCCCCAGGGCTCACCTTCACTCTCTCTATAGTTCCTTAAAATACACCTCCCCCAGGCTACCAAACCTGACCACCTTCTACGGACTGGAGACCCTCTCTGCTGCCCCCTGCTTTGTTTTTCTCCATGACATATAGAAGAGGGGGTAGATGAGTGGACGGAGATACACAGATACGTGTTTCTCTCACGTATTTTGTCTGCCTAGTCTCACAAGAATTTAAGTTTCTGAAAGTATAGGAATTTTGTCCATTTGGTTAAGCACTGAATCCCCAATGCATGGAACAATGTGCGGCACACAACGGGCACCCATCAGATTTCTCAAATGAATGAATGAACTGTACAATTACGTCAAAAAACAGAATCCAGAAAAATAAAGAAATAAATTTTGAAATGCACATCTTCAAAATACCCTTCACTCTTGGGGTTGTATCAAAACATGAAAAACTATGTTTTCTTGGCTTAAAAATTTAAAGAACAGATTTACATTAGATCTACAGCAAACACTACGTGAGAGAGCTCACGCCAGACAAGCATAAGCACCAGCAGGGGAGCACTTCCTGCCCCCAGGGACCAGCTCTCCCAAAGGACAGCTGGAGGGCTGCAGCCGCAGGGGGCACAATCCCACAAAGGCCAAGCCTCCGGGACTGAGCCACTGAGCGGCCCTCGGCCAGTCACCTCCCACCCTCCACTTCCTCCACAGCCTCGGGGCGTGGGGGGCCTGGGAAAGCTGGGTGTGCTACTCTACGCAGGGACCACTCAAACCGTGGTTAAGTAATACTGCAGGGAGAGTTTGAAGCAAAGAATTAAGTGAACACAAGCCACAAGCTAATTAGAAGAAGTCACTGAGATCATGAGGAGTCTGTTCTGGGGAAGGAGGACTTGCTGACGACAACTCACAGGTGGACAGAAGCTTCCACCACATGCCCTGGCGCAACTCTGCACGCGCTAAACCACACGGGACTCTGGTTCTCACAGGCACAGTGAGTTTCGAAAGAAGGTTCCGAACCGGTTATACTGTACAAGACCAAAAAGAAAGCTACCGAACTGTAATTTTCAATAGCAACAAATGCAACCCAGAAGTATCACAAGATACTCATTTTCTTGCTCTATTTTATCTGCTGGCTGTTTAGAAGACTATTCAACATCCACATAGCGCCCTCTTTCAGTGCTACTTAAACTGCAACTGAAACACGTAACTGCCCTCTCAACCTCACCAGGGGAAGGCAGGCTGGCCACAGAAAAAGCAAAACACAGCTCCCAACACAGCACCCCCGCCCGAAGGAGCTCAAGGTGCATTAAGGACATGAAATAACTAACCCTCACGACACCCTTCTGTTGCCATCAGAAGGGATTTTAAAGGTTAAAAAAAAAACACCTTGCCATGCAAAACAAAAACCAAGCAACTCAATTTGGAGTCTGGTCTCCCCACTTCTTTTTTAAAAGGGGAGGTAATTAGGTTTCTTTGTTAATTTATTTATTTAATTAATTTATTTTTTTGATGGAGGTACCTGGAATTGAACCTACACACTCTACCACTGAGCTATGCCCTCCCTCGTTGGTCTCCCCACTTTTGAGCAATCCTGTAGACAGACGCCAAATCCTGGAGCATGTAGAAAGAACTGTGCACAGGAATTATCCTGAAAGGAGAGGATGAAGACAAAACCACGCACCTCTCACTGGGTTTAAATTTCGGGCAAAAAGGAAGACTCTGGGCTCTACAGGGCCACAAGTTGCAAAACCAAGAAAGAAAAGGGAACAAAATCAGGATCCGACCGAAACCACTGCCGAGAAGTTTTTGTCCTAAAAGAACACATCCAGCAGAGTCAGCCACTCAACTCCCTGTCTCCCAAGGAAGCTACGTGGGGCCAGAGCCTAGCCAGGGAAGGGGGTCTCGGCCTCCCCGCAAAGACCATCGTCTCTCTCTGGGGCACAGGGCAGATGCAGGCACCCCGCGCCCTCCTCGAACCCGCGGGCCCACCCCACCTCCCAGCTGGCGGCTCCCTCAACAGCCTCCCACACCCTCCTTGTCAGGGGACTGTGAGCCGAGCCTTGCTTCTCTCTGCCATCAGTGCTGAAGGGAGAAGCATGAGCACAGGTAAGCAGCAGAGACTGTGTCTTAAGGGCAACACTTCCAGAGAGGTGGGAATTTGCCTCCCTTCCCGGCGTCCCCCCACTCCTGAGCCCCTTCCCGGACCCATCTTCAAAGCATCACATTAAAACCCGGCCACTCCTTCCTCACGTGCCATTTACTCTATGCATCTTGGACACACCCGTACAACCCTCTCTGCAGCAGAGGACAAGAGCTAACCTTACAACACAGCTCAACGCCCACCTGTCCAAGGGAATGCCCACCAGACTGTCCACCCTGAAACTCTTCTCCTAATAAAACGATACACACTACTTTTCATGACATTTCAGCTATGTCAACTTTCACACCAAAGTTGGGAAGAAGGCAAATGCCAAAATCTGTAAACATAGTTTTGTAATCTGACATCTTAAGACATCATGTGACCTGGTGAAAATTGTTCATTTCTGTTTTCTGGTATCATTTAATTTATTTTGTTAGACTTGGGGCAAAGTTATTTAACTTACGCCCTACTGCACCAGAACCTGACAAAAGCCATCAACTTTAACTCACAACGTGGTGTCCACATCAAACGTCAGGCCAGACCCTGTGCTGACCAGAGTGGGGGCAGGATGGGAGGTGCCGTTCCTCTGCGTCATACGTTCATTTCATCACCCTGGACAAGGGTGGGGAGTGGGGACCAGACACACTAAAGGAAACAGAGTGCTCGACAAGGCCAGAGAAAACATGAAATGTTCCAACAGCAGACTCAGAACTACCTCTCAAGACACCCAAGCACCTGTGTCCCTCTAATGTTCCCTCTGCCCCCCAAACTGGGGGACTCCCAAGGACCCACCTCATCCACCCTGCCGTCCTCCTATTCCCCACGCTCTGCGTGCAGGAGTTCCGACGCAGGAGGTGCTCAGTGAAGACCAGGGCACTGGCAGAACTCATCTCCCTGTGTGTCCGCCAGCAGATTGGGGTCGGGACCACGGGCTACATTTCTCTGAATCCCACACAGTATTTCACACAAGAGGCCCAGATGCCATCCCTTATCCAAAACCTCAGGCCCAACTGGTCCAAGAACTCAGAACTGCTCGGCCTATGGGAGGAAGCACAGCACATGGCCGTGGACCCCGGGCCCCGCCACAGCCTCCTGAAGCCCACACTCTCAGGGAGGGGACCACACACAGCTTCCTGGCAGTGCAGTGCCAAACAAGTTGACCACAGACCTATAAAAAAGACTTTCAATTACGGAGCCTTGTAAGTTTTGAAATTTGAGCTAAGGCAGGACAGCCTCACACCCAAGAAACTGCAGGTGACACTGGAGGAGTGTAGAGCCCACTCTCCATCCACAGCAACACAAGTGCCTTATCCTACCGCCTCCTGAGTCCTACTCTCGCGCCGGACTCTCTCTGATCTTTGTAAAGCCAAGAAATGCCATTTAATCCCACAAAGACAGCATTTCCAATAATTCCACAGCTACAGAATCCTGACACATGCTGATGCCAGAAACAGCAGTGACAATCACTGCAAGAGGAAAGAGAAGCAATACTAAGTACCTGGCCTGAGAACATGCTTATCACCAGGGCACTTCAACATCTCATAAAAGAAACAGTGACCCCCGAGAGCAGCCAGAGGAAGACACAGGGAAGAACACACAGCTATTTCCCAGAAGCAGCAACCACCAACCTTGGCAGAAAATTCAGCCAGGCCAAAGACTTCCTTCCTCCTCCAGCTTGGTGGTCTGTCCCTCCCCTCAGCCTCAGCACGCACTTCCTAAATCAGTTTCTAAGGAATATAAATTACGCGTAAGAGTGCAAGAGAAAATATGCAAGAACAGCACTCACTTTTCAAAAGGTCAGCATTTTTTAAATGGACAGTCAAGACTAAAATGAACCTTAAGTTGTTTAAAAAACTTTTAAAGTTAAAAGCAGACTGACAAACTCTGATTCCAACCTTTATTACTGCGCAGGAAAATCAAGTGCCACCTTTGTGTTTCATTTTCACACTGAAGTTTAAGCTGAATTTAAAATTTTATGTTCAGTTTCTCCATGTCCAATTCATGACTCATAACAAATGGAATTTGACAAACAAGTAAAATGTTTTAAACTTTAGTCATTCTAAAACCTAACACAAAGGCGTGCCGAATTTCAACAGTTAACAGAAGCGGAGGGGATCAAGTTGGGTGACGACCACAAGCAGCAGAGCACTGAGGGGGACCCTGCTCGTTTATCGTTGTGCCTGCAGCAAAATTGCATGCTTTCTCCAAGAACATGGGAAATTCGTTTTTTGTCAAATGGCTAATTACATCTCTCCACTTGATTCCCTTCATTTGAGTGAGTGCCTGAGGGATTAAATAAAATGCCTCCAAGCACGATGGAAGTGTCTTAACCCATCTGTGCAGCCCCCGCTGCCACGTGCACAGAGGAATAAATGGCAACTTCCTGCCCACTGGCAGCGTGACCGGTCCCACAAGAATAAAGACCTATCACTTCTTCCCTTCAGTGCAGCCTGACGGTTCTGCAGTCAACTCTGAGTCTGACGACGTTCTCAACAATAGTCTAGTATTGACATGTCAATGGCAGAGCATCAAGCCCCTCCACTGATATTACCACATGTGTAAAAGCAAACAAGAGTGCCAAAACAACTGAATAAATAGCCAGTGATTATTATTTCCCCAATTTCAGCAGTTCTTTCATTTTCTTTGACTCAACTGCTTGAATATTTTAATGTCAGTCAATGCAAGAGCCTAGATGGACCTCCAGCAAGTGTGCTGAGTGAAAAAAGCCAATCTCAGCAGGTCACATACCGCACAATTTCATTCACACAACATCCTCAAGAGGTTATGCAGAGATGGAGAACAGATTAGTGGCTGAGGCACATGGTGGGGGGAGGAGGGGAGGGCAATACAGTGCAGCACAAGAAGGCCTTGTGATGGTGGAATAATTCTGTATCCTGACTCAGGATGGGGGTTACGTGATGCTGTATGTGACCCGAGTACACAAACCTACACACACACACCAGACACAAGTGTACATAAAACTGGAGAAAGGTGACCACGCCTGGCATACTGCACCAGTGTCAGTTTCCTAGCATTGGAATGTCCTGCTTGCCCACTTTTAAGGAGGCGGGTAAGGAACGCTGGGATCTCCAATCCATTTCTTCGCAAATTCCTATAAATCTAAATTTATTTCAAAATGAAGAATTATTTTAAAACTGGGACTAAATAAAATTGAAAAAGAGCACAAGAAACAGTTAATAAAGTCCCACACACTGAACTCATATCAGCCAAATTCAGGGCCCCCAGGCTGAGATCAAGCAAAAAGGATCAAGTTAATCTTACGAGGCCCTGAACTGCTTCACTACCTGGGCCCCAGGAGCTGCACGGGCCTCTGTGGCACACAGAGCAGGAGCACAAGGCCCTTTGGAATCCGGGGCACACACTCGGTGCCAGTGCCAGCGCTGAGGGGTCAGGTCCCCAGTCAAGCCCCTGATGGGAAGGGCAGAGAGCAGCAGAGCTCAGGCACGGCGGGGGCTGCAGGGACTGCAGCGCGGAAAGGTACAGGGCCGACCAGACTCCAGTGACACATCAGCTCAAAACCCACCCCTCTGTCAGGTGACAAGACTGAGGCTTGGGGCCGTGGTTTCCAGTCGGTCATGGGGCTGGTGAGAGGCAGAGGGTCCAAGCTCCTGCGGCCAGCTTGGTGCCCTCTCCCCACACAGTCCAGCTACATTGACCACCATCACAACAGGAGCACAGCCAGCACACAAAATCAGAGGCGGGCAGGGGTTGGGGAAGCAAGGGCCCCTCCCTGCCGCCAGGGGTCAAGCTCAGACTAGCTCTGACCTGGGTTTGCCTTCCAAGCTCACGTTTGCCACCAGCCCACAGCAGGGTAAGAATGTGACAGTGGTGCCCGCCGCCCGGCGCACACCAAGGCCCTGTAGCAGGCGGCTCCAGCAGCCTCTCCAGGTGAGGTCTCTAGCAGGAGAGCGGTGACCAGCAGGGGAGGGGTGACACGGCAGACGTGGCCCCACCGCAGGCAGCTCCCGGCGCACAAACTGCCGACCCAGCTCTGAAGGAAGGGGCTCATAGGACAGCGAGGTGAGAAAGCTGTTTCTGAGAAGGGGCCATGCTAAATATTGACGTGCCCCCTCCCCGTCCCCCCTGCAACGCGCCCCCCCCCCCCCCGCCCCAAGGATTGGGCAAATCTTCCTTCAGGGAAGAAATTGTCTCATTCACTGATCTACACCAGTAGCTCTCAAAGGGGGAGGGGGAGGTAACTTTGCCCTGCAGGGCAGCGGCTGGAAACAGTTTTGGTTGTCACAGCTGAAGCATTCAGAAGCCAGAGGGAGGCCAGGGAAGCTAAGAAGCACAGGACAGCTCCACACAACAAGTGACTGGCCCCAAATGTCACAGTGCAGGGGTGGAGAAAGCCTGTCTGCACAGTCAGTCAACAAGCCAGGGCCTAGCTATGTGGCAGACCCAGCACAGAACACGCGTCCAGCACGCAGGTGACCAGTCGTCAGAGAAAATGGGTTTCAATCTCAATGAGCTACCAAAACGGAAGGACAGACGTCACAGCTAGTGTAAGGCTGCTAAGCCTCAGCCCAGGGGTGCCCTGAATTGGCAACACACACACACACACTTAACTCTACAAGATGCGTTATAATCATGAAGGTTACTATCCTGGAAATTACATTACACAGCAAAAGAAGAGAAAAACGAGGCTACTGCCCTACTTGCAGAAGCACAGACCTCAGGCAGTGTTTCCACACCAATTTCTTGCTGAGGAAGGGAAGGGACCCAAGCTCCCTTCCACAGTCTGGGTCCTCCATAGCCGTGTGAGGAGCTGAGGGGGTCATGGGAGGGTTCAGCACAAGTAGCATTTACCAGGAGGTGAAGTTACAATCATTCTTCCAAAACACGCAGCAAACCCCCAGTCAAATACCTGGTGGATAACAAAAAATAAAACCGAACAACAAACCAGCTTTGTGTTAATTTTTTGTAACTAAATAAAGAGAACGTTCCTTGACAACCAACAGGAGTTTCTGCACACCAAAGCCAAATCTACCGGTGGACCCATGCACCCACTGGCCTCCCGGCCCCTTTCACCTTTCGGTGTGGATTTTTCCACTCTGAGAGGACACGTGTCCCTAAGAACGCTGTCCCTGATCAGACAGCAGGTAGAGCAGCTCCCCCACAGCCATCCCACCCATCCCCTACTGCCTGTCCGGATTCCCTGAGGAAGGAGTCATTTTAACCATGGCCTAATAACCCGCCAGAACCCGGGTCAGAGCTGCTTTCACAGCAAGACACGGGTGCTGCTACTTCCACTTCCAGTGAAAATCCACGCTATTTTGGAAAATGCTGGGTTAAATGCACCATTACTAGAAAGATGGGCAGACTGCTCAAGATGACATCATGTTGGGGAGGGGCGTCTTCGCCAGACACCCCTCAGCGATGCCACAGCCCCCACGCAGATGGAGGACGCGCCTCGCACACCCCGCACCCCGGGCCCCCGTCCACACTGCCAGGACCTCAGCTGGCTCCCCAGTGGCCTCTCGCCCCCCCGCCAGGTCTGTGCCCGGGACCCCAATCCCGAAGACGCCTGCCCCCTAAGTCCGTGTCCGGGACCCCAGCCCCGCGCCCCCGGAGCCCCGCCCGCCAGGTCCGCGCCCGGGAACCCAGCTCCCGGAGGCCCCCTCCCGCCTGCCAGCCCCGCGCCCGGGAACCCAGCTCCCGGAGGCCCCCTCCCGCCTGCCAGCCCCGCGCCCGGGAACCCAGCTCCCGGAGGCCCCCTCCCGCCTGCCAGCCCCCACGCCGGCCTGCGCCCCCTCACCCCGCCCCCGCCCCGCGCAGGCCGGGTCCGCGCCCGGCCACTCACAGTTGCGGATGTCTGAGATGAAGACCGCCAGGCCCCGCATCCCGTCCCCCTTCGACACGGCCGGCATCTTCGGGCCCGGGGAGCGGCCTGGGCTGGCGAGCCCGGGGAAGGAGCGGGCAGCGGGCAGCGGGAGCGGGAGCGGGGAGGAGCCGCCTCAGCCCAGCCGCCTCAGGCTCCAGCGCCGCTTCGGGGCCGCCGCCTCCGCGTGCGCGCACGCACGCACGCTCGCAGCAGCACGCACGCGCACGCTCGCTCGCTCGCGGGGCGCGGGGACGAGCATGGCGGCGGCGGGCGCGCAAAAGCTGCGGGTTTGCGTCCCCTGGTCCTCCAGCGCGTGACGGCCCCCGAGGCTGACCCACACCCACACCGCTGACCCCACCTACCACCCGAGACCCCTCACTACCCTTACCTGCACCGGAGACTCCCACCGCCCTGCCCAGCCCGGGCCCTGAGGCAGCTTGCTGCCGGCCTTGGGGGACCAGTCTCTACCCGGAGCTTCGAGGGCCTGCTGCGCATCGCCAAGGCTGTCCAGAGCCAGCTCCTTCCTTCAGGAAGGAGACTGAGGCCGGAAAACTGCGCACCCCCACCCCGACAGCACCAGCTGACCAGGGCCCAATCTTGAATCGACTCCTCAATGACCACCGTTGCCACCACCCAATTCCGCAGCCTGGGGCCTTGGTGGGCACAGACCACCGGGGAGTTTGGAGAGCTGGTGGCCCTGCTGGGCTCTCCTTTATGAAGAGGGATGGCTCTAAAGAGGACCCTTCCTCATCTGAGGTTACCTGGCCCTGTACCTGGAACTGGCCCAGACCCGGCTGCGTGAGATTAGGAGTGGCTTCTCGGAGGAGGGACTTGGGGATGCGCAGACATCCCACCTCCTCTAGGTGCTGACTCTGGGCTTCCCAAGCTTCCTCGGATTCCCACAGGTGTGTGTTGGGGGTGGTCCCAGAGCCTGATGAGACACACAGGTGGCTGTGCGAAAGACCCTGGCCTCCTGCGGTGCCTTCACAGGCCCTTTGGATCACTTAGTCACCAGGCTTCCGGCCTGAGTCGATACAGCCCTCCCTGAACACAGTCACTCCTCAGCCAGGGACCGGCCCCTTTGCCATGTGCAGGGCTTTCTTGGGTTGCGTAAACTGGACACGTGTCTCGTTCTGGCCATCGGTGGTCACAGCACTGTTCCCGGCCTCTCTTCCTTCCGTGGCCAGTGGGAGGGCAGGGCCCCCACCCTTGCATTCTGAAGGGAGCCCAGGGCTGATGGCACGGCCACGGTGCCACGGGCCTGCAGTGCTAACAGGCGGTGTCTTGGCTCCTACCTGGGCCTTTCCACTTCACGAGTGACCCAGTTCCCTTCCCTAATCTCTGGAGTTGCAGGCAACAACCCTTCCAGAAAATCAGGGTTAACAGCCTGGTCCAAGCATAGCTAGAGGAACCGAGCAGCCAAGCGTGTTCAGCTGAGCAGTCCTGGGCCCCCAGTGGCTACCTGTACTCTGCAGGAATAACGTGCTTGGCCAGGCTCTGGGGACTGAACCCATCCCCTGGCATGGGAAGTGTACAGAGCACGAGGAACTGGAGAAGTCTGTGGTGAGTGGGGGGGTCCAAGGAAGCCTGACCACCTGTAGAAGGTCAGCGATGAGCTCAAACCCCGAGCTGCTCGTGGACGTTAGGGCAGCAGGACCCGCCTGTGACCAGCTCTCACTCTCACTGCCCTAAAACTGAGTCCAAAACCATACACAGCTGGATACAGATTGTTTCAAAAGAGACACAGAAGGTGAGTCTGTGGCCTCCCCAGCCACGTTCAGGGACAGCTGGAGCACTGGTGCGGCCCAGAGAAGGGGAGTCGGGGGATGGGGCAGCCCAGGGGACCCCAATCCTACTTTCCAAGCACCCCCACCACCCTCCATGGCCCCTTTCCCCTCATTGGACAAAGTTGTCCCCACACTGGAAGACCCTGTAATGACATCCCCTGAAAGAGTTACTTTGTAAGAGAGAAGTCAGTTCCCCTCAAAGCCCCCCAGCCAGGCCCCATCCTGAGACCTGGGAGAAGCAGGTCCCAAGGCAAAAGTCACAGCCAGATGCGGAAGGCTTCGCTACCAGGAGAACTGCAGGAGGCTGAGTCTGTGTCAGCAGAACTCTGCAGAGTGTGTATGGGATGGATTCAGAGAGCAGGCTTGGCTAGCAGACCTGTCCCGTGGGGCACCCAGCAATCTGGCTCAGCTCAGTTTGCCTGGCCAGCTGACCACCTGGAGGCTGGACTTGGTGGCCCATGTTAAAACAGGGTTGAGAGGCCATAAATTCCTGCATATAATGCAGGGAAAGGAATTCAGAGGTTTATTCCAGCTCTGAAAGTCTTTGATCAAGGTGTCAGCAGCACTGGTCCTTCTGAGACTGTGACAGGATCTAGCCCAGACCTCTGTCCTCAGCTTATAGATGGCCGTCTTCACCCCGTGTCTCTTCACGCCATATTCCCTCTCTGCATGTCTCGCTCCCAGTTCAAATGCCCCCCTTTTACAAAGGCACTAGCTGTCTTGGATTGGAGGCCCGCCTCACCCCAGTTTGAAGTCATCTTAGTTATTACACCTCAAGGACCCATATGAGGGTCCCATTCTGAGGCACTGGGGCTGAGGACTTCAACATGTGAACTTTCAGGGTACATAGTTCAACCCAGAACAGACAGTGATGTGAGCACATTTGGGCACATGACTTTGAGTCCCTGCACCGCAGTCTTTTCCTCACGCCCACTGGGAACACGGTTTTGTAGCTGGAGCTCTGCTTGGGGCTGTAGGGGTGAGAGCCACCCCCTCCACCACGCTAGCCCTCCAGCCGCCGTGTTTATGCCCATGGTGGGGGCCCTGCTACACCCGGCCAAACCCAGACACTCATGAATACCTGTTCCCATGCCCGAGGGTGCTGTGTCACTGGGGCTCCTGGGGCTCTTGGGGCCTGGGGCCCTGGGCCGTATCAGGATGTCCCCCTCATCCTGCCCTGTGGCTTGTCATCGAGACCGTTTCACAGCCATTCCCCTTGGGCTTGAAGGGACCGCACAAGCACTGCCAATCATCAGTAAACGGTTGCAGGGGCAATGCAACCAGGGGAGGGGTGGAGGAGGTGGCCATGAAAATCCTGCCCCGCCAGGATGCTGCCAGATCAGGCACCCTGTTCACCCCCAGAGTAGGGACCCATGGCCTCCAGTCTCCCTAAGGTACCTGTTGAAAATACACCCCTTGACTTTAAAGGCCAGACCAGCCACACCGATAGCCAGCCAGCTGTCCATCCCCAAATGGCTTCCTGTTTTGGGGTATTTTGTGGCAAGGGCTTCCAGCTCAGGCTGACACTCACCCACTGCAGCTCCTTGCTCTAAAGGCCCAGCCAGGAAGAGCTGATGGAAGACTGGCCTGAGAAGAGCAGCTTTAGGAAGGAAAACAGAAGTGAGCATGCCAGCCCAGGCCTTGGGCACCGCTGTGGTTGTCTCGTGGGGCTGCTGTGACAGATAACCACAAACTGATGCTTTAGGAAGAGCAGAAATGGATTCTCCACGATTCTAGAGGCCAGAAGTCCAAGGTCAAGGTGTGTGCAGGGGTGGTTCCCCCTGGAGGTTTTTAGCTGACTCCATTCCCCTCCTCTTCTCGTTTCTGGTAGCTGCCAGCAGCCTTGGCTGGGGGCCGAGTGACCCCTATCTCTCCCTCCCTCATCCTGTGGCCTCCTCCCCTGTGTCTGTGTCTCAAACCTTCCTCTCTCCTCTTGCAAGGATCCCAGGCACTGGGTTGAGGTCCCACCCTAAATCCAGGATGACCTCCTCCTGAGATCCTTAATCACGTCTGCGGAGACTCTGTTTCCAAATAAGTTCACAGGTGCCGGGAGTTGGGACATGGATAACCTTTTGGAGTCCGTCACTCAACTCGCCCCACCGCAGCCACCAAGAAATGCCGTTTCATTTGGCTTCAGTGACACACACCCCACCCCTCCTTGGTTACAGAGTATTTTAAAGTTGGTTGTGGGATAGTGAGAAACACAAAACCCATGACCGATACCGCAGAATGCAGCACCCTGTGCAGGGCCACCTGCCCGTCACCAAAGCCCACCTTGGCGCTCAGCAACTGCCCTGCCACTGCCTGGACAGTGATGTGCCAAAAAGCACGTGATGCCCCGGTCACAGCAGTCAGCCTGGCCCAGGCCAGACGGGCTCATGGGGCCCCCACATGTGTGGGACACAGACAGATCTGCTGCGCTGGCTCTGGAGCCGTGTCTCGAAGCTTCTGCTGCATGTGACTCGCCTGCTCCCACTCCCTTCTTGCTCTGGATTTTGCTCCTCCCAGCACACTGGGAGGATGTCCCCATCCACGACCAGGCGGAGGGCTAGGCAGCAGGAAATCCTGATCTACATTCCTCTTCCTGAACGTTTGCAAGCCCAGGAGTGACAGGACGTGATTGGTGATAGTGCTTGGGCCCTGGCCTTGGGGTGACTCCCAGCCAAGGCCTCCCCATTAAAATAGGACAAGTCACGGGTGGCCTCTGCCAGGAAAGGCCTTACCTTGTGCTGACTCGGCAAATGAAGAGAGGCTCAGGGCTGACTGCAAGGACAGGGGCCCCACCCCCGCCCTACCCCAGGGAAGATACAAGCCTGGCCTCCAGAAGCCCCACAACCACCAGGCACCTCCAGCAACCAGATGGAAGTGCTCTTGGGGTGTCAGCCACATAATGGACTCCCTATAGTAACTCAGGGAGGCCCTCAAAGCTGTCCTGGAGAGGCAGCCTCAGACGGGGGCCCCTGAAGTGGGGCACTGCGGCCCTGTGGGTGTCCGCAGGACATGGGGGAAAGGGTTCAGGAACAGCAGGAGGACATGTCTCTGAAGGCCCTCTTGCTCCACAGGGCCCGGATCTGCCCTTGGGTGTCCTCTAGTGCCCACTGCAGACAGGTGGGGCGCCAGGAGGAGCAGGGGGCAAGGGTGGGCTAGACCTAGGCTCGCAGTTCAAAGCCGGGACCTGCAGGGCAGGCGGCTTCTCCAGGAAGAGGGCCTGAAGCGGGGCTGAGGGGTGGGTTTAGAGCCTGAGCAAGGGGTTTACACTCAGATTTACATTAAATTTAAACAAGTAGGATTCAATTTATTGAAGTTATAAATTCAAAACCTAATTTTTTTAATGTGCTAAGTTTTTCAATTTTATGAACTCTATTATTCCATTTATAAGCCTGGCAGATTTTATAGTCATTTTTTTTTAACGGAGGTACTGGGGATAGAACCCAGGACTTAATGCACGCTAAGCATATGTTCTACCACTGAGCTATACCCACCCCTCGATTTTATAGTCATTTTTAAGGGCTCTCTGCATAATATTTGGTCCCATCTACAAACTCAGTTAATTAAGCTTTTTTTTAAATATATACTTTGTTTACTTTTTTGGTAATTAAGCATTTTTAAGATTTTGAACTGAATTTATGAGTTAAAATATATTTTACTCCCTCCTTATGTACTTTAGCTTGTCTGAATTGGCAGCAAAACCTCTGGTGCTCCAAGTGCTCATATACTCAGTAGATTAAATATTCAAAATGGTGAGCCCCAAGTTGTCTGAAATGTTCCAGAAACCTGAAATAGCAAATGTGTTCAGGTTTCACTTAATATGTAAGTGCTAACGGCATGGGTCTGATTCTCTTAACCCTTTCTATGCCTCATTCTAAATCTCCCTATGGTTGGCTGATAGTTGTCATTCAAAGAAGTCAGTTTTCAGTCTGGTTTCTGGGGCCGCTTGGCACCAGCTATGCCAGCTGGGAGGCTGACAGCTTGTGCTCACAACCCCACAGGACCCCCAAACCCTGCGCAGCGGGATCTCTGCAGGGGGAGCTGGTGTGGGGCTCCCTGTCCCTCCTTCCTGCCTGCTCTTGGAGTCTGCAGTGCTGGCTCAGACTGAACACAGTGATTTCACAATTCTTTAGCTCCAAAGACCTCTGCACTCAATGGGATCCTAAGGTGACTAAATGCTTTACCAAGAGAACTCTGGCCTTGCTGGGGTCTCCTTGGTGTTCCTAGGGCTGCATCCAGCATAGCCTTCGGGCCCTCTCCAGAGCTCTGCCTGACCTGGCGCTACTACCCCAAATGTCTGGCCTCAGGGCTGAGCTGAGTGCCTGGAATGCAGAGCTATTGCATTGGTATGTGCCATGCCTCAGGATACACACCAAACCCCAGGCCCTGGGAAGACTGTGGGGGGGTTAGCTGGCAGGAAATATGGGGAAGAGAAAGAAGGAAACATGAGTAGGAAGAAAGAGAACAAAGTTCAGCTCAGGGAGGAGCTTCATGAGCAGCAGAAATGGGGAAACAGCTGTGCAGTGGGTCCTGGGGCTGGCTGAGTAGGGCTGGGGTGGGGACGGGCTGTGCAGTTTTCTGCAGGAAACTGCTGGGAACGCTAGGGATCTGTCAGCTTGTATCAGGTGTAAAATGCCTTGTGATTAAAACTACTGGCCACTTTGCATCCAGTCCATCCCAGAGGCTCACTGACTCCTCTTGCTGGGAGCTGAGATGGTGGTGGGGTGGGGGTGGTACTAATGGCCTCTGGAAGGTTCCAGCTGTGAGATCTGCAGGTGAAATGTGCCAGCGTTCCTGGAGGTGAGGACAGAGGGCGCGCTGAGTCTAAGATACGTGGGATTTTTGATGTCCAAGGGCCATCCAGAGGGCCTGGAACACGATTCCTTGCTCCAGACACCGTGCTGGGTGCCACTGGCCCCTGGATAGTGACCAAAGCCAAGGACTGACAAAGGCTGACCCAGGGAGACCTGGGGGATGACGGAGGAGCGCTAGGCTGGGGGGCAGCCCCCAGGCAGTAGGAGGAAAGCCTGGAGAGGCGATTCCTGGGTCCAAGCGAGAACGTGGAAGTGCGGGAGGTCGGTCCTGCGAGGTCCCCTTGGCCACCTGCCCGGCTGGGCAAAGGCCTTGGAGCCCGCGGCGCGCCCTGGTGGTCACCCAGGTGGTCGCAGCGCAGACATCGCACCCGGATCCGGGCCTTCCACAGAGCGTGCGCTGGGGAGGAGAGGGGACTGCGCGCCCCTTGGAACCCAGACCTCCGCGCCAGCTCTCGAGAGAGGGCGTTTGGTTCCCATCAGAGGCCAGGGCCCACGGAAGGCCGGGCTCGGCGCGCGCGGGCTCTCAGTTCGGGTGCCAGAGTCTGGACCCCGCCGAGTCCCCGCCGTGCTCCTCCTCTGGGTCGGCTCCTCCCCTGGCCCAGCCCCTCGGATTCGCCCCGCCCCCAGCGTCAGCCCCGCCCCGCCCAGCGCTCCGCCCCCGGCCCGGTCTCGCCCCTCGGCCTCGCTCCGCCCCGAGATCGATCCCACCCCCGGGTTCTGTCCTCCAGGCCCCGCCCCTCGGCCCGTAGCCGGGACCCCCCCCCCCAGCGTGCTGTGCGCGGCGGCGGGGCGCGGGCATCCTGGGGCGGAGCTTCCGGCGGCGTTAGCGAGCGTCTTCCGGCCACGCGCGAGGGGGGTCCGGTGGCCCTCCGGGACATGCAGGTGAGCCCTGCGACATGAAGGTGAGCCCCGCGGCGGCCCGCCGGGGTGGCGTTCGCGCCCCGAGTTCCGGCGCCTGCTTCCCCGGCTCCCACGGCCTCAGTTCCCCTCCGCGGAGTGGGCGCGCGGGGTTGCGTGTGCGGGCAGGAGGGGCGGCGGGCGTGGACAGGAGGCGGTGTGACAGCGGGTGCGCACGAGAGGACGAGGTGTGGGCAGCGGGAGGAGCGGGAGGCGCGAGCCTGTGTGGGCGGCAGCGAGCGTGGCTGCGGGCAGGGCGGGCCAGCGCGGGGGCCGGCGACCCCGATGCGCTTTGGAGCGCGCTAGGCTGGCTCCCTCTTCGCCTCAGCCCCAGACGCTGAAGGCTGCAGATCTTCCACACTGGGGAGGGGCTCCTAGGCATGAGCCCGCAGCAGTCGGGGGACCGTGGTTGGGAGGCCGACCCCGACCTCCATCCTATCTCGCTTCCGCCGCCTGTGGAGCTGGGGTCGCCCGGCGGCCGCTCACCCCCGACCAGGGCTGCCTCGGGGCGGCTTCCTCGGCCTCATTTGTGGAGGGAACGACGCAGTGCCTGATCCCGGGGTCTGAACAGACCCGCGGTTAACGCAGCACGGGGCTGATAAAGTCAGCCAGGCTGTGGTCGTCCCACCTCTTACACTCCCTTCTCTTCCCACCTCGCCTCTCCCGGCGGGAGCTCAGTGGGCTCCAAAATTTGTGCTCAGAGGTGAGGATTGCGCGTGCTGTGGGAACGGGAGCATTCTGTTCATGAGGCAGTTGGCTCAGGGGTCCCGCCAGGTGTGGGTGACACACACCCAGGCGTGTCCAGCAGCGTCTCTTAAATTGCATGTCACTGAGGAGTGAGACAAGATATGATGGATAAAAACCAGCTTATTAGAAATGAAGTAGAAAATGTCAGAGTACGTCTCAGCAGGGTTAGCTCTGATCATCTCTTCTCAGTCTATGCGTACATATGACACACGTGCACACCCACAACATGCGTGTGTGTACCTGGTTACGACAAACTTTTTCTTACCATGGGTCTTGATGAAAGGCATTTTGCCGTGCTTCAGCCGACACTGCTGAAGCAGTCCTCCCAAAACCTTGGAGCCCTGGGGAGGTGGGGCTTTTGGTCACTAACGAGTCAGCCAGCAGGTCTGAGACCCCACCTCCAAGGGCCCTCTGGTCTGTGTTTGTGATGACCCCCCTGTGTGACCATGAGTGTGAACCATCCACTGCACACCACACTGCAGAGGCCGCTCTGCCCAAAGAGAGTTATTGGTGTGCAGGGAAGGAACACGTTTTGGGCAGAAACGGTGTGTGAGCCCAGAAGTCAGCTCTTTGAAGAGCTTGATGGAGAGTTTGCCCTCAGGCCTCAGGGTGGAGGGGCCAGCAGACACCTCACCAAAATGCACAGTGGGGGGCCCTGGGAGCCACCCGGATGGGGCCTTGTCATGGTCTAAGCACCCACACGGCACAGCTGACATGTCCCCGCCACTGAGGTGCAGACAGTAGGTCTAGAAAGTTCCATGGCTGGTCCAGGAGCAGCCCAGCACTCCCCCTGATGCTGCCGAGCCGCGCCCTAGGGCTGTGCCACCGTGCGTGGGCACTCAGGGCAGTGCCGGCCCAGGCCTCGCACTTAGTCCGCTTCTCCCATTGCCCTTCCACAGGGCAGGGGAGCCAGCGGGAGGCCTGCCTTCCTTCCTCCAGAGCAGTCCCATCACCACCCTTTCCTCTTTGTTCTTTTCTGTGCTGTGAAATCACAGGTCAGGGGTCAGGCAGAGGGCTCTCTGGGCGCACCCCCAAATCCCTGCTGGACGGCTTCAAGAGGGCCAGCTCCTGCTTGATTTCTCATCCCTTTCCGTCCTCAGTGACCCAGACCTCCACCCTGGAGCCGGGGCGGAACCAGCGACCACAGAGAGGCCCGAGGGGGCCGGGGTTGAAGATGGGGTCCTGGCAGAGTAGGCCCCACCCCTGGCAGGGGCAGGTGTCCCTCTGGTGCCCCGGCGTGTCGGCTCTGCAGCCACTCATGTGAGCCCTCACTCCAGAAGCATGTTTGCCTAGGTGTTTTTCCGGCCCTGTGGTGGCCAGGCTGCTTGGGGTTGGTCCTCACAGCTTAGTAGCCACAGTCTCAGACTGGCCAAGGGAGTGCTGGGTGATTCTGGGCCGCCCGCCCCTGCCATGGCCAGTGTCCCTCTCCCACAGGGCCCTTCCAAGCCCTGGGCTGTGGCCAAGGAGCTCAGGTCCCACAGCTGTGGTGGTGAGATGCCAGGGTTGGCCTGGGGTGGCAGAGGCTGCTGTCCTGGGTGAATCTGACGCTGGGCAGTGTTACCAGGGAGAGGGGCTGGCAGGGAGGGCACACTTGGCCTGCGTCCTCGTATCCCCCACACCCCTTTGGAGGTATCTGGTCCTGCCATTGTGCCTCCTTGTTTTTGGGGAGGGAGTCCCAGGGCCCCATTCTCCCAAGGCCCCACGCAGGTATGCAGTGGGCATATCAGGTGCCCCAGTGTGGAAACTCGCTGCCTGGGGCAGTCTGCACCAGGAGTGCCTATCTCACAGGGGTGGGGAGGGTGGGGGCGACAGCTCCAAGCAGGGGCATGTGCTGCTCTGCCCAGAGAGGCAGGTTGAGAAAACAAGCTTCTGGCCAGGAAGTGGTTGTGGTGGAGGGACAGGTGCCCAGGAGGGTCCCCACGGTGCCCGCCCCTGGGCAGGGGGCTGGGTCAGCCTCCAACTCCTGGTAGCGTAGGGGTCCAGGGTCTCCTCTGGACCAGCAACCCCTTGGCTGGGCTAGGGGGGAGCATGCTGCTGGGACAATGAGATCATTGACCGACAGGCTTGTCTTATAAACTGAGAATAAAAGTCCAAGGCTTATCTGCATGTCTTCAAGCCTCATCAGGTACCACAGCCCGCCTGGGCCGACTCTTTGCTCAGCTGCCCCAAGAGAGAAAGACAAGAAGGCAGGATCACGGGGGAGAGGTGGGGCCCCGGACCGTGAAATGCCCTGCCAGCCAAAGAAGGTCCTGCACGGGAATGCCAGGAAGCAGTCAAAGCCAGAGGGAAGACAGAGCAGCCAGCAGTCCAGAGGGCCTGCTTGTTTACTTCCCCCGTCTGTCTGTCCATCCGTCCCTCTCTCTGTGGGGGCCTCGTGCGGGGTCTAGTAGGCGTGACGGCCCCCATAGTGGAATTTGCAAACAAGTGGAAACACGGATCGGAAAGTGTAATATTCACTATCAGGTTGTCACTGGAAAAAGTGTCATCAACTTGAATTCCCAGGGACAGCTGTAAGAGTTATTGCTGCCCTGGGTCCTTGAGGCAGCGTCCTCGCCAGTGCCGGGCAGACACACCGTCTCCCGTCAGTGTCCGTTCCTGTGATCGCTGGAAGCCAGGTGCTCTCTCTGGGGCTCGGGGTGTCTGTGATGCGGCATGGGCGAGTCACGGGGTTTCTGTCCTACACCTCTTCACGACTCTTCCTTATTTCTGCAGTGGGGCGTTTCTTACTGGAGTGTCTTTTATTATCAGTTTTTAAGAGTCCTTTGCGTGTTACAGGTACAAAGCAGATAGAAGCTTACTGTCAAGTACGTTATAAGCGTTTTCCTGTTTTGTTTATTTTTTCCAATCAGTGTCTTGCTTCCTAAGGGAAAGCCTCACAGTTTTAAGTAGTAAACTCTGCTAACGCTTTGCTTTGTAAGCTACACTGTGGCCGACACAGGTGAAAAACCCGCCCCTACCCCCACATTTAAATGCACCAGTAACCATGTCCTCTTCAAGTCCTTTCCGTGGCTCTGTTATTTTGCACTGAAGCTGGTAGCTGGTAGCCACATTTCTTGGGTTTGAGGAGGTGGGGAGCCTATGTTTTGCTAGTTGGGGGCCAAAGTTCGGGTGGCCCTGAGGCAGTGGGGGAGGGCCCTCTAGCCTGCCGCACAGAGGGCTCTTTCTGGGTGTCTGGGAGGACCCAGGCTCCATTAGGACACGTGCTCCAGGAGGCAGAGGGGACACCCCGTCTGCTGGTGGACTTCACGTCCTCTGCTCTCTCTGCAGCCCCCAGGACCCCGACGCTGGAGCCTGCTCTGACACCCCCAGCATGCGGGCGCTGCTCAGCACACTCTGGCTGGCCCTGGCCTGTGGCTCTGTGCACACCACCCTGTCAAAGTCAGATGCCAAAAAGGCTGCCTCGAAGACACTGCTGGAGAAGGTAGGGATGGTCCGGGGGCTGGCCGAAGGGCTGTCCCGTCGTGCCTTCTTGCCCACCAGGGCCTGTGATGTGGCCTGGGAGCTGAGAGCTGGGCGCTTGGCCACTGTGGGCGGCCAGCTCTGTGCCGCCCGGGGCTCTGCAGGACAGCCTTAGGGGCAGCAGCTCCTGGCGCTGGGGCCTAAGGGTGCGCCTGCCCCACCGGGCTGTCCCCTGTGGCTGTGTCCACGTTTCCGCCCCTACCCTGCCTTCTGTGTCTCTCCCCACCTGCGCCCTTTCCTGCTTCATTGAGCTGTAGTGTTCAAGGCAGTCGAGCAAATCGGACAGGAGCCACGCCAGGCTAGGCTGTGTCTTTGTGCTGTTTTCCGGGGACAGCCCCAGGGAGGCAGAGTGGGTCTTTGGGGACTGTCAGCTCCTCACGTGTGGGCCTCTCCCTGTGGGCTCGCAGTCAGCAGCTCCGTGTTGATCCCAGGACACAGTCCCTGCTGACTGAGGGGCCGGCTGCCGTCCCTGGGGCTCTGCCTGGGGCTGGATGCCGACAGTTTTCTCCCTGTTCCTCGTGCTTTAGACTCAGTTTTCAGATAAGCCGGTCCAGGAGCGGGGGCTGGTGGTGACCGACCTCAGAGCTGAGGACGTGGTTCTTGAGCATCGCAGCTACTGTTCGGCCAAAGCCCGGAGGAGGCACTTTGCTGGGGAGGTCCTGGGCTACGTCACTCCGGTAAGCTGGGCCCTGAGGTGGGCAGGGTGGTACCAAGGGCAAGGTGGCCACTGGGTCTGTGTCCTCACCTCCCCAGGCCATCCGGGGGAGGGGTGCAGTGGGAGCGATGCTGCCCAGAGGAGTAGCCAGAACTGCCCCAGGGTCTCGGTCTACATGGCACGGCGACCCCATGGTGCCCCGGCCCAGGGGTGCCTCTCGGGCCCTCTGGTCCAGCTGCAGGCGGGCTGACCGCTCTCCACCCTCTGCCAGTGGAACAGCCATGGCTACGATGTCGCCAAGATCTTCGGGGGCAAATTCACCCAGATCTCCCCTGTGTGGCTGCAGCTGCGGAGGCGCGGCCGCGAAATGTTCGAAGTCACGGGCCTTGACGGCGTGGACCAAGGTTCTCGCCCTGCTGCTTGCTCGCACGCGTCCCGAGGGCCCAGGGGGGTGTGAGTGGATGCGTGTGTGGGGGGAAGGTGTGTGAGCGTGTCGGAGTGTGTGTGAGTGTGGTCACAGCCCGCTTTGACCCGCACCTCTGCTTCCCTTGGTGGCTTGTACACGGTGTCCAAGGAGGTGGTGTCAGGGCTGGGCGTCCAGGGCAGAGGCGTCTGGGGGGAGGTTCTGGGACAGAGTGTCCAGGAGAAGGTGAGGCCTGGGTGTCTTGACAGCCACGTTTGGGGGCGTGCACCCGAGTTGACACAGATGTGCCCCCTTGGGGGTTCAGAGAGAGAGCATGTTAGCTGGTTGTCGAGTTCCCGGATCTGGAGTAGGTTCTGATGCCGATGGGCCGTGTGTCAGAGGACACGGCTGGGCGTCGCAGGGCCTGGCCTCCGATGCCCTCAGCTCAGAACAGTCTCAGGCCCCACGGAGTCATGGCACCTGGGGCGGCCGCTGGTCCACTGGCCCCTGCTGCTCTGTGTGTGTGTGTGGGGGGGGGCCGCATGTTCTATCCTGCCGCCCCCCTGCTGTGCTCCCGTAGCAGGGGCAGAGGGGCCGCATTTTCTCCTCGGGAGCAGGCTGGGTCTTCACACAGGCGAGGGGCTGTGTCCCCACGTTGACTGTTCTCTCCACGTCCTGCAGGGTGGCTGCGGGCCGTCAGGAAGCAGAGCAGGGGCTTACGCATTGGTGAGTCCGGTGGGCCCGGGTGGTCAGGGTCCTCGGCCTCTAGGCCGTGCACCACGGGCTAGGGGGCCTGGGCCTCCCCATGGGCCTGTGACCCAGGCTGTGCTGCCTCTCACGGGGGTCACTCCCAACCGCTCAGAAACGTGGCCAGCCCGAGCCATCATGCACGGCCCTCAGGCCAGCTGGAGCCCTGGGGGGCCTCTCCCTGTGGCCTTTGCCCTCCTATCTCCTCACTTACCCACAAGCACTTACTAGGGCTGACGCTCACCCTGCCCAGCCCCTTCCCAGAGCTAATGGCTGGTGAGAGAGGGGCCTGTCGCACAGAGCTGTGGAATGCGTGGGGACTGCGGAGGGGGGCGAGGGGCTCTGGGGAGCATGTAACCACTGAGCAGGAGGAGCTGGGAGGGGGCCCGCAGGGGGCATTGACGGGGAGCTGGAGGAGCAGGGTCTGGGCACTCGGAGGCCTGGCATGTGCAGGGAACAAAGGGTCAGTGTCTGTCCTCCCCCAGCGCCCCCCAGTGCCCTCCCTTGCCAGGCCACGTGGCACTGGGAGGACCACACTGGGTGCTCAGCTGTGGTCACTGTGCCCTGGAGGCGCAGGGCCACACTGTGGGCAGGGCCGAGCCCAGGAGGGTCACATCTGGGCCGCTCTGTTCCCAGTGCCTCGGCTGCTGTTTGAGGACTGGACTCCCGAGGACTTCCGGGACACCCTGGACAGCGAGGATGAGATAGAAGAGCTTGGCAGGAGCATCGTGCAGGTGGCCAAGGTGACGCCCGGCGCTGGCAGGTCCAGCACAGGCTGCTCCAGGCTCCCTTGTGACCACGGGAGTCTCTAGGGCAGGGCCTTCCCTGGGTGAGCCGCCTGCCACCCTCCTGGGAGGGTGCCCATCCTAGCTCGCTGGTGCTGGGCTGCAGGGAGGAGAGTGCCCCCTGGGACACGCTAGCGGATGGGGTGCGTGGGAGCCCAGCCCCTCTGCGCTGCCGGGACTCTCCTTACCTGTGCCCTCTCCTTTCAGAGCCAGCACTTCGACGGCTTCGTGTTGGAGGTCTGGAGCCAGCTGCTGAGCCAGAAGCACATGTGAGTGGACTCTGGGTGGCTGACGGGCGGGCTGCCCTCCACCCTTCCTGGCTCCCAGGTGGCAGGAAGAGGCTAGAGGAGGGTTTGGTGGCCCGTTTGAGAGGAGGGCCTTATTCCCACGTCTGCACCCATGGGTGGGGATGGAACTTCAAGAAAGTCAGCGAGTGGCTCCGTGAACCCCCGGAGCAGCTGTGGGCGGTGTCTAGCTGGGTGGGTGGCATGACGGAGCCTTCCTGGGGACTTTGAGAAGAGGTGGCCTTGCAGGGCCATGGCAGACAGCAGCGGAGTCCTCTGGGACAAGACTCGTGCTCAGGCCTACGGGCTCTGCGTCAGCCCACCTGGGAGGTGCTACATGTGTGTCCGGCCCCTCAGCCACTCTGACCCGCCTGTACGTGAGGTGGTGGGACTGGCCGCCTCTTCTCCAGATGGAGGTGGCTCCTGAGGGTCAGACACTGGGCCCAGGGCCTCCCAGCAGTGATGGAGGGGCCAGGCTAGAGTGGACACACACAGCTCAGAGCCGGCCTGGGACCTGCAGCGCTGAGGCTCATCAGCACCGGCCCCTCCACAGCCCATGTGCTGCCAGTGGCGTCCTGACAGGGGCTCCTACTGGGCCTGCTGCCACCTCCCACAGGCCGAGGGGCCAGAGGAGTCTGATGCCATCTCCCTCCCTGTCCCCTCACTGGTGGCCCACTGCCCACAGGGACGCTCCGACGCTCCTCCCCTATGTCTGGGCACACGATGTGCCAGGGCTCCCTCCTCACGCCCCTGCCTGGGGTCAAGCAGGCAGAGCTCCGTGTCCTGGCATCTGAGCTGGGGGGCTGGGCAGGTGAGGCAGTCGTCCTGGGGGTGAGGTTAGGGTCCTGTCAGCACAAGGCCACCTTGGTGGAGCAGCCCCCATGCCCCCCTCATACCGAGGCACCTCCAGTGTCACACGGCCTGGCTGACTCAGCCCCCGGCAGGCTAGTGCGCTTGGTCCACAGGGATCCCTCCTCACCCCTGCCTGGCTCTGCTCTGGGAGGGTCCAGAGGTGATGGGGCGCTGCACGGACCCCTGCTGCTCTTAGAGGGACCCTGAGTATGAGGAGGGGCGGGGCCGGGGCAGGCTGGCTAGGGTAGAGGGCGGCCCCCAGGGTCCAGGGCTGCCCTGGTGCTCGAGTGGGGCAAACCCAGAGCCTGCGCCTCCCGGGCAGGAAGGGCTGTGAAGGGGTGCCTGCCCAAGTGCGTCTCGGCCAAGCCACTCCTGACCTCTTCTTCGTTCTCTGCAGGGGCCTCATTCACATGCTGACCCATGTGGCCGAGGCGCTGCACCAGGCCAGGCTTCTGGCCATCCTGGTCATCCCGCCTGCCGTCAGCCCCGGGTGAGTGCCCTGCAGGCTCGGGCAGAGAGGCTCTTCCTGGTCACCACCCAGCCCCGTCCAGATGCCCCCAGGGCCACTGCGCGTGTTGGCCCAGGGAGGGTCTTGGGACCCGAGCCGGTGCACTCGGGACACCTGAGTGGGCTTGGCAGGTCCTCACGGCTCAGCAGGTCAAGGCTGAGTCCCTCCACCAGGACTCTTGAGGCCTTGGGGGGTCAGGGCTGCGTGGTCATGGCTCCCACCGCTTGGCCTGGCTGCTCGCCTTCCCCAGCCCTGTGAGGCGGCTCCTCCAGACCCCCTGGGATGGGAGGCGGGGCACCTGGCACGGTTGTTGGAGCCGCGCATTCTGACTCCCCTGTCCACCCTGCGCTGGGCACAGGAGGCTGGACCACGACGTGAGGACTGAGGGCAGACGGGGGGCCCAGGGTGGGGCACTGGCAGGCGGGGGGCACACAGAGGCCCTAGGGTGCCGCCTGCACCCGCAGCCCCCTGCTCTGGGGGGAGACACTGTCTTGTCACCCCATGGCCATCGGCTCACTTGAGCAGGGCCAGTTAATGGGATCAGGTTGAACAGTGTCTGGTGGCTGGACGCTTACAGGCCAGTGGCCTCACACGAAAGAGCCCGTGGGCCACGCTGCTGCGGCAGGTATGCTGGCTTCCTGGCCAGCTGCTCTTCTGTGCTTGGCGCTCACTTGCCCCACAGAGCCCCCCACACGTCACCAGAGGCCAAGGCTGAGCGCGTCACTCGGGGCTGTGGTCCCCCAGGCCTAGCACGCGGGGGCTTGGGCCCTGGGTGGCAGCCTCCTGTCCTGTGCTCCTCCCCAGCCCTCCTGGGCCCTCAGGCACACACGTGCTCGTGTACAGTACACACACGTGCAGGACCGGCAACAACAGGGGCTCCCAGGATGGGGGCCTGTGGCTTCCAGGGGTGGTAAGGAAGGAGCTGGCCTTCTGGAAGGGCCAGGGAAGACAGACACTCAAGCAGCCTGTGGGCTTGGCCGCGGGCGCGGCTCCCATTTCCAGGGCCTCCTGGTTTCTGGTCTGCTTTGGGGTCAGCTGTGGCCAGTGGAGCCCCAGTTGCCCTTTGAGGTCAAAGGCCGTCTGTGGGATGAATGCAGGGGGGCTATGGTGGTGGCGAGCTCCTCAGGGTTGGGTAGGGGTGAAGGGGGATGCTTGGTCATGCAGCTGGAGCCGGGACCACTGTAGCCCCTCCCTGCTGCGTTCAGTCATCAGTCCCACAGAGCCTCACAGCTTGGGATGGGTGCGGGGGCGGCCTCAGAGGTTGGGGGGTGGGTGGGCGGATGGCCCTGCAGGCCTGGTCTCTGGGCCCGGCGGGGAGGAGGGCAGGAGAGGGCAGCTGTCCAGCTGCTGCTCTCTCGGCCAAGGGGTCCGCCCTGAGCTCCTGGCCCCTGGGAGGGAGCGGGCGGCGTGAGCTAGGCCCTCACCCCGCAATGACCAGGGCAAGAGACTCCCTCCGCGTGGATCCAAGCAGATGACTGGAGGGAAGGGACCATGGCCAGTCTGGCGGAGGCTGAGGGCAGGGGTCCTGGGCACTGCCGAGCATGGGGTGGGGGGGCCCAGCCTGGCAGCTGGGGGTGGGTTTCATGGACACAGATCTGGATGGCACCCTCGAAGCTGGCGAGCAGACCCCGCTTACAGCAGAGGCTCTGGTGGCCCCAGGAGTTTGTCTCATCATCGTTGGCTTTGGTCCCCCTTCTCTTCTCATACTTGCTGGCAGCCCCCACGGAGAAGACGATAAACTTTTAATGGTTTTTCTGGCTTTTTCTGCAACATCACTCATCTCACGAAGGCTGTGCCACCGCCGTGGGAACAGCAGCTCCGGGAGGGAGTGTGTGCGGCCGGGGCAGGGGCGCCTTTGCCACCCGGTATCTGGGCCCCGCCCACGGGGGCTGCTGGCACAGGTGCTGTCCTGACCTTGAGCCCTGCTCCTGCGGGCACGGTTTGATCCTGGTCGTCTGCTTGGCCTGCTGTCAGGGGCGGGGCATGTGGACCCCCTTCCCCTGAGGAAAGGGCTCGGGGGGCTGACCTCAGATGCAGGAGGACCGGCTTCCCTCCCAGGACCAGCCCTGCGGGCAGCTGTTACAGAGCGCAGTCTGCCTCCGACGGGGCTGCACGGAAACCAGCAGAGGAGGGTCTCAGGAGTTGTGACATGTGCACGGCGCGCCCCCCCCCAGATGGCAGAGCCCTGGAAACTCCATCCGCCTGACCCCCGTGGCCTTTGTTTCGAGCATCTGTTCTGAAGGCTGATCAGCCAGTGACAGCAAGGCCGTTGGCCGTGCTGAGCGGGTTTGAGCAGAAGGGTTTCTGTTTATGGGGTGAGTGAGGCCCTCAGGGGAGCAGGCCTCCTGGTGCCCCCCCCCAGTTCACTTCCCCCTCCCCTCTGCCTGCCTGAGCCCCCCCTTTCACACCTGGTCCCAGCACTTCCAGGACGCTGAGGGTGGGCTCCTCCTCCCAGCTGACTGGGGACAGTGCCAGGCCCCATATCCCTCCTGGAAGGCCCCGGCTGCTGCAGTGACCAGAGCATAGGACTTGGGAGCACACCCCTCTGCTGGGGTCCCTCTGCACTGTTCAGCTCGTAGCCCTGTCTTCCCTTGTGAGCCATCAAACCCAGAAACAGTGGGGTCTGGACGTTCATGGGTTCCTGAGCGAATGTCCACCTGGGGGCGGGTAGGCTTGTGAAACGTGGAAACGTCTTCCTGGAGCTGCTGGCATCTACCGTTTTGTGATGGCCAGGGCCTGGTGTCTCTAGCTGACCTTAGGGGGCCCGTCTGGGGTGTGGCCACAGGCAGTGTGTCAGTTACTGCTCCCCAGGTGCGTCCCCAAGCTCCGGCAGTGGCCGGCACCCGTTGCCGAGTCCTGCCTTTTCCCACTTGTGGGGTCACTGTTGGTGCTGCTTGTCCTCAGGTCCCACAGGTGCCTGATGTCCCCAGGGGTCTGGGCCTGGCCTCCTGGCTGCTCCCAGCAAAGGCAACTGTCCTGGGCAGCTTTGCTCAGCTAGAGTTGGGCAGGCTTGAGATGGGGTGTCGTAGGGTGGCCCAGACCCCGTGGAATCAGTGATCATGTCTGGGGTCCGTGCAGCAGGCCAGTCCTGCCCAGGGATGGGGGCGCCAGCTAAGAGGGGTCCTGTCCTGTCTCTGTTCATGTTGTGGGGGAAGCAGAGAACCCCTCCCTGGCCCGGGACATGGCAGAGCCGGTGAGCCAGCAGACGGGCCGCCTGGGCTCCTGCCGGCCTCAGGCCTGAGGCCCTGGAATGAAGGGCACTCTGCCTGCGACACCGTTCTCGGGGCCGAGATGAGGGGAGCCCACCGCAGGGGTAGGCTGCCCGGAGCTGGACTGACCACGCGCTCTGATGTGGGGGGGGGGGGCTGCGTCTCTGCTCAACCCCAGCATGGGCTCTGCCCACTGGCCCCCACAGCCCCGCCCTGGCTCTGGAGTGTCCCTGACCCAGCTAGGGGCCATCTGCTATCACTGAGTGCCAAGTGACTTTCCAGGGAATGTGCCTGGATGTGTCTCCCAGAGTAGGGCGTGCGCTGGGCTGAGCCCAGGCGACAGCTGGCGGGGCGGGCGGGATGGCTGCGCTGACCCTGTCGTCTCACCGCAGGACCGACCAGCTGGGCCTGTTCACGCAGAAGGAGTTTGAGCAGCTGGCCCCCGTGCTGGACGGCTTCAGTCTGATGACCTATGACTACCCCACAGCACAGCAGTGAGTGTGGGCGCCGCAGGGCCCGGGGCCCCGGCCTGGCCCTCTGCCTGGACGCTGGGCACTTGGAACACATCCCGCTGGCCTGCCTAGGGCCGCGCTGTGTCAGCTCTTGGCTCCAGGAACGTGAAGGGCCGGGTCTTTTCCCTGGAGCCCACAGTCGGCCCTGCAGTGGGCAGCCTGCTCACACGGGTCACGGGTCGTAGGGCAGCAGCGACCCCCATGGGAATGCCATCCTGGGGTGTCTGTCCACACCTCCCCGACCCTGGCCACCACATGGTGGCTGTGGTGCTAGGCCTGCCCTGTTGCCAAGGAGAAGGACTCCTGTGGGCAGGGTGGCTGCCCCGGGGGAGCCTGGGGCGGGGACAGTGTCTCAGTCCACCTCGGCCTTCACTGGGGCGGCTCTGGTCCCTGCAGGGGGTCCAGGTGAGCAGATGCAGGCACAGATTAGGTCCCAAGTCTGGCCAGAAGGCACCGCGGGGATCACACTGTTCTTCCCACTGTGTGCACTGACCCCAGCCCCGGCCTGGGGCACGCACTGGGGACGAACCGAGCCTCCGCCTGCCGCTGAAGCCCGCTCCGCCCTGGTCCCACAGGCCCGGCCCCAACGCGCCACTGTCCTGGGTGCGAGCCTGTGTCCAGGTCCTGGACCCCAAGTCCAGGTGGCGGAGCAAGATCCTCCTGGGGCTCAACCTCTATGGCATGGACCACTCGGCCTCCAGGGACGCCCGCGAGCCCGTCATCGGGACAAGGTAGGCACCCACTGTGCAGGACTGACCCGCGCGCGGACCCTGGTGGCCCATCCCAAGGCCGCCTTCCCCTCTGTCGGGGGCCGGGCATGCGGACCCCCTTCCCAGCAGAAGCAGGAGCTGCCTGGCAGCATCCTTCCCTTCAGCCTGTAGGATGCCTGTGCGGGCGCTGCTGGGGGCTCTGTGCTGGGCTGTGTGCGTTCTCCTCCGCTCTGTGTTGCTTCGGTTTTTGGAGGACGTTTTTGGTATGGGTTCTCGGTTGCCCACTGTTCCCAGAACTTTAAAGGTGCTGCTTCGCCCTCCGTCCGCTGCGCTCCGGCCACGAGACCCTCGCCAGCCGCGTCCCTCCTGCTGTGTTGCTGCTGGGCGCCCTGCTGTGTTGGTCACGGGGTGCGTTCGCGTAGTTCTGTTTCTGCGCCTGGTTCTCACTGAGCCGCTTAGGTCTGGCTTTACGCTTCTCACCGCCTCTGGGGAGGCTGTAGCCGCTCTCTTCAGGTACTCTCCCGTCCTTCCCTTTCTCCCTCCCCTTCCGGGCCCACGGGTGACTTCCCCCTGTCCACTGGCACTCGTCTTGTCTTTTTGGCCTTCATCCCTGTGTTTCCCTTTGTTTGGTTTTGCTGCTGTCTTGCGGCTCACAGGCCGTTTCTCTGCACGTCGAGTCCGTTTGCTTGTCTGTGCTGCTTCTGCCGCGGCCTAGTTCTCTCATCCGGCAGTTTGTCCTGGGGCTTCGCCACTGCACGTCCCCTGCGCAGGGTGAGGGTGGCTGCCTGGCACCCTGCCTGCTGCTCCGTCCAGATCGTGCTGGGTGCGGTGGGCGCGGTCTCTCCCACCGCAGTCTCTCCCACCGCAGTCCTGTCCAGCCGGCTCTCCGCGGGCCTCTGCTCTGGGCGGGACACCAGGCGCTGGGCACTTCAGTGATCCTGAGTCTCCACTCTTGTTCCTGGTGCCGTCCCTTCCCCTGGAAACAGAGTCAGCCATTTCTCTCTAGGCCCTGGTCCTGTCCCTGGGGACGGTCTGGGAGCCGTGACCTGAGCCTGCAGGCCTGCTCACCGCAGGGGCACAGCGCATCTGCCCAGGCAGGGGGTTGGGCGTCCGCCCTGGCTGAATGTCTGCTGCCCACCCATGGTCCCCAGTGACCCCCTCAGGTCTGCCCTGGGGCAGGGACAGAGGTTGGCCCTTGGCTGGAGTCATGGGTTCTGGGGAGCTGTTCCCAGACCCACTCACCATTGAGTGCAGAGGGGGCTCCCCTGTTTCCTCTGGGTCCCTCCTGCTCTAAGGGCAGGGCCTCCAAAACAAGGTAGGATGCCCCCAGGGAGCTGCGACCACTGCTGGACAGGGCCTCAGAGGTGGGACCTCAGGGCCAGTCGTGCCCCCTGTGCACCAGCTGGTCTGGGTCTGGGTCTGGGTCTAAGTAGGCCTGGGAGCCCTGCGGAGAGAGCAGGAGGATTGGCCTGGGTACCACCTGTTTAGCTCAGGCTGCCCCACCAGGGCCGTAGCCAGGCTCGAGCCACAGAAGCGTGTTGTCCCCAGTCCCAGAGGCCGGAGTCCCAGATCCAGGGGTGGGCAGGGCCGGCTCCTCCCAGGGCCTCTTTCCTCGGCGTGGAGACAGCTGTCTTCTCCCCGGGTCCTCACGTGGTCGTCTGTCTGTGTGTGTCTGCGTCCTGATCTCTTCTTGTAAGGACGCCAGTCCTGTGGGATTAGGACCTCCCCCCAGGGTACCTCAGTCATTTTACACTAATCACCTCTTCAAATCTCAGCTTCAAATAGAGTCACATCCTGAGGTTCCTGGGGTTAGGACCCCAGTGTGTGGTATGGGGGGACAGAATTCATCTCCAGCAGTATCTGAGGAGTGAAGGGCTGTAATTCACTCACTAAGCGTGGGTCCAGCAGTAGCTCATGAAGTGGAGTTGTTGCAGCCCCTAACCCAGCTTGTGTGGTCCTGTCAGAGGCCCTGCCGCTCCCCAGGGGCTTTTGAGGAGGGGGCGGAGGGGTGCAGGGGAGGAGCAGGTGCCTCTGAGGGCCCGCCTCCTGCCTGGCTGGATCTCCCCCAGGACTCCTCAGCTCCCTAACCTCGGTGGGCAGGAGGAGGTCGTCCTCCAGGGCGCAGGGGCATCTGGGTGCCCAGGGTGTGGGGCGGGGTGCCTCAGGGGCTGGCGTCCAAGTCCTGGCTCTGCAGGCAGGGCTGCTGCTCCCACTAGGAGGGTCGAGCTTGAGCACCAGAGGAGGTGTGGGGCACACACGTGGCCCTCAGTGTGGTCACCCCCATGGTCCCCACAAGACCTGATTCACATTTAGGGTCTCTGCTGAAGAGAGGGCAGGCAGAGCACAGACTCCCCCACTGTGCCTCCCCGGGTGTGTGACAGTAGAAGCACCGACACACCTGCAGGGGCGCACATGGCCGAGGTGCCCCCACCCCACTCTCATGGGGGGTCAGGAGATAACGGCCCCCTCCACGTGGGGACTTGAGCCCAGGGAGGGGTCACATCCCCCCAGGACTGTCCCCGGGCAAGGGCTGCAGGCAGAGAAGAGGCCTCATTGATTGACAGTTATCTGTCACACAGAGGAGACACAGAGTTGGGGTGGAGGGCGCCACCGTGAGCTCACTCTGAGGCTTCATTGTCCCAAGTGCCCCCACCCCTGCCGCTTCCTTCCAGGGCCCTGGTCTGCCATCTGTCGCCTGCTGCCAGCCCCTTGTGTGAGCCTCGGGCAGGGGACTGGGGCAACCCCGCAGGCAGGGCCCACGGCTGGCCCCTTTGGGTTGCATTTGACCTCCTTTGCCTGCAGCCTGACTTCTAGACCATCCCCCTGGAGCACAGGGGAGTTGACACATGTGCTCAGGGTGTTGGGGCTCAGGGACCCTGGGCGTCATGGTTAGGTGCCTCCTCGCATGGCTGGGCAGCAGAACCTCTCCTCTCAGGGCCAGGTTCTTTTGATCTGGTGGACCGAATGGAAGAGCTTAGTAAGGCTGTCTGCAGATGGTATCTGTTTGCCAGGGGAGGGGCGGGCTGCCTCTACAGGGTGTGGGCGCAATCAGCCGGGTCCAGCTCCCCCAGAAGTGGGGGAGCCCACCAGGATGGAGCCCCCTGCATGGCCTCTGTCCCCTGGGCAGGGGAATGGGCCGATGACTGCACGGCCACTTGGACTTGCCACTGACAGAGGCTCCGCCCAGCCTGGCCCAGGCTTACCTGCCCTCCCTCTCAGCTTCTCCAGCGCTGAGACCTGGGCCTTCTGTGGCAGGTGTCCCAGCCCTTCGGGGCAGTGGGACCAGCCACCACGCCGTCTGCTCCCCAGCACACAGAGCCAGGGCCCGAAGGCGGGGGCAGGAGGCCAGCCATCTGTGCCTGCCTCGGTGGGGTCGGTCTTCAGAGGTCGTTTGTACACGTTCTGGGTCCCCCCTCCCCACCGGCCTCTGCTCACCCACCCTGGGTGACATGCAGACTCCATCATGACCACAGCCAGGCTCCTGCATGCATGGCCTTGAGGAGTCTGGGCGACTATGAAACGCCGCAGCCTGCAGGCTCGTGTTCCCCATGGAGCAAGTTTGGGTGCTGCTCCATGGGTCCTGTGGCTGCAAAGCCCCCTCTTCTGAGAGGCTGTCCTGCCTCTGGGCAGGCCAGGATGCTCTGCCCAGCCCCAGGAGGGCCCTCAATCCAGGTGGGCACTTGCTCTCCTGCACCTTTGGGGTCCACACTCCCCACCTTGCCTGGCCTCTCCTGCCCCAGTCCAGGGGGCCTCCCTGGGGATCTCGGTGAGAGCCAGCCCCAGCAGAACTCAGCCAGATGGGTCCCCAAGGGTGGGTGGTGCCCGGCAGACCATCCCCACCCCCCGGAAGCCTCTTGGTGGGCCAGGACTCCAGGGGTCAAGGGCACACGGGCATGGGGAAGCTCTACCAGCACCGCCATCCTGCACCGTGGTCTCTCTGTCTTGAAGGGGCTGAAGCAGGCTCTGGCCCCAGGACTGCGGCCTGACTGCTCCTGTGCCTCTGGGCCTCCTCCGTGGCCTTCCTTTCCTTCTACTGGGTTTGGGCTCTGCTGTCTGATCCCTGAGCCTTCCCTGGGCCTTCTCCCAGCATCCTGCCCCGGTTTCTCAGGCCCAGGGTCCCCATGTGCCGGGTTGGCTTCTAGGTGTCCTCTGTCCCTGCACGGTTTCCTGGCACACCCTCTGCTGCGCTGTCTGCTTGCTCCTGTGTTGGAGGCTTTCCTTGAGGCACAGCTCAGGATGAGTCCCGCTGCCAGCAGGTGGGGACTTGTGAGCCAGGGTCACCAAGGGGGCCACCTCCTCATGTCACCCAGAGGTGCCCACTGGACTCCCCGTGTGGGCCTGAGGCAGGGAGGCCCTGCCTCTTCCCCATGCCCTTTGCGGGCCCAATCTGGGAAGGCCAGCACCAAGGGGACATGGAGCCCTGGCCACAAGCTGCAGGGGTGCTGCAGGCAGGGCCCACCGCCTGCCAGAGGGGCCTTGGGTTGGGGCTTAGTGTGAGGGGGCTCGGGTTGCAGCAAAAACAGGAAGGAGAGGCTACTCGCTGCGTGGGTCCCACACAGTGTCAGGCCTAGCCAGTCTGCTCCGCTGGCCAGTGGGAGGTCAGGGGTTTTGGGCTGGGGTGCAGGTGAGCCCACCTGGTCATTGGCTGCACCCCCACGCTTTCCGTCAGCCCCTCACTGACTTCTGGTCCCCATCCCCGCGCTCTGTCCCAGGGTCAGTGTCTCCCCTCTCCTCCAGCTACAGTGCGGCCCAGCCGGTGTCCTTTCTCGTCAAAGGTGCAGCTGTCCCGCACCGTGGTTGAAGGGGCTGACCCCTCACCCTCAGGCCCTTATCACAGGCCAGGGTCTGGCCGGTCTGGGCCTTGGTGGGCTCTCTGGGGCTCCCTCCAGAACCCTCTGCGGCCTCTGCCCAGCCGGCCCTGCTGAGGACGGCTGACGTCTACCAGGCCTCTTGCACTGCAGGTTCGAGGCAGTAGGGTGTTTAGGGGACGCTGGGGCCACGGGCAGCGGGTGGGGCGCCTGGGTCTCCCCAGTGCAGGCCGCAGAGACCCTGTGGGCAGCAGCAGAGGAGAATGTCCCCTCCTGGAAGGCCCCCGGCCTGCTGCAGCTGCTCCTCCCAAACCCACTTCCTCCCGTGCCCCTGGCAGGGCTGGCCCGTCTGTCCCCCCTCTGCCGGCCACAGGGAGGGCGGGCCACACCCTGGCCCAGCAAGGTGGGAGTCAGAGCCCTCGCCACAGAAACCGAAGCCCAGGGGAGGCCTGCGCTGGGCCTGGTGCCTGGGCCTGGCTGCAAACTGCAGGGGCTCTGAGAGGAGCCTGGGTGGGCTCTCAGGACAGCCGCCCAGCCACCCACTCGCCCAGTGGAGCTGCCCAGTGGGCTGTGTGTCCCCCCTCCACCCAGCACAGCCTGGTGGAGGCAGGAATCTCAACCACCCATCAGCCAGGCAGGGCTCGGGGTCCTGGGCGAGCTCAGTGAAGCTCGTTGCTAGGGACCTTGGCTGTCTGGCCGTGGGGCACCTTGGGAGCCAGCCAGCCCTCTGTGTGTTTGAGAGCAGGGTATTCTTGAACCCTTGGCTCCTGGCAGTAAGGCCAGGCCTACTGCAGGCTTGGGGCAGCTGTGTCCCCAGTAGGGAAGGCCGGCCCAGGGCAGCCTGGCCTCTGGAAGGGCCCGGAAACCACCGCCCTGGACAGCTATCCCCAGACGGGCTAGGGTGCGGGGTGCCAAGGGGCCTCAGGAAGCGGCCCCCAGGCCGCGTTCACCCTCGAGGCCTGCACCTGCCCCCAGCCCCCCCACCAATTTCAGAAGTTGCTGCTTCTCCTGCAGCAGCAAGCAGCCCCCTCCCTCCAGCAGGCACCGCGCCCGCAGCACGGGCACCCGCGCTCTGCCCGCGTGGGGCGGAGGTGCTGCAGCGAGAGACTCACGTCACACGCGGTGCTCTAGTGCAGCCAAGTCGCAGGGCGGCAGTGAGCCTGGAAACACAGCCTCGGCCTCTGCTTGTGTCTCAGGGGCCATCTGTCAGGGTCTCTGTCCTCCCCCTACCCCAGCGAGGACCCACGTGGCCCTGCTCCTTGGCATTTCCTCGTGTCCAGGCCGCACATGTGGCCCTCCCACCGGCTGCTGGCACTCCCTAGGCCATCGACGTCCAGCACCCCACGTGCTTCCGCCCTTGGGCGGCCTCACCCCGCTGGTGACGGGAGAGGCCACCTCCTCCCTGTCTGGGTGTTGGGGCGGGCAGGAAGGGCTCCAGCACCTACACCCGGCTCCCCCCCGCCAGGTACATCCAGCTGCTGAAGGAGCACAGGCCCCGGATCGTGTGGGACAGCCAGGCCGCTGAGCACTTCTTCGAGTACAAGAAGTGAGTGTCCCGGAGGAGGGCCCGGGTGAGGCGTGGGCCAGCCGGGAGTCCCAGGCCACAAGCCCCTCTGCCCCCAGGGCCAGCCTGGCCTGAGGAGTAGCACCAGGGAGGGCCTTTTCTAGCCAGACCTGCGACCTTGGCTGGATGGGGAGGAGGGCCTGGGAGAAGCGGAGGCAGGTGGGAATCCGCCCGGCCAGACAGAGGGTCCCGCTCTCTTGCAGAAGCCGTGGTGGGAGGCACGTCGTCTTCTACCCTACGCTGAAGGTGGGTGTGGGCCTGGCCTTCACGCTGGGGGTGTGGGCAGCCGGCACCACCCCTCCCCTGACAGCCTTGGCCTCAGCCAGGCTGGGGTGGGCAGCAGGGGTCAGCGTGGGCTCGGACCTGGGCACATTTCAGGGCCGGGTGGGGCCAGGGCAGCCTAGGGACAAGGGGTGGGACTGAGCTTCCTCTGCCTCAGTCCTTGCAGGTGCGGCTGGAGCTGGCCAGGGAGCTGGGTGTTGGGGTGTCCATCTGGGAGCTGGGCCAGGGCCTGGACTACTTCTACGACCTGCTGTAGGCCCAGTCTGGAGCCGACCTGCGCTTTCCCAAGAGACAGAAGGACTGATGTGCAAAATACAGACTCTTCTCCATTCTCCATGCTCTGTATGCTGTGGGCATCGGGTGGGGACAGAGGTCCTGGGACCCAGCCTCCCCTTCAGTGACGTGGAGCGGGCAGTCCCGGCCAGGTGAGGGCAGGAAGCAGAGCCCCCACCACACAGGGTGGCCAGGGGTCCCACTGGCCTGCAGTTTGCTGTGGGTTTGGAGACTCCAGGACAATCCCAGGGTCCCCCACACCAGGACTCCAGGCCCCTGTTCACATCTCTCCGACTTTGGGCATCTTCCCAGGGCAGTGCAGAGGGGCCCGCCTCCCATTGCAGGCTCCGGCTTGGCCTGCCTGCAGAGGAGCCTGACAGGCCCCACAAGTAGAGGGCGTGGGGGCCAGCTCTGCCCCAGGGGACCTGGGCCCTCTGGGAGCCCATTGGTGCCCATGAGCTGTGTGGTCGCTGTGGAGTGATAGCTTGCTGCTGGCCCGCTGCCCGCAGGTGCAGCCATGCTCCCAGGGGGACACACTGGGAAGAAATCTGGGATTGCCTGGAGCCAAGGGGCAGCTGAGCCTGCCCTTACTCCTCCCCAGTGAGGAACCTCAGTGAGCCCACTGGTTCCCAGCAGATGAACCCC